>NW_004567111.1:843803-857505 GCF_000260355.1 Condylura cristata | reverse complement strand
CCTGGTCACGGGGCCTCGTCCTGGGGCCTCGTCCTGGGCCTGGTCATAGGGCCTGGTCATGGGGCCTCGTCCTGGGGCCTCGTCCTGGAGCCTGGTGGGTGATGACGACCCGTACTCGTGCGGAAGCTCACAGACTGGCTCACGGCAGCTGATCTTCTCAGACCTTTAAAGTGTGTCCCAATGTTTTCTAATGTTGAAAGTCAAAATGTTTACTCTTGAGGGAAAATCATAATTGAAGAGTACATTGAGGTTTCAAGATCTGGAACAGTTTTGCAAAGCCCTCTCAGTAGCTTCTGGGCTTGGGAAGGCCGTGGCGACGGGGCTGGACGTCCAGGGCTTAGAGGTGAGGATGAGCTTTGTCCATCCGGCGGGCGGGGCCGCCTCCCAGTCCCTGCTGCTCGAGCCCTGCCCGCCCCAGAGGCCACCCGCGGGCTCCCTTTCATGTGGGTTTCCATACAGCTGCTTTCATAAGGAGCAGCACAGGCCTGGCTCTGGCGGGGGCTGCTGGGCGGCAGACCTGGGGCGCCGGAGGCCAGGGAGCAGAGTGGGCAGGACAGTGGGCTGGCCGGGAGGCTGCAGGCCCGTGGGGAGGGCCGCAGCTCCCCCTTCCGGCACCCTTGGCCGGTGAGTGAGAGGCCCCGGCCGGAGCACAGGAGGGCTGGGCCCAGGGGTGGTCGGCGCGCCCGCTGGGCCCGGGGGTGGTCAGTGCGCCGCCTGCTGGGCCCGGGGGTGGTCGGCATCTTGCTACACGCTGTTTTATTTGTGCTAAAAGGAGACGCAAGAGGCCAGGGCTCCTTGGACCCACGTTCTGCTGTTTAACCGTGATGATGACCAGTGCCGTGGAGGTGAGTGTTAACTTGCCTTGGGAGAGACTCACCTAGCTGCACCCAGGGGGCTGGGATGGGAAATCGCAGCGAGAGCCCCGCACACCCCCCAGCGGGTGCCCTGGAAAGCCCACACCTGGCTGTGCCTCTAGGTGGCGGGTGCCGAGGCCTGAGGAGCCGAGGTCGCCGGAGGCCGGCGTGGCCCTTCCTCAGCGTGCGGCCCTGTCCCGCCCTCAGGCCCAAAGGCGGAGGCTCCCGCACGCCGGGGATGACCGGGCCGGGGCGACCTGGCACGTGGGAGCCAGGAGGGGGGGCTCTGCCCCCCAAGGCCCTGCCCGCTGGCAGGAAGCCGCCCCAGAAGATCGGCCCTCCCAGGGCCCTCGAGAGTGGGGCGCAGCACAGGGACAGAACGGGGGAGCGGACCCGCCTGGTGGCCATGAGCTCCTCGCCCTGGCCCTCGTGCTCCTGTTTAGCTTTAGGACCAGGTAAAAGGAGCTGAAACCACGGCGCAGGTGGAAAAGCAGCGGGCAGAGAGCGCCCAGCGCCAAGGCAGCCTGCCCGCCCATGTGGCCCATGTGGGGAGGGAGAAGGGGCATCGGGGTGCCGAGAACCCTGCGGAGGCGCCCCGGCTCCCTCCTGAGCAGCCCCCAGGCCTCTGGTCGCTGGCTCCTGAGCAGACCGACCTCCTCCCCCCACTCCCCCACTCTCGTTTTGCGAGCTTTGGCTCTGGCCAGCGGGTAGCAGCCTCCGCAGATCCTGCTGTAACAGGCTGGGTGACGTTTCCCCAAAGACAGTGAAGCCAAGGAAGAATCGAATCCGCCCCCATCCGACCCGTGCGGGCTGCTCACTGAGCACCACGAAGGGGTGCCCGGGCCAGATTCTGCCCTCAGGGGCGACAGCAGGCACGCAGCTCGGGGCAGGGGCTGTGGACAAGCAGGGCAGGGGAACGCCGCCAGCCGAGGCCCCGGGTGAGTGCCCCCGAAGAGCTGTTCACCCACAGATGCCCGGGACCCTGAGTGAGTGGGCGCCCGGGATGGCCGCGCTGGGGGTCTTGGCTTGAGCAGGGGGTGCTCAGAGAGGGAGAAGCCGTGGGTGGGCAGAGCAGGGGCGGGGCACCTCCGTCCTTTCTTCTCAGCTCTGCTGCAGACCTAGAATTGATCCAAAATATCACTCAGCCACCACTACAACGCGAAGGCGATGTGTTGAGGGTGTGGCCTCGACAGCCCTGATCCCAGACCCTCCGTCCCTGAGCGCGAAGCCTCTTGGCTCACTGCAGACGCCTGGGGGTGGCAGTGGGGCCTAGCTGGCCTCCAGGAGCCCGCGGCCTCTGAGAACGTGCAGGGTCCCGGGTGACGCCTTCGGGCAGGACGCCCTCCCCGCCGGGCGTGGCGTGGGGCCGGCCCGGACACTCAGCACACGCGCAGCCAGAAGCCACGCACACAGCGCCCTGCTCCCGGGCTCTGGCAGTGTTGCTGCAGACCTGGGCTTTATGCGTGTGGGGCTCCCGGGCTTTATGCGTGTGGGGCCGCGGACATCGCCCCCACTGGTGATGACATGTGCTGCCATTACTTGAACGCATTCATTCATTTCTCATATCCTCGCTCGATTTTGTACAGTATTTGATTGTGGTCGTGATTTTGTTGGAAATTGCGTCCAAGCATCGTGTACGCGGTCGCGTTACAAACAGGCTTTTCCGGATGACAGCTATCGCCAAAGTCAGGGCTGACGGTCCAAGAGACCGCGGGGCAGTGTCTGAGTACTGCCGAGTTAATGGCCCTGAAAAAGTGTTCCGGGGCTCCCAGGCAGGAAGGTGTCACTTAGCACAAGGCGGCAGGGGCAGCTTTTAGGGGCTCGGGGAGCCCCGGTGTGTGGGGTTGTTCCACGGAACCCCTCCCTAAGGGTGGGATTTGCACAGTCCAGCGTGGTCCTGCGGAGGGACAGTGGCTTTCCTATGTGGCCTTCTCCTTCCCACCCACCTTCTCCTGAACAGCCCAGGCGGGGGTGGGCGTGGGGCGAAATTCAGTCCTGAGCAAAGACCAGCGCTTATTTTGGAGACTTGGGACTTGGATATGAAAGTTTACATCGGAAGTTAAAATATGGCGTGTCCAGAGGCGGCTGGGCGGTGTGTTTGCAGACGCCGGTGCTGGTCCTGGCTTCTCAGCAACTGGCACAACCGGGCGGCCGCAGCCCCTAGTCAGACTCGGCGCTCTCTCGGCGCCGGGCGAGCTGACCGCCTGGCCACCGCCCCCGTCACTGTCTCCTGGCCGTGGGGCCCCGCAGACGGGACAGGCCACTTCTCTCACGCGACCCAGTGGGTCCCTTTCAGGGGAACAGACACCCTCTGTTTCTTTCCCGGAGGCGCCCCCAGCTTGGGGGTTGCTTATCTTATCTCTTAGAAGGACGAGAAAGTGCTTTGGGCAAGACAGGCAAGGGCCACTTCACGCGGCACCCACCGGAAGGACTCTCATTGAAGAGGTGCTTCTTATGTTGTTTCGCTTTGAACCCCCTTCAAAGGACACCTCTGACCCAGAGCCCCATGATGGGGATGCCAGATAAGCTGTGCTGGAGCAGGGGGGTCCCGGGCAATGTGGGGTGTGGGCTGAGCGAGACTCCCAAGAAAACCACTGTTCTTCAAAACCCGCCGCCAGCTCCTGACCCAGCGGCAGCCTCCTCCACAGGGCGGCGGGGCTGGCATGGCCTAGAGATTCCGGCCCGCGTCTGTAAATGAGCAGAGAGAGGAGGCGCTTCAGATATGTCTGTGCAGGGCGTCTGGGCCGTCTCCCCGGGCGCCCTTGCCCAAGACTGGGGAGGCGCTGTGTTTCGGCGTGTGCTGCACGGCAGAGACGCCGGCCGAGGAGGCTGGGAGACTCAGGGGTTCCGGTCAGGAGGCCTGCAGCTGTCTGTGCAGCTTAGAATCCACCACAGTGAAGCTGCGGACTGAACGGGAATTAAGACAGAAAGAAGTGGGCAAGCCTGGCGTGTTTGTGCAAGGTGTCTGGAACTGATTGGTTAATCCTAACCCTGGAGCGAGGAGTTACGGGCAGGGCCCGCAGAGACAACAGCTAACCTGGGATTAGCGCTCAGCCAGAGGAATTAGTCCATTAAGCCCAAGAAAGTGGTGAGGGACTTTCTTATATTGTATTTGGTTGATACAACCGAGGCCTCATTTGGGGGAAGTGAAATTGCAGTGTGTTTAGCACAATGAAGGCATTTGCATTCCTTGTCAGACAAGCAAATAAATTCCTTGTCAGCCGGCTCCATGATGCTGTCCCGATAGCTTTCTTCCTCCTACTTACCCAAGGCCCCTGTCCTTCAAGGGGACGCTGTCTCCGGTGTGAACCACGCCAGGCAGACGGCCAGGATGTGCCACTAGAACCTCCGTTTATACCTCGTCGTTCCCACACTGCTGCGAACATCTTGGAGATAAAAAGAGCTGGACATGGCGCTTTCTTCACTAATGAATGTTGCAGTCAGAATCAGAACCCACCAGGACCCTCCCTGGCGGATTTTCTTGCACCCACCCCTTACTTCTGAATGAGCATTTTCCTTTCCACACCAGACTTTCTACCAGCGTCTGCAAACACGCCGTCAAGCTGCCTCTGGACACGCTGTATTTTAACAACGGGTTAAAGCGCAGCACTGTGAGGCTGTCTGTAGCCGCTGCAGCGTGAGCTCGATCCCTGGCCAGGGAGCGACCCACAGGGCACAGCAGACCTCTCCTGTCTCCCCGCTGCCCCCTCAGCAGTGTGTGTCAGTCCATCTGCCTGTTCTGCTCCCCACTCTGTCTCTGGTGAATCCTCTCACCCCCGCACCTCTGGTCTGTACCCCAGTTCTTGTATGCATAAGTAAATACATCTTTAAACAAACAAACAAACCCTCCAGCAACGCCCATCTTCTGCAAAACAGTCTTCCCTCCTGATGCTGCGCCATCAGTCCCACTTGATTATCTCTCCTCATCAACTGTACATGTGCTTACACTAATCTCACCATTTTTCCCCATTGTGATTCTTTGGAAGCAGAAACTGTGGCTGTATTTCGCAGCAAACCTCCCTGGTAGCTGGCACAGACTGGGAAGGCAGATGTTTACATTACGAGTGAGTGAGGAGGCTGAGGGCTGGGACCGTCTGCAGTGGAGCACAGTGGGGCCTGTGCTGAGCTTGCCCCGCGTCCACGGGCTTTGCCCTCAGAGCGGGCAGAGGCCCTGCGGGAAGCAGAGCTGTGTAGTCTGGTGTGGAAGGGAAAATGCTCATTCAGTAGTAAGGGCTGGGTGCAAGAAAATCCTTGCATGAGGGGCTCTTCTCTTGCACGACAGGGAGCAACATTTTCTCTCTGTGACCGTCAGCTTCACCCTGACAGTAAAATCCATCTCCTCACGGAAATTCCTGGATAATGAAGCCGAGCAGAGGTGGCGAGCGTTGCGGTGCCAAGCTGTGGTGCCGTGATGGTGTAGGCGGTCACTGCCCGTGCCGTTGGAGAGACTGTGCGTTGCTGAACTCGGGTCAGCCTCCTTCCTCTGCAGAGCTCTGCTTTTGGCAGTGACGTCTTTTCCCACACGAACATCCACACCTACTTAGTGAGAAAGCATCAGTGAGAACTACTTGTGATCAAGAGTGATGATCACTCGTCAAGAGTGAAACTAATCATCAGACCTGTGTCCAGGCAATGTGGACTCCCAGAGCCCACGGGAGAAGTTGCTGGGCTTGTTGGGTGCTGGGGCGGGGGAGGGAGAGAGCGGGGAGAAACTTGGTTTGATCCTGGCTGGTGAAGTGTCAAGGAAACGACCTGCTCCCTCTGTGCCGGCTGGGCTACACATTTGCTTCACTGACACTCAGGGCACATTTGATAAAGGTCATGAGGAGAAAAATGCGGTCAGGCATGAGAGCACTCCACGACCCTTTGCCCATCCTTGCTGGATGAACTCACCGCACGTCTCTGTCTCTTCGTCTGGTCTAAAAGATCATGCCCTCCTCCCTCTTCTCCAACTGATGATTCTCTATACATCTTTTAAGCTCTCACCCCAGAGCTGCCTCTTCTGAAAGATTTTCTCCAAATAGACCAACAAGGAAAAGGTTCCTCTCTGCTCTGCATTTACAGTATTTTATAAACACTCAGTTCCTCACAGACGTTATGTGTCTCACAACTAAACGTTTGTGTCTAGGACATTCTAGTGCTGAACAGTGCAGCTCCCAAAAGCACTGCCCTTGACTTAACTTCTGTTCCTGGAGATCGGTCGTAGAGAAAGAGGCATACCATGGTGATTAATAGTTGTTTGTTGAGTGGACGGCTGGATGATGGCTGGATGATGGCTGGATAGATGAATCCATTTCTCTGAATAAATGTACCTTAGTTCACCTGATATCAGAACTCTATCAAATACTAAGATCTTTCAAGATTCTTATTTAGAAGATAAGGATACCACCCCCCTCCCAATAAAAAAGAGCTGAACTAAGATTTTTAAAATCATTTCCAGCATTCTATGATGTCATGATTGATGGCACTCAGTGCAACGATCTCCAGGAACAGAAGTTAAGTCAAGGGCAGTGCTTGTGGGAGCTGCACAGTTCAGCACTAGAATGTCCTAGACACAAACGTTTAGTTCTGAGACACATAACGTCTGTGAGGAACTGAGTGTTTATAAAATACTGTAAATGCAGAGCAGAGAGGAACCTTTTCCTTGTTGGCCTAGTTGGAGAAAATCTTTCAGAAGAGGCAGCGCTGGGGTGAGAGCTTAAAAGATGTATAGAGAATCATCAGTTGGAGAAGAGAGAGGAGGGCATGATCTTTCAGACCAGACGAAGAGACAGACGTGCGGTGAGTTCACCCAGGAAGGCTCTGTCTGGAGGTAAGGGGGGGGGGCAGGGATGATGCTTCTTGTTAACTCACCTTTGCTGGTCACACTGAGACTTTCTGCGTGGAGCAGCACACACCGCATTTCCGTGACGAGTTGGGCGTATGAGCATACTATAGGTGCAGCTGCGATGATTTCCATGCGCTGGAAAACTCCATTCCAGCTCTTCTTTTTTTCACGCCTGAGGGGGCAGGAATACTCTTATGCAGAACCACAAGGATGTTATGTAAACAGCCCTGGCCAGGCTTCCCAACAACCTTACTTTCCTTGAGTCAGGTAAACAGGAACCAAACCCTGACACGTTACGGAAAACAAAGACAGCTGGTAATAATCACACTCTACAAACACCTGCCATTTATTTTCATTTTTCATATACAGAAGGAGACAAGGCGCCGTGCTCCCTGACGGGGCCCGGGCACGAAGCGCGTCACCTTCCCGTATTTTCTTTATGACCCGTCAGTAACCGCACGTCTGGTTGGGTTGGCATGTGCATTTCGCGAATCCTGCTGGAGACTTCCCTGAGCCCCTTGCACTGAACTTCAGAATCTAAGTGGATGGTAGGTACGGTAAGTTGAGGGCACATTTTTAGCCGAATGCAGACAGCCCAGCATGAAGCAGAAGACGTTTCAATGTCTCAAGCTTACGAGAGTTGTGAAGAGCGTGATGGCTTTTAAGGACAAGGAACACATTTAAAGCCAGGAGAATAAAATCCCAAAGCAGTGTGCTTAGACTTACTAGTGCACTTGGGAGCCGTCTGCCTCTTGTTTTTGCATTTTCTCTTTGAAAATATACTTGGCAGCGTGCCTGCAGAGTAATGCCTCCGAAGAGTAATTAAAACCATTTCTGTCCGCCTGTCCTTAACGGACTCTTCACCTGATTACCTTTCATTCTCCTGCGGTAGAACTTGAGCAAAGTCAAGGTTCTGCCTAACAGCACTTTTCATTTAAGTAAAGTTGCAAGTTTATTTCTGTACCTTCCTTCTAATTTTCAAAAACCCAAGCGATTCCCCACTTTTTTTTTATTCTTAAAGATTTATTTATGCACACAGAACTGGGGTACAGGCCAGAGGTGCAGGGGTGGTGAGAGGACTCACCAGAGACAGAGCAGGGAGCAGAACAGGCAGATTGCCTGAAATAACACTGCCGAGGGCGGGTCAGGAGAGGTCTGCTGCGCCCTGTGGGTCACCTCCAGGGCAGGGATCACACTCAGCACTGCAACAGCTGCGCCAGCTTGCACCACCAGGGGTGGCTGACTCCCCACTTTTTTAGCATCCCAACTTCTGGCCCTCGGACCTCCACGTAAAGACTCAACTATGCTGAGACAATAAAGTCTCCGCCAAGAACCACGTGGGCCAGTTTACTCTTTCATGTAGGTGCCACTTTTGAGGTGCACGCTGAAAGTGGCAGAAGAAATAGGTCAGTGAAGGGCTGGGGGCACCACACGCACACCCCAGCACCACCAGCAGTGGCGGATTCCACCCCAGCCACCGGTCAGCACCTGCGCGCGACCCGGCTCCCGCCGACTGTCCAGTCGGTCAGGGCTTGCGCACTCCCTGCCTCCTTGGCCGCCTTCTCTCCTTCCTCAGTTTCTTGTGGAAATGCTGGCAGGTAGCTTCACACCTGCCCAGGGCCCCGGCGCCCGCGGCCTGTGGCTCGGCCTGGCCGCCTGCAGGGGGCGCCCTCGCGGCTCCTCAGTGTGAGCACCTGGCTGCCCAGCCACCCCCAGAAAGGAGCCCACACCTGCACCCCTCCCAGCTCCCAGGTGCCTCTGAAACCGGGGTGCCTCTTGGCTCATGGTGTGCCTGCTCTGGCGAGCTGACTGGTGGACTTTCTAGAGCAAGTGGCTCTAGAAATGCCAGCACAGAGGCGGCTTTTATTTGAAGGTTACCAAGGGTTCGACTTGACCCTGGGCTGTGCCTCGGCTTCCAACCTGCCCTCTGTGGAGCCCCGGGGCAGCCGTGGTCTCAGCTGCAATGTCCGGCACAGGCCGTGGGTAAACTGGCCTTCATCTGCTCTGCAGATTTTCCAGAAACGCAAACAGTTCTCAGTCCCAGATGGCGCCTTTCCTTGCGATCCCCATTTGACCGAAAGCTGAATCATCAGGGAGGACTTGCACGCGGGAGGACGGTCAGGCCGCCCACCCCACCCCAGGGCGTATTTGTGCTGCGGTAATGTGAGGTTTGGCGCCCAAGTAAGAATTAAGCAAAACACGTTAGAACACTTTAAAAGTGAGCACAGCTGAGAAAGAGGCCTTCAGACCCCTCCCCCAGCAGCTCCTGAGGACCTGCCTTTGATATTCGGCCTCCACCGAGGGGCCCTCCCCTGCCCCCCAACCCCGGCCCCTTAGGGCCCCCCAGACCGCTTTGCCCAGGCTGCTTCCTGAGCACTTCTCTATTCACTGTCACCTCTATTTATGTTTTTGTCTGCACAGCTGAGTTTATTTTCCTTATTGACTTCTCAGTATCTTTTTCAACTGTATTGGTTTTCATTCATTAGGGAAGGATCCCGTTTTCTTAGACTGTTCTGGGAAGACACTTCAAATTGCCAGGAAAACACGAGGTGGCTTGAGTTACGGGAGCGAGCGGCCAGGCTTCTCCCCAGCCGACCCTTCCTCCTTGGCGCAGGCCCTCGCAGTTGCTGGGCCTTTTCCTCAGCTCATCCCCGGGCCAGCAGCTCCCCTTGGCTCCGCAGGGCTTAGCCTGCAGCTGTCATCTTATTTCTCAACATCACTCTAGCCACCCCCTTCTCCACAGCGGGTCAGGGCCCACCAGCCTGAGCAGCTGAGAAAGAGAAGTGCTGGTCACACTCGGCGACTTGCTGAACCAGGACGACCTGGACTCTTGCAGGGAGGAGAAGCCACGCAGGTGCCCTGGGGCCCGCGGCGGGCACGGGAGACGGTGGCCACTCCAGTCATCTCACCCCGAGCTGGGCCTCCGCCAGCCCCTTTCCCTTGGTTTCAGGTCACGTGGACTCAAACCTAGAAATTGGGGTGCGTCACTGCTGGCGTGGGGTGCAAGGCTGTTTGGCCTTTGTAGAGACCACTGGACATGTCTTTGGTGTCTTTATAATGGTTCACGGATACTACAGCCGCCCACTTGATAGTGATAGTTGAGGGGGGCAGGGGGCTAGTGTAGGCACCCCAGAGGACAACAGCTCAGCCCTCTAGAGACTTCTGGGAACACCTGTCAGGGGTTCCGGTGCGCTCATTTGGGGAGGCGGACGGCTGCATGCAGGGCTGAACCCCAGTTTCCAGGTTGAAATGCGTGTTTTAGCTTTTCCCTTCTGTGCTGTTTCCCAGGTGAGCTCGAGGCAGGCACAGAGGCCTCACTGCTGCTTCCGGCCTGATAACATTCTCCTTCAGCTATCTGAACAGACAAGACGCATTTCACTTTGCAGTTTTCAGACTTTCCTGCCCAAGACAAAGGTGCGTGCAGCCTAAAGTACGCCACAGTCCAGCGAGCTGAGTGACTTGTTCAAGTGCCTGGCGTCTGATTGCGATCAGCTATTTCCCAGGTAAGCCTACACTTCGATGCAGTAGCAGGCAGGATCAGAGGGGCTCTCCGTTCCCTGCCGCCATGGAGACTGCGTGCAGAGGTGCACGTTTCTGGGTTAGCGTGCTTCCATCACCAGTGTGCAGGGCACCCCCCCAGCCCTGCGGCAGGGCTCCAGCCCTGGTGTGCCAGGTGGAGCGGGGCCTGGGGTGAGGGTGGCAGCCTGGAGGACCCCCCCACGGTGGGCATACCTCTCATTGCAAAGGAGATTAGGACATTCTCCTGCAGCTTTGCAGGTTTGGGAATTGAGCTTGGAATGAGAGTATCCACCGAGCACAAAAGATGCTTTCTAAGTCGTTTTGTCCTATAAGGAAAAGGATTTTTTCTTGAGTCTGCAGATCTCACAATAGTAGCACAAGTTCACTCTACAAAGGACCTCAGAACTTGTGAGACCGAGGAGTAAGAAAAGAAATAGATTGGGAAAAAATCACAGGGGTTATACTGGAAATAAAATCCCTCGGTCAAGGGTAGCCGGACTGTGAGGCAGGAGGGCCGCGTCTCCTAATTTGCCCAGTGAGACTGAGTCGCCCCAGGCTCCCCCTGGGCGTGGGGTGCGGGCAGGTGCGCCCGAGGGTGACGTCAGCTGGTGGGTGGCTCCCCGCAGGGTGCGACGCCCAGCTCAGCCTTGGTGGAGACCCCGCGTGGCCACAGCTTCAGATGGCCTGCGGGCTGGCGGCCCCCTCTGTCTGCCTAAGCCTGAGTGGACAGCTGTGGGCACACTGCACATCCCGGTGGCGCGGAGGGACGGAGGGACGGTGACACGGACAGACGCCTCTGCTCACAGACATGGTTAGTAGAAGGAGCAAAGTTCAAGAGTGCAGAGGAGAGGACCATAAATTTCTACTTTTCCCCCTGGAGCAATAGTTAAGACTTTTGGTTTCATAGTTTGAACAGGTTTATTGCCCTGCGGTTTGTCACAAACTCATCCATTTTGTTCCCTTGAAATCCCCAAAACCCAAGGGAGGGCTTAGCTCTTAGTTAAGGTTTAACTAGGATTTCAGTATTAATTATAAAAAAAAAAATCCTGCAGCGACTCAGGGGACAATTGGAAATAAGTTATTTATTAATCGTTTACTGTCACATGTACGTGTCAATACCAACAAGTCTGAAGTGTAATCAATGAGCAAAAGCTCAGAGCTTGTCTGGGATTATTGTCTACAACAGGGCAATTGAAAGATTTAGAAAAGAATAATTAAAAGATAAACAAAACAAAGTTAGAGTAGCAAAGAAAGAAATGAATCATATCTTAATAAACTTGAGTAACAAATTAACATTGAGCTTGGGGGAGGGAAGGAGAAAACCAAGTAAGGATTAGATTGCATTAGATTAGATTAGATTAGATTAGATTTGGTCTCTGTCCAAGGAAAGACCAGAACATCACAGCCACGTAGTGAAATGGTTTCAATCTATATAATTTTATGAAGAATGCTTTGCATGTGGGCCCTAGCAAAACTGCATGGTTTCTGTTCTGCAGGATCGTTTCGGCCACGGTTTTTCAGTAGAAAACCATCCTCACATCAGATCAGGATCAGCTTCCAGAGGGTCATGTTCCAAAGTGCTTAGCAGAATTATAATTTGTCTGGGATTAGTGTCTGTATTTCATAGTACATGAATGTGAGTTGTGTGGAAACAGGCCAGGTTACCTGGTAATACATTAGTTTTTCAGCAGAGCAAGTGCACAACAGCCTTTGGTTCAGTGAGAGAATTATTTTTTTTTAAAAAGATTTATTTATGCACACAGAACTGGGGTACAGGCCAGAGGCTCAGGGGCGGCGAGAGGCTTCACCAGAGACAGAGTGGGGAGCAGAACAGGCAGATCGACGAAGTCCACTGCTGAGGGGAGCGGCGGGCGGTCAGGGGGGTCTGCCGCGCCCTGTGGTCAGCTCCAGGGCAAGGATGGACTCGGGCCACAGGGGCTGTCTACAGTTTGATGTGCTGAGACTTCAACTCTACACCACCAGAGAGGCCCAGATCTGACATCTCTTGATGCTATTTTATTGTGGCTGGAATAAAATGCTACGGGCTAAAAAATGAAGTTATTTTTAGATCGACATCATTTTGTTCATCTGTCGGGTTTACCTTTTGAAATACGGGTTTTCGAATACTCTTGGAGAGTGGTGAGTTTATGAATGCCTCAAAAGCCAAAATGTGTCCTCGCTCCTTCTCACAATCACATAGAACATCTTAGAGCCTCCGTGTCTGTGCCGAGGAGACATACCGCGAGCTTTATTCGCCCACATGAAGTTTTTGATGGAAAGACAAAGATAATTTATTTTACAGCACCTTTTCTGGCAAATCTTTTCCTGGAAGCACGCAGACGTCCGGTGAGTGTGTGGACTGAGTGGGTGAGCGGCCCCTACTCAGCGTCTCCAGAAACAGCCTCCACTCCCGGGCCGGTGCCCAGCTCACGAGGCGGCTGTCAGAGAACTCTGAGCTCGCGTGGACGCACCCCGCTGGGTCCTTTCGGGAAGCAGAGCCGGTGCTGGGCTCTGGCACTCGGCCAGTCCCAAGGAGAAAGTCCGCGAAGATCTGCCGCTTGCCGGGGCAGCTCCTCTCTCTCTCTCTCTCTCTCTCCCCTTCGTTTTCTCACTCCACGTTCATATCCCCGTTACTGTTGTTTCTCCTGCGGGCTGTGCTCTGTGTTCTCAACCAAGGCACCCATCAGGTCACTGGTTCAGCTCCCTTTTGCTTCAGCTGCTAACACTGGAGTCGTGACCATTTCCTGTGTGAGAAATCTGTTCCATGGGGCTGCAAACAGGTGTCTTTGTGTTCGGGAAACGCATTTAGATGGCGGTAACCTGCGCCCTCCCACCTGCACCTCCCACTCACCGCGCAGCTCGCCACCAGGACGCGTAGCGCTGGCCAGACCCGCGGGCAGGGGCAGTGTGTGGAGCCTGCTCCCCGGGGGGGGAGTCAGGTCCTTTCGCTGGGCGGGAGAGCCACGCGCAAAGCAGCAGGAAGCAGGGCTTGGCCTCTCTGTGGGCCTGTCTCAGAGAGACGCCTCGTGTGTGAGGTGAGGCGCTCACCCCTGCATATCAGCTCCTGGACCTTGGTGCAACGGTGCTAATCGTCTGGAGCAGCTCAACCCACGAATAATCCGAGTTTAGGAAATGAGAGATTCGGCATAAAAAGATATTTGAAAAATAAATGGAGGCGTACCACTATTTCCAAACCTCTCAGGATAAACACAAAATAAAACATGAGAAATTTGGGTTTTAGATGCTCTGCTACTCCTCAAAAAAGGGGTAAGACCCAAGCCGGCCTTTGACTTCGAGCCCGAGAAAGCTGGCTGGTGTCCTGAGGGGACAGCGGAGGGGGGTGTCCCCTGGGCTGGGGTGAGGAGTCAGGGCCTGGGTCTGTCTGAAGCCACAGTCTGGTTTGCAGCTTCTCCCTTGTCTGCTGGGGTCCCTCCTCCCCTCCCCCTCCCTCTCCCCGGCCCCTTTCCCTCTTCTTCTCCCTCCTCCCCTTTCCCTCCTCCCC
>NW_004567111.1:795212-842972 GCF_000260355.1 Condylura cristata | reverse complement strand
TGCAGAGGGCAGCCTGAGCCTGCAGCGCGGCGTCTGGCCTGGGCCCATTTGACCCTCACTGTAGTCGGCAGCTTTTGCCTCGTAGAGGATCGATTTTCCAGCTGTTTACTCTTTTCCCTAAAAAGAGAACTCGACTTGCGTCAAGTTCTAAAAAGAGTCTTGCGTTGGCTTTGGGGTGCTGCAAGGAGGGGCCTCGCCCTCCCCCCTCCTGCAAGTGGGAGCCCAGTGGGCCTTGAATCCGTGCCAGGCTCCCCTGAAGGGCCCAGCGGGGTGCAGTGGGCACGCTGAGTCCCCCAGTGCATTAATGTGCGGAAGGAGTACAAAATTGAGTAGAAAACAAGCCGGCCGGGCGGGGGTGATGACCAAGAGCGAGGCAGGCCATGGCCATCTTGAATTCCGTCACTAGCAATACAGTGAAAATATTAGCTTACTTTTTTATTCCTTTGCTTTCCTTGTGCTTAAGAAAGTATTTATTTCTTTATAAAAACAAAAGGATAATATAGACACATAATTTTAAGACAAACACATCAAAAAATGCTCCCCCAAACCATTCAATATTATTCTACATGATATTAATCCCCTCGTTAAAATTTACTTTAATAAACCTTTTATCTTGCCCCAAATAAACAAGATTTCTTTGTATGCCACTTGTTGGGAAGGGACTTTGCTTAATTTAGAACATAGCATGATGTATCTTATGATCTTGGGGTGCAGGGAAACATTCCCCAGTCTACTTGGGTGCTTTGCAGGCTGAATAGACAAACCCAGGAACATCAGGCAGATTAGAGAAAAGGTCAGAATTTCATAACATGCATATATGCATTAATGCCATCAATGCATTCGGACACTTGCAGGCTTGTGAATTCTGAAGTCTTATGGCGCACACTGGGGGCCTTTATCTTGAGCTCAGGGACCTGGGTGTCAAGGAGAAAGAGCGCAGGGCTTCGCATGATGTCTGCACAGCAGAATAAAGATGAGATTCTCTGCACGAAGAGCCTTGAGCTGGAAGAGGCCGTAGCCCTCTCCAGCACATCAGGACCACGTGCTCACACCCTCAGGGTGGCCCGCTCCTGCTTCAGGGGACGGACCACCTCGCTCCTTCTGGTACGACCTTTGAAGAAGGCACAGGGGACAGGAAAGACGTGGGTAAAGTTGAAGCCTGAAGAGAAGGCCGCATCCCAGAGGTTCGCCTCAAAGAGAAGAAAGACCCACATTTAGGGGGTAAATACATGAAAACAATAGTTTGTGGCTTTAAAGCGATGTGCTTTCTCTCCCAGGGGCTTATCTGTTCACGTGACCTTCTTTAATCCCTGGTCACTGGGGCCAGTTCTGCCGGGGTCTTTTGTTCATGAGGGCTTTGTGTTTTAATGGGTGTCCCTGGTTTTGCTGGAAGCCTCCAGAGAGCTAGAGGAGAGGCGAGGAGGGGCACGAGAAACCCAGGGTCCGAGCAGCTGGTCTCAGACTGTCCTGGTGCTAACTCCTGTTTGCCCCTCCCAGCGGCTCGGCCAGGGGCTGGATGAGGCCTTGACGCGGCCTCTGCTGCTCCCACTCCGGAAAAATGGATGAAACACAGAAAGTTCACAGGGCGAGCAGCTGGGCCATCTGGTAGGGAGCCGGTGAAAAGCTTTTGAATCTTAACGTTAAGGTCCTTCTCTGTCTCAACGCTCGTCAGCCATTAACTCCTTAAAGCCCGTCCATCTGCCAGAGAGGAAAAGCCCAAATGAAGGGTGGGAAGATCTAGGCGCTGCGAGGTCTGGGGGTCAGTTCCTATATTTGCTAAACGGGGCTGCTTCTCAGCACGTCTCCGAAATTCCTTTGAATCCCTTGAAATCATGTCTGCTCTGACAGCATGGAATGGTCACGATCCCAGATGCTGCCGGCTCAGGCTTTATAGGCATCGGGACACGTGCGAGATCCGTTCCTGGCGAAGGGGCCGGCCGCGGACTTCAGTCCCCACCCCAGCCCACCCTGAAATACGTCACAGCCCTCGCCCTGCGTATGGCTGGTCAACCAAATAGTTCATGGCGAATCTGAACTTTGGCTATAAATAACAGCAGCTTATGGCTCATAGGAATGTGCACATACTTACTCAGTTTCTATATTAGGACCTCGCCCGGATCTTTCCATTCACCTCTGAAAAGAAAGCTCTTTCTCTAGTGGGAAATGGCCCATGCTGATGAGACGGACTTTGCGACTTTGACAAATAGCGTCAAACGGAAGGGAGGTGCTGGTTCTAAGGGACTTCAATAGACCCTGGTCAACTGAGGTCAAAGCGCTTACCCGCTCATGCGCTCATTCACAGAGCGTTCAGTCCGCTATTCCTATGGATGTGCAGGTTGCCTGCACACCAGTCTCTATAGCCTTGTAAGAGCTACTAACATACGACTAAGGCAACATTTCAGTTCGGAACATTAAAATGCTATCTTTTGAGAATGCCGGTTGCTAAGATGTTGGGGCTAAATAAAATGCCGCAAGCTGAGACGGCTGTATTTACTCCATCCCTGTCAGGGCTTTCTCTCCACGTTGCCAGCGCGTGGACCTTCTCATCTGCGACCTGGCCAGTGCCACAGGCTCAAACCAAGACAGGCGATGCGGCAATCGCTCCCCGTCTCAGGCCTCTAATGACCACAAGTGAGAGTTTTTGCAGAGGTCGCTTGGGCTGGCCTTGGAGAGGCCTGCCAGCGGCTGAGTGCCCCATAGCTTTGGGGGTGCTCACTCTCCAGCGGTGTTTTCCTTATCAGCACACACAGGCCAGAGCTGGTGGGCACGCCAAGTTGAACCCCCTTGCGCCCCAAACACTGCTCGGCTCAGCAGACACCGTTCTCAGCGCCTGCGCAGCCCGCTGGCGTTGGGGTCACCCGCAGACCACGCAGCTGCTTGGCGGGGTGAAACCAGGCAGGGGCTGCTCAGCCTTGCCGCGTGGGTCTGGCTCCCCGTGGTCGCGAGGCCGGGCTGGAAGGGAGAGCTCGCGGGAGGGAGCGGCCCCGCCTCCGCCGGCCACTCCAGGGAGCAGAAAAGCCGCCCGGCAATGGGGGCCTGGCGCCCTTGCAGCCTCCCAGGAGGGGAAGGAAGCAGCATTCGGTTGAGGTGGAAAAACCCTTTTCTGCAACACCGGGTGGGCAACCGCTGCCTGCAGCACGGCTCCGGGTCCACCGTGGCCTTTCCCGGTGCGCCCCGGCCTCCGGCCCGCGAGGCCCCGATGGGCAGCATCCGCGATGCAGGCGGCTCCTTCTCTTGCTCCAAGCTGGGCCGTGCTCCTCCTCAGGACCGGGCTCACGGCTCCCCTGGGTCCCCAGCGCTGCACCGGGCCCTGGAGCACCATCTCAGGCTGCAGGTGCATTCTCCTTTGCCACAGCCTGCACCTGCTGATGCGCTGAGCGCATGTGAGCGCATGTGAGCGCTGGGCTGGGGCTCCCAAGCAGGACGACAGGCCTGGACGACCTCCAGCAGGTGGAGGTTGCCGTGGCCCAGGGCGCCAGAGGATGAGGCCCCCAGGGTGAGAGCAGAGCTGCCTCCTGCAGCCCGCTGAGCCCCCCCACGCCCTCCCCCAGGGAAGCTGAGAGCTCCAGCTGGTCGGCAGGCGCTTCCAGAAACCCCCTGCCCCCCACATGGAGCTGAGATGCAAGAAGTCATCTCAGGGTAGCTGATCACACTATGAGCGCTTGGCAGGATCTCACGTCCTCGCCTTCCTCTGTGCCTTTCCCTGCGCAGGGCAGGGTGCCAGCAGGTGGCGGCGGCTGTGGGGGTTTGCCGGAGGAATTTCTGAGGGTTATAAAGCAGAAAGTGCTTGTCCCAGTGCCTGAGTCTTTTGCAGAAGAGAAAGCAGTTTTCTCGGGAGCTGTGGCTGCGGGTTCCTGGAGCAGGCAGAGGGCTGGAGCCCAGAGCTGCACCCCAGATCCAGCATGGTCCCTGGCCAGCAGGAACCTGACCTGGAAGGATCCAGGCTGTGCGGGCCAGCGGGGCCGGGGACTCAAGGGAGCCTTGCAGGACCCGGCGGCCGCTACTGGAGGGGTCTCCACACCCGGGACAAGGGCTGGCGCCCCCCAACTGTGGGCATTTCCAGGATGCTGGGCTCGAAGAGCGGAGCAGCTGCTGGACAGAGAGAAGGTCAGATTCCCGCCCCCGCTCCCTCGGGGGAGCCGCCCCACAGTGGCTGGCTGTACTCACTGCTGCTCCTGAGACATAGCTCTGGACTCGACCATCCACGTGCAGCTATCAAAAGAAGTGTACTTAAAAATTGGCTGCAATTGTGCCCTGTCGTTCTGAGAAGTCGAAATACACTTATTGTGGGCAAATGAGTGCCTGCTCATTCTGCTCAGTAAGGGTCTACTTCTCCCTTCATTATTTGTCTTATGCTGAACAGTTTTGCTTTATATTTCATAACGGAGGGACAAGGGAGTGAGAGTAAAACCTCTTTAAGTGTGGGGTACTATGGATTTAAAATGCTACAATGTCTTCGAAAAGAGTTCTGTAATGCATTTTACATTTTTCAAGAGTCTACTGTGACAAGAACGTTGGCCACAGAACAGTTTCTTTACGTGTTAGTGTGAAGGACGGGCCTGATTAAGGAAGGACAGTCCAGGCACTCGGCCGCAGTCAGTGGGGCACACTGGCATACATCTTGGGGCGGGGTCTGGCAACAATTAAGAACATCGCACAAGTATTTATAGCTTTTGACTCAGAAATCACAGTTTGAGGCACACCCACGGAGGAAATAATTACAAATGCCTGTAACAACAGGGTGAATGCTCAGTGGAGTGGGGTTTTGCGAACAACAGGAAATGAGTAGGAAGCAGGTCAGGGCCCCAAATCAATAATTCCACCCAGCCACGTAAGAATGGGCATCGTGTCAGGAATGCTGTCATTATCAGTTAGGTATTCTCTACAAATTTTCAAGATATTCAGCTCGTGGAGTGTCCATCCCGGAGAAGACGTCTGTGGTCTGTGTTCACGTGATTTATATGTTTTTGTTTTCTTTTTAGCCATGTATCGTCAATTTTCTATGATTACACTAAATGATTATAGTAAAGATAAGAAATAAAGGGTCAATACAGTATTTAAGGCGCATATTTTAAAAGGGAAAGAACAGAAGGAAAGTAAATAAAATGAAAATAAAGATTAATAAAAGAAAATGAGTAGAAGTTGGCATTCTTCTCATTCAATAAACGGAAATGTGTTTTACCACAAGTCTAATCTAGTCATGAGAAAATATCAGAACCCATGTCAGCTTCTAGACGTCCTACAAAATACCTGATCAATGGCCTGAAAACTGTCATTAAAAAAACAAAAATGTAAGAACACCACCACAGCTTGATTCGCCTCAGGAGACACAGCAAGCCAAGGTAACAGGCCTCCTGGGTGGGTCTTGGAACAGAAACGTGGTATTCAAAGAACAAAGCTGCCAAAGTCTGAAAGAGACTTTAGCTAATACACATCAGCATTGCATCATTTAGTGTCACAATGAACTATCCTAATATACTGAAAAAAAGGGAGGTGGTGTGTGGGTCTTGGAGATGTTTTGTGCAATTATTGCAACTTTTCTGTAAATACAAAACCATTCCAAAGTGAAAAGATTACTTAAGAATACAAAAAGAAGGAGGAAAGAAAAATCTCTTGAAGGAATGATTATCACGTATCAACCAAAGTTGGTTGTCTTCCTTAAGGTTTAGTAATAGACTGATCTCGATAACACTTTTGATCCCAAGAACTCTTTTTTTTTCCCGTTTTTAGGGGTTGTTTTCCAAGGACTTGCCCAACGGGAGGAAAATGATGCAGATCGCACAAGTCCTTGCCTCTCCCGTGAGGCATTTGTTCTAGTTACTGAGCCCAGGTCAATGTGTTGCTGTCATGTCAAGCTCCGAGTCTCTGCCCGCTTCCTTCCTGATAGCCTAGGACCATTTTCTGCTCTGAGTCCCCCCAGGTGCTGGCATACCCAAAGAGATCCCACCTCCTCTCCCCATGACATCTCTTACAGGTTGGGTTTTGGAAGCGGCTGTGAGACCTGCCAGCAGAAACAGAGCATGGGTTATATGCCCGAGCAGATGCCAACCACTGGAGACAAGCTCTTTCTTAATACTGTAGTTTGTGAAAGAAGGTACAACTTTTTTTAAAAAAAAATTTATTTTATTTACTTATGCATACAAGAGCTGGGGTGCAGGCCAGAGGTGCAGGGGGTGACAGCATTCACTATAGGCAGTGTGGGAGCAGGATAGGTGGATCCATTGGAACATGTTGCTGAGGGAGCAGTGGGGAGACAGGCGAGGTCTGCTGCGCCATGTGGGTCACTCCTGGCTGGGATCACACGCAGGCCTCAGTAGCTGAGATGTTCACCCCTGCGCCACCAGGGAGGCCCAAGAAGAAAATGTCTTTGAAAGGCAAGCAGGTGCTCTGTGTTATTCCCATGCTTCCGAGCGAGCCCAGCTGCTCAAGCCGGATGCTGAGCTTCCTGCACCCATGGGCCCCCAAAGCAGCTTCTGCCTGGCCGGGGATACACGGCCAGCTTCCCTGGGGGGCCCCCTGGGCAGCTGGGATTTCTCTCCTTCGTGCTTTCCAGTGAGCCCCGTCAGTCTCTGTTCGGGAAAGCAAGCATTTCCCAAGCCGTATTTCAGGGCAGTTCTGCAGGGCGAGGGCTCTCCTCCACCAGCTGCGAAGTGAATTTCCTAATTTTCAGTCTTCTCGCCTGCAAACAAGGCTCACGCCGCCTAGCATTGACCTGCCACCTACCCCCTGAGGCCTGCTCGAGTGTCTCACACGCAGCCAGGCCTTGCGCACCCCGGGGCCGTCTGCAGCCTCCCTTCGCAGAGGAGGAAATGCGAGACCAAGAGGTGATCGGCCAGTTCTTAAGTAGCTAGGAAGGGCAGAGCTGGGCTAGCGCCACGCACTTCTGGCCCCAAGTCTGAACTTTTTAAAGATGGCGTCGTGTTGAGCTACGAGGATCTGGGTAGATGCTGGCACACGCCTGGAGGGCTCCCTTTTGGCTCCCTGTTTGCCGGGGGTAAGGCAGACCCTAAAGCATGCACGACGGCTGCAAGCCTCCAGAGACGTGTCTTCCACCCAAAGGTGCTTTTCCTTCTTTCGTGTCTCGGAAATATTTTCACAATACGAAGCTTCCCTCGCCCCTGCTCTGCCGATTCCCCCGTCGGCCGACGTGGCTGTGCCGCCTCTCCCGGTGCTGACCTGAAGTCTGCCGGCAGCTGTGGTTTTCTGCTCCGCGGCGGCTTTTCTACCCTCCGGGGGGTGGGGCTGGGGGGGTGGCAGGCTTTCCGCTGAATTAGGGCCATTTTACAGTTTCTCCTCGGTCTGCGAACAAGGAATCATGGCATCAGTTGTTGGCGGTGCTCTTTCCGTTCCAGCGGGCGTCTCTGCTGTTTGCTCTCAGACGTCATGAGTGGATTTCAGTCTATTTGTTTATTTTAAGGAATTTGTGACCTACAGATTGTGAGTCCTCTTCATAGAACCAGGCATATTACATTCTGAATTACTTACAAGCATTTTTTTATTTTTAAAAACATTCTAAATTACTTTTAAGTAACAACAGCTAAAAATCAGAGAACACATACACGAGAAATGCATTTTTGACGTTCGCTTCACAAATTGTGTTCGTGGCAGCTGAATCAATATAAAGATGGTAGCGAGGAAATGAGGATAGTTTTATGAGATCAAATGTGACCTCACTAACAGAATTCCAAAGACATGGTACAGACATTTATTTTCCTAGAGGACTTACAAGTACACACAAAACCCGATATGTCCTTTGGAGATAAAGATGCCTTGTTTGCTTTCGAACTCATTTTATAAAACAACAGAAATGCCAATGATAAATTCACTTTCAAAGGCCACTTTCACTTTATCATGAGTTTTAGATTTCCTCTAGGTTAAGGTCCACTCGCATGTGAATTTAACAATCTTTTGTAAGAAGATTGTTTGCTTGTTCCATGCATTGTTTTCATATTAATATTAGAACTGGAGAGTTAGAGAGGAATGCAAAGTGACAGGAAGGTGGAGTCTTCTCCTGACACTGAGGCGCCAGGGGTCCAGCTTACTTCTGGCGGGGGCCCTTCTCTGAAGACTGTGGCTTTGTTTTTGCTTTGTCTCCTTGCACGGCTTTCAGTTTGTCCTATTCTTTTAAAGGTGGAACATGGTGTAACTATTAATAGTTTATATGGCTTAATCTCTGATTCTATCCATGGGGATTTTCATGCAAGTGTATAATGACATATTTGAATAGACACTATTAAACTAACACAACTCGTGGTTAGTTCTTGGAAATATTAATGTGCTGCTTATATCTGTCGACCTGTTACGGTTGGCTTCATACCTTTGGAAAAGCAAACTGAATTTAATTCAATCGTATTTTGAGTTTTTACATTTCTTTTGTGCAGGAGATATTTTGCAAATGTACATAAAAGTGAATTTTACATTAAGTCACGGAACTTGGAATTTTTAAATTTAACTCTTTTTGGACAGAGTCTTGTTTACCGGATTTTATATGTCAGGCAAAAATGCCAGTTTTTAAGTAAATGACTGTTTAAAAGCAGTGCATTAAAGTGATCATCAATCAAATGTCCTTTTTATCTTTTGACCTTTGAAGCATTGAAAGAAAATGGCGTTTCTTTTCTGGTTTACAGGACAATATTGTTGTGGCATCCACTCAATTTGCAGTCTGGCCCTCAGAGACTTTTCCTCTTGGGTCAAATGTTGTGTCTTAAGTATCTGCATTGTTACATTCCTTTTGTTGCATTGTTTCAGGAGAAAATGAAGATCTTTGACATCATTTATTCTGAAAATAAAGTGCCCAAGTGTTTAACAAGAAAGATCAAGGATGTAACTTCTGCTTGGCTGGCTCCCAATCCAAAGTCTTCTTCGGTAATAGAATCATTCATTGAGGACAACTGGATCAAAAAGTAACAAGTCTTGTCTCCTCTTTAAGCCAAGCCCTCCTGCAGCCCTCGGATTACCCTGCGGTGCCTGGATCAGCCTCTTAGCGTCTCTTCATTACATTTATCCCCACGTTTCCCACTCTTTGCTTTTCACTGGGGGTAAACAGCGGAGGGCTTAAACCGCCGTAAGCTTCTCTGGTCGGCAACAGCTATCTGAGCTCCACATTTGAGGCTTGCTTCCCCTTTCAATGTAAACATTCATTTTGAATCCAATAACCTTGTCAATAGAAGATGTGAGCGCGGATTCTGAGCAGGCTGCGTGAGCAAACACCAGTGACGTCTCATTAGCGGTACAAGAGCTAAAGCCAGAAATGACAGTTCTGCAACTGAATTAATGGTCCGTTGACCCATTTTGTGGTAAACAAATTGGAAAGGATATTAGCATGCGAGAACCATCCCCACTTTAACGTGAGGCGTTTACGCCAGGACAGCATGTCCCCGCTGCCTGTCAACAGACGTTGCTCCTAGTAAGTACACTTTATTTTTGCATTTCATACCAAATCTTAGACACAGACTGGATATTACATGCATTTAACATAAACCTGTCGCAGGGCGTTGGATGGAGAGGAACACAGTCAATGTAGCTTTCTGCTGACCGTGGACAGAAATCCTTCCATTCCCATCTCTAGTTATTGTTTCAGTGAAGACACAGATGCCAGACTTTGTCCCAGAGGAAATTTAACGCTGATTAGGAGGACGCAGCTCAGCCTCTGCGCAAGCCCCGGGGGGCGCGTGCGTTTTGCTGAGACCGGCAGAGGCCTCGCCCCGGCTCAGACTGTGATGGCATCATCGGCTTTGCCAGCTGACCTGGCGCCTCTCGGGCCTGCCTAGGCTGGACGCGCGGGGATCTGGCCTCGGCCTAGGTCCTGTGCGTCCAATCAAACTCAGTCTCCGCTTCGGCTGCGAGGCCTCGAGGCCTGTCACCCCGTCACAATTAAGCGGAATACTTTCACAACCAGCTGTCTGGACTCCGCTGCCCACCTGCACCATTTACTCACTTTCTCTGCTCCACCCTTGAGACATCCCTGGCGGCGCTGAGGATGACTCTAGATGCCCTTTGGCACTGGGCGGCTTCCCGGGGTGGCCCTGCAGCTGACGTTCTTCTTGCCCTGCAGCATCAAGGACTTCTTCCCGCCCCCCAAGGTAAAACCGACCCTGGCTGCACTCAGGTCCCATAGACCATGGGGTGTTCAGCTTGGGGCTAGACCAGCCCGCACATTGGGGGGCCTGGTGCCCTAGAATAACCCAAGAGGACCAGCAGCAGCGGCTCACCCAGCGGGGCCACTCCGGGGAGCCGCATCTGTGCGTCGCCAGCACCCCCCACCCTCCCACCCCCATAGGCTCTGTGGTGGGACCTCTTGCTTTGCGGATTTAGGACGCAGGTTCTGACCTCAAATCCTAGTGACCCCTCCTCAGGAGCCCCCCGAGGGCTTCCAGGCATGAAGGGCGCAGAGAGGAAAAGGAGACACTCGGGAGCGCGTTCTCGGGCTCGGCGGATCGGCCGGCACGTCGGTCCACACGGCCAGCGGTGTCCGGCCCGGCCGCAGGCCCCTTCACCGTCAGAGCCCGGCGGCCTCGGCTCCCCCACCCTGCCCGGCCCTGCGTCTCCTTCGGGAGGCCAAGGCCGCCCCAGCCGGGAGCGCGGCCGAGCACGTGCCGGCCGAGGCAGGAGCGCAGAGCAAGGGCCGGGACGGCGAGCTGCTCCGACCCGGAGTGGCCGCCCCGGCGCCTTGCTGATGAAAGGCCACGGAGCTGTTTCAGCTCCCTAAAAGTCACGAATGTGTTCTGAAGAAAATACCCCAAAAAGCTGAACACAGCAACCAGTGATGACTACAAAGGAAAAGCCAGGGGCCTCCCTGGGGCACAGGGGTGCTCGGCTGCAGCAGAGTGGATCGGCCAGGGAGGGCCCGGCGCCGCGACCCTCCTGCCTCCCCGCTGGCCCTCGGCAGGGCATCTGCCTCTGCTGGCTCCCCACTGTCTCTGGTGAGTCCTTTCAGCCCCTCGTCTCTGGCCTACACCCCAGCTCTTGTATGCCTAAATAAACACATTTAAAACAAAGAAGCACAAGGGCCCTCCCTGCAGCACAGTGGGTTAGGACGCAGCACTGCGAGCCGGCCGCGGCGGCCCCGGGGAGCTCGATCCCCAGACCCCAGGGGGCCGCCTGGAGGGCCTGTCTGCCCTCCGCTATCTGCCCGCTCTGCTCCCCACTCTGTCTCTGGGGAAGCCGCTCACCGCACCTCTGGTATGTACCCCAGGACAAGTAAATAAATCTTAAATATATGTATTATGCATGTGTGTGTATACATATACATATATATACATGTATGTACACATATACATATATATAGTATAGATATAGATATAGATATATATTCATAAGGAGGTTGTTCCCTTCCTGATTCTTAAGTAGACTGTACGCACAAAACAAAATACAATTTTCTTTCATTTTTAAGATTAATTTTATTATCATGATACCTACATTTAAGGGAAATCTGACAGTTTTTGAAATAATCCAACACACTATCCAACACACAGATTTCAAGTTTAGTCATATATGTAGACTTTACAATATGTCAATACTTTGATTATAAGAACATACACTAAGAAAACTATAAAGGACAGAAGTGAGCGGTGGTGGTAACTAAGTTAGAATTAGGGATTTCCGTCTCTGCATGAGACGGAGCATGTAAGAAGTTTTGAAATTAAGCCAAGTGTCAACAACATCAAACATAACATTAACATATTCAGGTAAGAGTAGTTACAAGATACATAAAAGTTAGTCGAAGTAAAAAACTGATATCTACAGACATCCAACTAAACCTAAATTAAAGATAACAAGCTAGCACAGACCTGCATTCTGCAAATAGCTGCATCGGGTACTAGCCATCCTTGTTTCAAGTCAGGAAAAGGCAGCGTGGGAGCCTGCCGGCCGGCGGAGGTAGGCGCGTGCTCTCTCGCTCTTTCTCTCCCCCCCACCACATTATGAAACACTTGCCATTTGCTGTCAGCGACTCTTTCAACATTGAGACTACCTGAAAGATCGATGGTGGCCGGCGGGGACCACCGCAGTCCCCTGTCACCCACCACGCTCCCGCTCCCACCTGTCTACCTGTCTACCTCAGGCCTGCGGGCAGATTCGGGGTTTGTTTTGCTTTCATTTCGGCTGCTTGCTTTCTTCCTCCATGTTCCACCTATGAATGAGACCATCTAGCACTTGTCCGGAAATGCAATGGATGAGCGTGGGGGTGTGGCCCCGCCACGGCCTGTGTCTGTGTCTGTTTGGTGGAAACAGACCACGTCAAATCACCGAAGCTGGGAGAGCGGCCCCTGGGCCACAGGTGGTGGCAGGGGGGGCCTCAGCCCTGCTGCTGTGTGGCCGCAGAAGGCTCTGGATTACGAGTGGGGAGGTTTGCACCCAGGAAAAGACCTGTGCTCAAAGTGTGTGGGATTTGGGGAGAAAACACGTGGACACCCCCAAGAATATCTAGGCCATGACTTACCTGCCTGTGCTTTGCTTCACAGAAGAAATTCTCTGTGGAGTCCCCCAAATGATGTCTAATTTTAGGTTGATGACCCCAAGTGCTCTTTCAAATGCCATTTCCCTTGGGGAGTGTTAAGATCTGTCTGGTATAGCAAAGAGTGGTAGAAAGAACGGTCTCATTTTGCACAATAGAGAAGTCTCAGCAGAGAATGTTTGGTTTATTACCCCTGTGAAAATCACACCCTGCATTATAGATGCTAATTATCCGATGTGGTTCCTTTACAGAGGTATTAGAGATATGTTTGCTTTGTGTCTCTTCAGCCAGAAAAAAAAAAAGATAGAATTAAGGCATTTTTTATTAACTTACTAAATATGGAACTTTATGAGGGGACAGTTACACAGAGCATGTTGACATTTAAAAACTACAAATTCAAGTTTTACATTACCTGAATATATAAAAAACCCATAAAAGCACATATCTTGTGTATTAGAGGCATACCTAGATGGCTTTTCTTTTTTAAAAGGTTTATTTATTTATGCAGACAGAAGTGGGGACAGGGCTTCCCCAGAGACAGAGCGGGGAGCAGAACAGGCAGGTGGATGAAGTCCACTGCTGAGGGGAGCAGCGGGCGGGTCAGGAGAGGTCTGCTGCACCCTGTGGGTCACCTCCAGGGCTGGGGATCAAACTTGTGCTGAAGCGGCTGCAGCCAGCTTGCAGGGCTGTGCTCCAGCCTAGTGCGCTTCAACCTGCTGTGCCACCGGGGGCCCTGGCTTCAACTGCGCTGAAGCCCAATTTTCAAAGGACACTATGCAGAAGGGCCGTGGAGTGGGGCCTAAGGTCACAGAGAGGAAGAAGGACTCATGGCTGCTCCCTCGGAGAAGACTTCCCTTGAATAGAACAAGGTGTCCAACAGCACAGCCCACGTGTGTGGCCATCAGAGATATTTCCCGAGTCTGAAACGCTGCAAGTCAAAAAAGCTGCGGACATATGTCTGCCCTGTTAAAGATGCAGCCCCTGGTTGCAGAAAACAGTGGCTCTCGAGTGACATTGGAGTTCCCTTACTCACGCTTCAGAATGCCCATGCCTGTCACTCAGCCGCCCGCCCACCCTCTGCTGTCTGCTCACGATGTGTATCTCGGCCAGTCGCCGACCACACGCCTGGGCATCGAGCACGGCCAGCCTCACACGCGTACATGCTGGACTCACTGTTGTGAGAGTGACACGACCCCGTGCACCCCTGCGGCCCCTGCAAGTCTGGAACTCAGCCCGGTCTGGCCCCCAGCGAGCCAGCGGGACTAGCTCCGGCGGGCGTGTGTGGGCGGGCTGTGCGCACCTGCAGATGCAGGTCGTCCTCCCCCGTTCCTGAAACCTGAAGGAAGGGGCAGCGAGCTCACCTGGCCTGGGCGTGGGGTCGTCTTCCTAAGGGAGGAGAGTACACCTGCGGTCCCAGGTAGCCAGCAGGTAGGTCACGTGCCGGCTAAGGAATTCTGGCCACGGACGAGGAATTAGGTCAAAGTGCACATTGCAGATCTGAAGGGCCAGGCGGTGGACTTGGGTCCCCAGGAGTGGGGGACACAGGCACAGGTCAGATCTGGGTGTGACCCCATTTCTACCAGCAGCCTCAGGCAGCCCCTTGCCCCGTGTGCCCGCAGGCTGGAGGCTCAGGACAGTTGTGCCTCGTGGAAGGGAGGGTCCCGGGGGCATTCTGGAGAGAAAGGCTTTCTGGACTCTCGTGGGGAAGTCTGCCCAGAATGTCTAGGGGACATTTCCAGCACGTTTGCTCCCCAAATTTCCTCATGCCATCACGAGATCTGAAGTTCGTGAGCTCGGTTCCAGATCGCTCGTTATGAGTGATGCTTTAGAATGTGAACGCGACCTGGAGAATGTTACACAAGCGATTTAGCGCGATCCTGACCCACCTGGCGTCTGTGTGGAGCCCTGCTCTGTGCCTGGGACGAAGGCGACGGGCGAAGGCTCTGATCCCAGTTTCTTGCCGGGACACACCTTTAGGCGGATAGCTGACACCGTGCCTTGATTTTCTTACCAGCCTACAAGAAATAGCATCCAACTCTTAAATAAATCATCATGAGAATGTTTCTGCTTTGAACCAGCTGAGTGTCTAGAAAGTGCTGATTAAATGTTAGCCATTCTAAGTGTAGGCTTACAGATATATTCCTTTTCTTTGAATTCATGAGACGCTGGAAGGCGTGAAGGCTAAATTATTTATTAACTCCCTCAATTTGTAAGTTCTGCCCCTGAGGGAGCGCACTTTAGCATCTTCGAGATGTGCTGGGTTTTCTGATGACGTCATGTTCTGTTTGCTTTTTCCACCTGCACTGTATGTTTGTCAGCGAGACAGGAGGGTCCCGTAGGGTCAGGCTTTCTGCATTTTCAAGCGGCATCTGCCCTGTCTTTGATGGAGAGCTCTCCACCAGCTGTGATTTCCAGAGAGCGCCACTTCTACCAGCAGACCACACACAGTCCTTGATTTTATTCACTGACTGAATTAGGTCCCTTGGCTGTGCAGAGGCACCACTAGATTCAGAAGACACACGCATTTTCAGTGTTTAGTTAACTAGAGTCACGGTGAAGTATAATGACCCGGACTAGGAAGCCGTAGGTTATTTAGACAACTCTGGGGAGAGAGCCACCGTGGTGTAGACTGATTATCCCTATCTTCTGTATTCCTGTTGCTGCTACGTACAGCTCATTAGGCAGAACAGCTCCTGTTTCCAACCTCTGTAAATCTTCCGACGGGAAAGTGGAGGCACACTGGTTTAAAATGTTACGCCGCTACAGTATATTTAATGGGGCTACCTTCCAGTGTATGAAGGGAGACATAAATTATTTGGGGAAATCTAATCAATGGTGCTATAAAAATTAATTGCAAAAGACTGGACTCATTTAACTTTTGTTCTATAAAAATGGTCGATGAAGAAAAATACGGCGGACGCCAGCCTTGTGGGGAAAATCTGTCAGTCATGGCCAGCCACGTAGAGCACGAGTTTCGCAGACCTAGGGGACTTGCTTGAGTTTCCTCTGCTGACAAGCACGCCCGTGAGGCCGTTTTGCACAGCGATAACCTGGTCAAATACCCTGCCAGCCGTTGTTTGGGTTCTCGGCCACCATCTCATTACAGAAATGTTCAGATACAGCAAAGCTGAAGGCGTTTTCGGGGACCCCCTGGGTTTGAGCACGCCCATTTCATTTCTCTACCACTAATCGTTGGCTGTTGCAGGAATTTCAAAGTAAACTCAGACATCGTTGCGTGCTTTAGACACACTTCGGCTGCACATAGTGGAATTCCCCTCTCTACTGAAGGAGGCCATGGGCTAGACTTTAACTTTTCTTTATTTATGTATTTTGAAGTACAATGTACAGCAAGTTCAATGCACAAACTATCAGCGTATGTGCCCTGGATAGAACATTTACATAATGGGCGGCCCCAATGGTCAGCTTCTATCCTCTGAATTTTGCTGACCCTGGGAAACGCACTGCCCCACCCAGACACTGAGCACCGCGCAGTCAGTCTTCACCCCGTTTCCCGAAGGCAAACACGTGAGTCTTCCTGTCGGGGACCTTCACGGCATGGCGACGCGGCGTCTCTGGCGCGGGGCCTCGCGCTCAGCTCTGCCCAGCTCCCCCGGTGCCTGCTGTTCCCGAGGTTGCTCCCTCCTCGCTTTTCAGCACTCAGTAGCATTCCACGTCGGAGATGCCCAGCTGCCGCCCGCCTCCCCGCCTGATACCGGCTCTCTCCAGCTGTGGGGCAGCGAGGATGCAGCTCCTAGGAGGGTTAGTGCCAGCCTGCAGGTGCCAACACACCACCCCCGCTGTCCCTATGGATTTGTGCTGGGATGGGCCTGCTGGTTCACCCTGGCACCTGCTCGCTCTGCTGCTCTCGCCTAAATAATCTGCACCTGTTTGTTGATCAAAACACAAACTATGAGGTAGGTACTAGTATCACCATTTCATCTGATATATATTTTTAAAGATGTATTATTTATTTATGCACACAGAACTGGGGTACAGGCCAGAGGTTCAGGGGCAGTGAGAGGCTTCATCAGAGACAGAGCGGGGAGCAGAACAGGCAGATCAAAGCAGCACACTGCTGAGGGGAGCAGCGGGCGGTCAGGAGAGGTCTGCCGCACCTTGTGGCTCAGCTCTGGGGTGGGGATCAAACTCAGCGGAAGCGGCTTTAGCTTCTCAGTGCTGCGCTTCAACCCGCTGCACCACCAGGGAGGGCCCTCATCTGATATTTTTTAAAAACTGCACTAGTTTGATTGTGGCCGCATTGGCTGACATCACTCAATGTGATTCAGGGGTGCAGGTTTGCAGCCCTGCAGACGTATGCTACCCCTCCCCACCCCCCAAGCCCTGCGCTCCTTCGCCACTGGCCACTGGCCATTGGCCACCCCTTGTTCCAGCCCCACGTTCTCTCCTCCTGTGGCCTCTGCCCTGCAGTCAGATTTCCGCTGGGGCGGGCGCAAGCTCTCCCCTTCTCCACAGTGAGCGCTCTTCTGTGTGCACAGATCGAGCTGTCTTCGTCCTTCTGGCCGGGCTCTTCGGCTGTTTCCATAACTTGGCCGTCAATAGCCCGCCACGAACGCGGGCGCAGAAACGAGAAATCACAACTGACATGTCAGGCAGGCATTTCAGGTACGCGGTGGCTCGGGCCCCCCTTTCCTGCTAGGAAATCCTCCATGGGAAGAGAACAAAGGGTCCCACGCTCCCAGAGGTTCCCTTTGCTCCTGGAGCACCCCGAAACAGAGGCCAGGGAAGCGGCCTGTAGCTGCCCGCGGCCTCCCCGCGGCGCATACGGCCCTGTTCCCGAGCTGTTCCCGAGCTGTTCCGAGCTGTGCCCCAGCTCTCCCCAGGGGCCCGCTGAATTTCTCGGGCGTCATTTTTCCTTCTGTGGAATCTTCTCCCACATGGGAGTGCAAGAGCACAAAATGTAATTTATGAAGTGGTAAAGAAACTGATTGAAAATTTAAATTTGCATTTATCCAGAGACTGAGTTTACATTTAACCCAGGGCACTGTTTATTCTAAGAAGTCTTATTTTTGACACTCCATAGTTGGCTCAGACTTGAAGTGGTGGAGGCAGCGGATATTTTTCATGACCCCTAAACAACACATGCGTGTTTGCATATACGTTTAATTAACAAACGACAATGGTTAGAAATAAGGATGACTTATATGCGTCTCCCCGTTTTAGCTCAAGATTTTACATTATGTCTCTCAATTCTCATTTCGACCAGAGTCCATTAAATCTGCAATTTAAAAAAAATAAATGGGTGATTGCCTCCTTACATATCTTATTAGTGATCACTGTGTGCTCGTTGGAGCCTGAGTCTGGCTGGACTCCTTACATGAGAGCCCTTTTTCTGTCCGTGAGTTTTCCTCTCGTTCTGGACAAGCCGCTGCTCCCCGGGCAAGCGGGTCCCGCCTTCCCCTCCCGCCGATTCCAGCCGTATTCCTGGCCCGCAGAGACTCTGACTCCGCCAGACCCACTCGGCAACGACACCGTGGGAACCCTGAGTGGAAAGTATGTGCTGAAGTTCCCAACTCATGTTTTAATTGAACTCCACAGGTCTGGGCAGATGCCCCTTCCTCATAGTCCTGCTTTCTTTTTCATTTATGTCCTATCTGGAAAATAAATGCAAAGGGCGGCAGTCAAAGCAGGAGACTGTTTGCACACCCTTGTAACGCCAGCGTCTTAGAACCCGGTGGACTCTGGGCACCTTCCGGCCTCTGCTCAGGCCACAAGCACACCCGCCCCCGGGGGCTTTGGGGACCCTCCTCGCAGAGGGAGCTGCAAAGGGAGACCGAAGGAGAAAACAAGGGAAATTCACTTTTGTTTTTCTGACACAGTTTTATTTAATGAGGTCTATTGATACATATAACAAAGAAAATTGAACTCTAAAGCAAAAATCTTAGAAGAACCTTTGAGAAAACTCTTGAGATTAGCTTGGGAATCTCACTAGCTTGGCGTGAAATGGCTGTCGTGTGCTAGTGATCTGAGGATGCACCATGGTTCATCTTGAGGGTGCTGGAGGGTGGCGTGGCGATTCTGGAGGTAGCTCAGGACACTCATCCTCCAGGACAGACTGTGGTGCTCTTGACGTCACCCACCCATCCTCCCAGCCCCTCCCACAAGGTGGAGACTAACGTTCTGCCACTGAATGTGGGCCTGACGTGGAGCTCGGTTCCCACAAGCAGAGGGACAGGTGTGACTGTGATCACATCCAAGGCTAAGCCATAGCAAGTGTCGTTTCCTTCTCGGTCCCTGGGACCCTGAGCCGGGCCGCCGGGTCACCTCTCAGCACTTGCAGAGACTGCAGAGTGGGTGCGAGACTCACAGCACAGACTCATGTTAGGGTCTGGGTGTGGGTCTGGGTGTGGGTCTGGGTGTGAGTCCTCCCAGCTGGGTGACACTGCCGTGAGCAGCGTGCTGACTGTGGGCATGAGAGGGCAGCCTGGCCCTCTGCACGGTGAGGACACTCTCACGCCCCTCTGTGGTGAGGACACTCACAGACAATGGAGAGGGCCCGGTGGGGAGAGAACGGGGCTTCCTGCCTAGAGCCAGCCCCGGCTCTGCTGTGCTGGGGTTTCCACGTGAAGCGGCGTGGAGAGTGGGCGCCCCCGACCTAGGCAGGACCCCAGATAACTCTGTGCTGACCAGCAGTCGGACTGAGACGCTGGTCAGGACCCCTCGGATAAGCCACTGCCAGATTTCCAGCCTGAGGAGGCAGTTATTATTGATATTTGACTAGTGACCCCTCAACTTTGTGACTTCAAGGGTCAGGTTTTATCGTCCGAGGTTCTGGAAGGCAGGAGGTTAGCTGGTGTTTCTGACTCAGGGCCTCTCGTGAGGTTGCCGTCAGGGTGCGGGACTGGGGCTGCCTTCGTGAAGGCTCCACTGGACTGGGGGGTCTGCTTCTAAGGTCCTCTCATGACTGTCGAGGAGGCCTCTTCCCCCTGACCATGGGCGGGAAGCTGTGGCCTCTCCCTGGGTCTTTTCCACATGCACATTGAGTGACCTTCCAAGATGGGAGCTGGCTCTTCACGAGAGGAGTCAGTGTGGAAACCATGGTGTCTTCTGCGATCGTGGAAGTAACATATTGTCCTCTCCTGTTGGAAGCAAACCGGAACAATGTCATATGGGTCACACAGAACATGGGGAGGTCCGCGGGAGAGACACCGCACAAAGGCTGAAACCAGAAGGCGGGAGCTGCTGTCAGCCATCTTGGATGCACAAAGTCACAAGCAGTTGCTCTCTCCCCCACTGGGTTTTGGGGCAATTCCTTTGCAGCAACTGCTAAGCAGTCAGTGAAGGGGAGTGGTGTGACGTGCTGAGCTGCCAGGGTGCAGGAGGCTCCATGCTTGCTGCTGTTGGAGTCAAGCCCTCTACTGGAACTGGGTCCCAGGGACCTCCAAAACCAGCTTGACATCCTGAATGCCAGGGCATCAGTCCTGGCAGCTCATTTGCTGGCGTTACCTACCATTTTCTACATTTGTATGAGTCCGCTTTTAGCAACCTCACCTAAGTCCCAGTCCTGAGTGCTGAACACTTACTCCTCCTTCCTGTCAATACATGCCACGTGCCTTTAGAAGGAGATTTTTACACCATGTCTCTCAAATAGGAAAAGCCACTCGGTCTGTTACCAATCCAGGCTTCTTTGCTAACACTCTAATTTCAGCCAGGCTCCCCAGATAGGCGCGCAGAGCAAGAGACGATCGGGGAGGATGGCGTGGTGTTTCTAACCAGGTGGAAAATTCATCTGAAATGACAAAATCCTGGGTAATGATGGATCTCAGGGGATTCCTGTGTCACAGCAAACTAGCTGATTGTTGTGTGCAGTTGACTCTAGCTTAATACCAATACTTACAGTCCTGTTTGAATTGAAAGTGAAGCAATTAAAAGCTATAAACCCCTTGTTTTGAATTGCTTCTGGTCCCTTTGGGTTTGCCAAAGCCCAGTTCTGTGGTTCCTATTTTGAGAAGCCCTGTCTTGCAAATTTTGGAAGTTCATAGACTCTATTTTGAAATGGGCTTCCTTCCAGGAGTGGGTTTTACTTTATTATGTTTCACTCCCTCTGGGGATGTCTTGACAAAAATGGCAAAACCCGAAAACTTCCTGAAGGCTGATCTTTTTTCTGGGTCATCTGATTCTTTTCAGTTTTCGTCTGGAGAGGGTCTGCTGATAACAACAGGTTTGGCTGCTGGCGAGCTGGAGAAAATCCTGCTGCCTTAGCCCAAGAATGCATGGAATTTCGGGGCAGTGTGGTTACTGGCTCCACACAATGGAAGTCTGCGCAGACAGGACTTGCAAGTGTCAGATAGATTGTGTGGGAAAATCTTTATTACTGCAACTGAGTCAACAAACACTTCTGAATCCAGAAATGCTGACGAAACCGGAGCAAACAATTTGGTCAACTTCAATTCATACCCCAAGATTAAACTGGCTTAAGAGCTCCACATGAAGAGATGGTTAAATATTGAGAACAGCAGGAGCCTGCAAATGAAGAGGGAGGTAAAAACAGGGAAATGAAATTTTAGAAACACAAAACAATAAGCAATTAATAATACCTGTCCACAGGAAAGACTCGTTATAAGGTGGAAGCCCCAAAACAAACGATCAAAGGCTCGCTGCAGCCATCACGCTCATCACTCACACACCCTGAAGTGCAAAACAAACAGCGATTAGATTACAGACAGAGAGGAGCTCTGTCTCCCACTCGTCTCAGGCTTCTGCTGCTGTTGGGTAAACCATCTCTGAGTGGTTATGAATTCACTTGAACCTGGGGTGTCTGAGCTTATTAGCCAGAAACAGCCCTTCAGATATGGCTGGGATGAATCGCCACCCAGCGCCATGCGGGTTCCGGCCCAGGAATGCTGACGAGTCACAGGTCCACGGGAAGACGGGACAGGGAGGCCGGAGGCTGAGCTTCTGAGCTGTGAGCAGCCCGGCTCCGTTGATTGCAATCTCTGAGTGCCAACATCCTTCTTGACAAAATGCAAGGCTCAGCTTCGCCGGCCTGCGGCACGAGGTTGTCGGGAAGGCGTCGGATGTGATCGCACACACAGACACACGCGTTAAAGTGCTTTACTGGTTCATATTTGACACTCACTGCTGCAGTCGATGTGATGAAGGAGAATAACTGGGGCTCTGAGGCTATGGGGCTGGGGCAGGAGGGCGCCCCAGAGGGAAAGGGTCAAGGGGGGCCCTTGTCTGACGCTGATCCAATCAGGCAAACGTGATCGCCTCAACACACAGGGTCGGTGTCATCGCTCTTGTCATAGAAACGATGCCGTCACCCCCCACGCTGTCTCCGCGGGTGCAGTCGGGCGAGGCCGGGCCCCGAGTCTGGCGCTGGCTTGGGGCAGCCACCCCCCAGGCTGAGACCCCGGGAAGGCGGTGGGAGCTCCGGCAGCTTCGTCATGGGGGTGGAGCCGGTGTCTGTCCACTGGCCGCTGGCCACGCCAGGCTTCGCCTGGCCACAGCCGGAGAGACGCGGCCCCGAGGCTCCTGGGGTCTCTGGCTGGAAATGGCCCCGGGGGCGCCCCGACTCATGACTTGCAGCTGCCACGCTGTGAGGGCGGGCATTTGTGTTCTTTTAAAGCGCCTACTCTGTGATGACTTCTGACAGCAGCTCTCGGAGGAGAGCAGGCGCGCAGGCTGGGGGTGCCCGTGTCTCCAGCCAGGGCAGCTGTGATGGAAACCCCGGCTCCCGAGCACCCTGTTACCTTCCGGAAACCTGAGCTCGCGGGTGAAATTTAACTGCTGACTGTCGAGCTCAGTTCCAAAGCTACCCCAGAGTAAAATTTGAAATTATAATTCACGGCCACATTATAACATCCAGAAATTGAAAGGAAACTCCAAAAGGATTGAAAACAAATTAAAAAGTGAAAAAAAAAGGTCTCTTACTGCCTTGTTCTGCATTGTTATTGAAGATTAGCTTAGCTTCTAAGCACAATTGACTCTTTCAAGGGGCGTACATATTTATTTTTAAGATTTCAGTGAATCTGCAGTAAATCCAGCTAATATTTTTGAACATACTGCTCTTGGGCAAGTGTCAAAATGTGTTGGCTCAAATTAAATTAAATTATGTTCCCGGACTTCTGTTGTCAATCAAAACGTACCTCCTGACCTCCAGAAATCTGGTTGTGGTGTTAAAAAAAAAAAAAATCAACCAATTTCAACACAGTAGTGATGAAAAAGTTTTCAAATACGAGACTCTACGCGTCTTGGAAGAAATCACAAAATCACTTGCTTATTTTTAGTGCAAAGTTCAATTCTTTTTTTTCCCTGAGCCAAGTTCACTTTTGATGAGCAAACTTGTCTTGAACTCAGGGCAGGTCTGGCAGGCAGCAGACACATCGCAAGCCGAACACCGGTTTCTCTTCTCTTATTAAAAAGTGCCATAGTCCCAAGCGCCACGATGCCGGCCCTTAACCCGCGCTCCCTCCTGCTCCTGGTGCAGCGGGGGCAGGCCCTCTGGAGAAGGCTCTTCGGGTCGGCACCTGCTCGCGCGGTGCGGGCAGAAGGTGGCTGTGCAGAGTCAAGATGTGAGTGCCGGCTCCTCGGAGGCCTGTAAGCTGCTCACTTTAATCTAGTGACCGGCCTGGAGTGCTGACCGCTGTTGCTTTCTCTCCCAGGCGCAGAGGGACAGGGACGCCTCCTGTACTTACACACGCACAGACGCGGCCTGCACAGCTGTCGGCTGTCCCCTGTTGCCTCCTCTGCTCGCTGTGAGTTGAAAAATGGAAGCAATTTGCCGCCGCCATTGCAGGGGTTCTCGCCCGGCCTCGTGAGGTTCATAATTGCGGCGGTATTTCACCTGCGGCCGAGATGAGTGAAAACTGGGGGGGCCGGAGTGTGGGTGTGGGTCTGCTGAGACACCCTGGGCGCAGCCCATAAATGCCTGGCCCGTGTCTCTGCTCCCAGAGGAGCGGCTCCTGCGGCCAGGCCGGGCTTGTGGGCTCAGGTCAGGGCCCCTCATGTCTTGGAGACCCGAGTCGTCTGTGTCCCTGCGACATCACGCTCAAGGCGCCTGGAGCATCAGGGCGGTATCCCTCGGCCACGGCTGCTGGGCGCAGACCCACCGAGCCGGACCAGCCAAAGCGAGGCGTGCACATGGCGGCTGACTTCAGGCCTGGGGCTGTAAAACGCTGAGCAGTAATCAGGGCTCACGTTCCTTGAGTAGTATCCGAAGCGCTGGCTGCACCCCCACGCTCCCCCCTTTCCACAGAACCGCGGTATGGAGCCACCTCCAGGCGGATTTGTTTCCTTGTGACTTCAGACGGATGACGCCATTCGCTCTGTAATTAGTACGCTGACAGCTCAGCCCAAGGCATTGGGCATCCAGATCAATCAGTGCCCCATTTCTGGGGCTGCTCCTCACGCATCACAAAGCTGGGTTGACCTCTCCATCACTCCTCGCTGCCCGTCGTACCAGGAAGCTGGAATCCCAGGGACAGGGCGGGCGGGCGGCCACGCCGGCGACCCAGTGGCCCAGCACCTGGCTGGCTGCTTGTCTCCAGGACTCAGAGCTGCGCGCGGTGACGAGCTTTGGCCTCTTGCACGCTCCTTGCTGGAGGGCGAGCTTGCGAGACAGCTCCCCCGTGCAGCGTCAGAGCGTCCTTTCCCTGTGCCCGGCTGCTCCCTGCTGAGCAGAGGATGGCGCAGACGAGTCCCGTGTGGTTCCCGCTTCAAGGCGCTCAGGGTGTGCGCCAGACTGCGATCCCGCTGCCGCTGACGGTCCTTCGCTCCTGGGCTTTGACGGCCTCAGAGCCGGGGGCTGGGCAGCGGGCTGCAGGGAGGGCAGAGGCCAAGAAGGCCAAGACCGGCCTAGCGTCGGAGACAGCTCAGGGACGTTGTTCGGACGCTGAATGGACCGGTGGTAGCCGAGGGGAGCTCGGACAGATACATGAAAGGGCGGAAAACGGGAACAGCGTTTTAGCTGAATACAGACCCGGGAACATTCGCTCCGGGACGACGAGCAGCTGCTGCGGACAGGCCTGGAGTCAGGAAGGCTTGGGCAGGCTCTGCCGGGCAGCGTGCCCACCCAGCAAGCAGGCCACAGCCGCCGCGTGCCCCTCAGAGTCACGCGTGGGCGCCAGGACGGCGGAGCGGCCAGGTCAGCCCCTGCGCCTTGCGGGGAACCCAGCAGAGGGAGAGGCGTGGCTAAGGGGGTGGGAAGAGCGCAGAAAGGGGTGATGCTGTCCCCGAGAGCTCTGGGCCAAGGCCAGGCTGTCCTTCCATCTCCGCTTCCGGCTCTGGCATTGGGGGACGACCCATAACTTCTATGCGGTGGCTCAAGTCTTCCAGTGAATTCTCTTCCGAGAGGGCTAGTGATGTCTCCCAGCGTCCAGAGAGCCCGTCTCAGCTGGCTTTCCCCGGACGGGGCTTTATTTTCAACAGGGAATTTCTTCTTCTAAAATTGAACTATATTAACTGTTCTCGGAGATCTTGAAAGTGAGTACGTTCTCATTAAAGCAAATCTATAAACATAATCTAATCTATAAAACCTAATCTATAAAAATCATCTATTGAAATGCTCTGATAGTCACTGACAGTACTGTTTCTGATGACAGACAGGGCTGGCAACAGCGCGCATTCTCCCTGCTTCATTCTCACACGTGTCTGTTCTTGTCATGTATCGGCAGCAAGGCCAGATATTTGCACTTCCAGGTGGCAGACCCCTTCCGGGTCCGGCACGCGGGGGCCTTCACCTGCTCCCTCCCAGCTTCCCTGTGCTTCACTATGCAGATTTATGGTCACTTTCAGCAGGCCTCTTTCTTCCTTTCACTATTCTGGTCGTTTCCCAGAGCTGCCATAATGAAGTCCCACGACTGGGTGATTTATTGATATTTTTTAGTTATTTATTTATGCATGCAAGAACTGGAATACAGACTGAGATGCGGGGGTGAGAGGACCCAGCAAAGATGGAGTGGGGGTGCAACAGGCGGATCCACTGAAATACCTTGCTGAGGGCAGCAGCAGCGAGACAGAGAGGTCTGCTGTGCCCTGGGGGCCACTCGCTGGCCGGGGATCGAGCTCGTGCTGCAGCCGTGGTAATGCCGAGACTTCATCCCTAATGGTGACTTAAAGCGACAGAAACCGATTCTGTCGCAGCTGTGGACCCAGAGGCGCCCAGCCACGGCGTGGGGGCTGGCTCTTCCCTGGCCCCAGCAAGGAGCTGCCCTCACCTCCTCTGGCTTGACTCACGGCCGCAGCGCCGAGTCCCTGCTGCCTTCTCCTGTAAGGACGTGGGCGCCCGGGTTTCCGGCCACGCTACTCCCGTGTGACCTCAGCTTAAGTAACTGCAGCCACGAGACTCTGATTTCACATTCTGAGGTTCTCAGAAGGAATCAGTGTCGGTGGGGGACAGTGTTCACCCCAATACAAGTTTCTCCAATACAGCTGCAGAGAACAGACGATGCGCAGGATTCATTGCTGGACGCGTGACCGACAAGAGAGAGGACAGCTCTTCAGACTTGTGGTACTTACTTCCAGGGCTTTCTGCTCGAGCGACTTCCACTTCCCACCCACAGGACGCCCAGTGCCCACATGCATGTCGCACCAGGAGTGTCCCGCTCACGGAGCTGCTGGACGTAGAGAAAGACGTGGCGTTGCTTCATCCCGGATTCTCCTGATTTTCAGTCGGTTGAGCGTTCTCAAGACATAATAGTTTTATGGGCCTTTGGGTGCTTTTAGGACTTACCACTCGGCTGTTCACTTTGGTCTGTGGTGGCATTTATCTTCATTTTTTCAAACACTTGATTATGAAAAGCATTGAGCTTTATCTGACTTCTGTGTCACAAGAACAGTTCTTGCTCGTTGTCATTGTGGGTGTTTGGGTTTAAAGCTTTAATAACTTTATTTTTGCCTCACAGAAGTCACTATTTTTTTGTGGCTTCAAATATGTTGATCTTTTCTTTGTGGTTTCTTTTCCCTAAAATTAGAAGACCTCCCACAATATTTTATAGGAGAGTTTCTGGGCAAAAACATCCATCTGCTTTCAGACCCTGCTTCCCTGCTGTGCTTGATTCTGGGGGTTCCGTGTGGAGGGAGCCTCTTTTTTAGGCCCAACCACGCCCCAGATCTCAGAAATTCTTCCCGATTTCTGACCCATTGGGGGGTCTGGCCTCAGCTTTCACGGTGCTGCAGAGATCTCCTTTTCTTATTTTTCTGTCTTCTGTCGCTGCCGCGGTCTTGGGAAGAATGTGGACCTTGGCGCGGGCTCAGTTTGCTGTTTGGTAAACAGAAGTCAGTCCTCCTTAAAGAATAGATTTTAAACAACGCTGTTGGCGAGGAAAGTGGACATCCATGGGAACTGTGCATTTTTATACGCTCCCAAGGAATTAAATAAATTCATTTCTTTCCATTTGTAGCCGTAGACCAGCTTAATGAGGCCTTGCAAACCTAGACTCTTCTTTAAGAATAAGCCATAAATTTAATAAACGCAAAATGGGGCAATCGTCCAGGAAGTTTTCGTTTAGCACTGAAAACCAGAGTCGGTCTGCGCCCCGTCTCTGGCTCCTGCGCCCCCCTCTGCACAGCAGGCAGGTAGCCTCCAGGCAAGGTGCCCTGCCTGCTGCACTCCAGCCTGACTGGCTTGACGCCGCAGCTCACAGCCGGCCTGTAGCAGATGATGAGCAGCTGCTGTTTTCACTTTGCAAATCTGCTTACTCTGGGGCCTCACGCTGCGGGGCTGGGGCACAGGTCTGGTGGCTGCTGGACGTGGCTCTGGGATGTGGCTCTGGGGTGTGGCTGGGATCGTGGCTGCTGGGCGTGGCTGTGGGACGTGGCTGGTGCCAGGGCACAGTTCTGCCCTGGCTGCAGGACGTGGCTCCCTTTCTCCTGCTCTTGAAGCTGCCGGTCCCCAGACCTTCGCCTCCAGACGCCAAGGATCTGGCTTCTGGCCTTTGGACAAGTTTTCGCCTCCGCGTTGAACCTCATCTGGGTCACTTCACCCGCGGAACATCCTTTCTGTCTCAGGGAACATCCTCCCCGAAGCCCCTGGGGCACTTGCCAGGTGCGCCCCGGGCGTGAGCTGCCCACCGCTCACCACGGGGCTGGCTCCTGTTTCCCTCCAAAATGTGTATCGAACACTGAAGGTAAAGGATTTTAAACCAGCCCACGAGCTCCATGAAGGCAGAGACTATTCAACACCGTATTTTCAATCTTCAGGAAAGAAACCCTGGCAGGTGCGGCAACTCGCCCAGTGCCTCTGAGCAGGCAGGTCCGCTGGGCCTGGACAGCCTCTGCGTGGCCTGCAGCAGCACATCGAGTGGACGGACTGGGCCCTCAGCAGGCCCTTCCCTCCTGGCCAGCCGCCCGGCTCGGTGCCGTTCCCTACATCCCCACCTCCAGCCTTTCCCTCGACGTGCGTGCGCTTGCTTTCTCTAGCAAAGACTAGGGCGCACAGCACGTCTCCCCTTCTATGTCAGGCCGCGGGGCCTGCGGGGAGGGGCCGCGGGAGCTGTGCGTGCGTGGGCTGGGGGCTGCGGCCCCCCGAGTCTGCGTGTTGCCGCATGGGCTCCACGCCCTCCCAGGTCTTACACTCTCGCTCCTTGTTCCTACAGCCCGGCTGTCATAACTCAGCGTGCTGGAGTCAGCACGGCCTGCTCGTGAGCTAATTGCGATGTTCTTTTTTTTGCATTTTAAAGATTTATTTATTTGTGCATACAGAACTGGGGTACAGGCCAGAGGCTCAGGGGCGGCGAGAGGCTTCACCGGAGACAGAGTGGGGAGCAGAACAGGGCGATCGACGAAGTCCACTGCTGAGGGGAGCAGCGGGCGGGTCAGGAGAGGTCTGCCGCGCCCTGTGGTCACCTCCGGGGCAGGCGGGGATCGAACTCATTTGCAAGTGGCTTTAGATTCTCAATGCTGCGCTTTAGCCTGCTGCGCCACCAGGGACGGCCTGCTATGTTCTTTTATTAAGGGCTTATTTATTGATGCACACAGAGCTGGGGTACCGGTCAGAGGTGCGGGGGCGGTGGGAGGATTCACCAGGTCCGCTGGGCCTGGACAGCCCAGGTACATGGCTGAGGGGGCAGCGGGGGGACAGGAGAGGTCTGCTGCGCCCTGCGGGTCAGCTCCGTGGCGGGGGCCGAGCTCGTGCTGCGGTGGCTGCGGTAGCTTCTCGGTGCTGCGCTTTAGCCCGCTGCGCCGCCAGGGAGGCCCTAATTGTTAAATGCTGAGAATCTTCGGAAGGGCCCTCCCTGGCGGTGCAGGGGGTTAGGACGCAGTAAGCTGGCGGCAGCCGCCTCAGTGTGAGTCCGATCCCCGCCTGCCCCGGAGGTGACCCACAGCGCGGCAGACCTCTCCTGACCCGCCCACTGTTTTCCTCAGCAGTGTGCTCCAGCCCACCTGCCTGTTCTGCTCCCGCTCTGTCTCTGGTGAAGCCTCTCACCACTCCTGCACCTCTGGCCTGTGCCCCCCACCCCCACCCCAACGTCTGTACGCGTAAATAAATCTAAAAAAAAAAAAGAATCAGAGCTGTCCACACTGCAGTATGCAGCATGTGGTGGCCGCCTGGTGGGCCATCTCTCCACGGAAGCAGGCAGAGGCCACAGGGCTCGGGAAGCCCGGAGCACGGCCGGGGAGCCCTGAGACCCCCGTCAGAGCTCTGCGCGCTCCGCCCGCTGTCTCCTCCTGCAGCACCCGCTCGCCTCCACCTGCCCCGTTTCCAGCAGCCTGGGAAGCTAAATTCCACCTCTTAGCATGTACACTGGCACCCCGAAAGATCTTAATGCAGCCGATTCTTATTAAAAAGGAGCAAAAAGGGGCCTCCCTGGGGTTGCAGGGCTTAAGTCTCAGCACTATGAAGCCATCACAGCCCGGCAGCACGAGTTCGATCCCCGGCCAGGGAGTGGCCACGGGGCACGGCGGACCCCTCCTGTCTCCCCGCTGCCCCCTCAGCAAGGTATTTCAGTGGCCCCGCCTGTTCCGCCCCCACTCTGTTCTGGTGAGTCCTCTTACCCCTCGCCCCCCATACCTTTGGCCTGAACCCCAGTTCTACGCATGAATAAATAAAGTTTTATAAGTAGGAGGTGAGTGATGGGGCGGGAGGGCAATGACGTCATCAAGGGACAGGTCTCTGTGTTCTACCTTTGTGCTTTCTTTCGTCACAATCTAAGTCCACTGGGCTCTGTGCTTACCTCGGACATAGGCGGGGCGCGTCCACTCAGCGGCGGTCTCTCTGGTTTTCACTCCGGTGGTTCTGCAGTCTCCACTGTTTTCTCCCTCTGCAATTAGGCAGGGCAAGGCCCTCGCGCTTGGGTGCTGGTGGACAGAACGTGCGTAGCAGCTTCTGGACACCACAGTAATTAAGACACCATCTGTGTGGCTGCGTGATTTGTACACAGAAAACCCTGAATTATCCTGAATTACCGCTTCTTCTTTTACAAAGAGTGGGCTAGACACATTTGTGCCCAAACTAAGCATCAAAGTCTAAAACGAACAAAATGTTTTGGTGAAATGGGAGCCTTCTCAAGTATCTCGTTCAGGTTGGGGCGGGGGAGTGTTTCAGCACTGTGGGTCCCTCTTCAGGGTTCCAGCAGGCGGTGTGAAGGGAGAAACCCCAGGAGCGGCCCGCCTCGGCCTCCTCCTCCAGCTCCAGGGCCTGTAGGCCAGCTGTGCAGGGCCAAGCAGACCGGAGGGGTGACACTCATTCTCTTTACAGCGACACGTTCACACGTGTGCAGCCCCCTTCCCCCACCCATGGGGCCAGCGTAAGGTCCAAGCTGGCCAAAGCATGTGCCAGGCCCTGCCCTTTCCTGTGTGAGTGTTGCTTCCAGTTCTGCAGCTCTGAGGAGGGTGGACTGTTTGGGGTCGCTTCTCCCGAGCATGCACTTGAGGTCACTTACTCCTCCTCTGCCTGAAGCCTTGTGTCCTGGTGCCTCCGCTCACCATCAGAGCAGGGCGTGCCTTTGCCGGGCTAACTCTGGGCCCAAGTCCCCAGCTGGAAGCAGAAAGCTGAGCCCCGAGGGCACAGACTTCCAGCTTCTCAGGAAGATGAACTGGGCCCGAAGGCTCCTGCTGGACTTCCTCTCCCGAAAGCGACCTTCGAGGCTGGCCTTGTGCTGAAAGGGTGTGCTTTGAGGGTTTGAATTCGTTTGGGTCTCCCTTGTATTATGAGAGCTATACTTCTTAAGGCTTTCAGAGAACTGCTTAATTTTCATACTGATTCATTCGAGGACAAAACAAAACTTTGTATAAACTGAATGGAAAATGACTCTTTTGTGGGGAAGAATCTGTGCTTGCATTTAATTATAATGCATGAAAGTGTTCCTTCCTAATTAAACATTTAAATGAAGCGGGAGTATAAATAGAAATTTCAGAAAGCCAGCAAGCCTGCCATAGTTCACCCACCCCAAGATGAAGGTCCTCGTCGGTCCTTATCAGCTTTGTCATCCTCAGATGTGACCGCTGGGTTTTCAAAAGTGTCTCTACATACTTTAGGGGAAAATCTTTCCCTGCATAGGAATAGCATTAAATTGGCAATATTCTTCACTCTCGAGGGTGGGGTTCAAAGTGCTTTAGTATCTAATTAAGCCCCACACCATGCTGCGATTTTACTAATACATTAACTGAGAAACGGCACAGCTGAATGTCTGACTTTATTGTATAAGACGGAGAGAGGGATGAGAATGTAAATGTGAGTTTGGAATGAAAACAGCTTTGGACATGGGTCAGACAGCGACGGACTGCATGAACACTTGCTCCTATTATTGGGAAATTGGAGCAGAATGAGAAAATCAGTCGACAAGGGGCCCCCCTTTCATTTCACTTAAGATGACAGCGGGTCATTGACTTATTTTGGGGATTATCAACTAGGCGGGATTATGATCTTACCTGTTTTTCTCTTCTTTCATTCCCAGTCACACCTTCTTGAGCAAGTGAACCATTGGTTAACTGAGTCAGTTTTTGCTTCGCTCCAGAGATTAATTGTTTTTCCCCTTTGGTGTAAAGTGATCCTGCCCTGAAACCCGAGTCCCCGTGCACCCCGCAGGCTGCTCCTCGCTCACCAAAACCGGCCCTAGAAACACGAGCCGTGTCTGCATGTTGTAGGTGCCGGACAGACACTCACTGCAAGAAACAAAAAGCCTGCCCCAAACATTTAGGGGACACGGAGGAATAATCACGTGCCCAACAGAGGAGGGCTGGCTATTGCCCCTTGCTAGGCTGGTGGCTCAGAATTTGGCAGGAAATTCCCATAGGATGGCAACTTGGAAATACAAATTTCAGGAACATTCCAAGAACCGATTGAGCCAACGTCCAGAAAGGCCATGTCTGCAGGAGGACTCAGTGTTTGTACCAGGCCACCACTGTTGTTAAACACAATCTCAGTGGAGAGAACCACTGAACAGCTAGACCTAAAACATTAATGTAGAAGTGAAAAAGGTAAACATCAGTATTATCTTTATGTAGAGAAGGGCTTCTCGAGAAAGACACAAACCTTAAACTTCAAGTCCATTTAAAAAAAAACATCACCGACACCACAGAAGATGTTTAGGGGGGATACAGAGGCGATATGTTAAAGAAGAAATACAGCTTGCCAGTGAACGCATGACAGGGAAATGATACTTGAAACAAAAATAGATGCCAGATTTTCAACCATCATATTGCTAAAAGTTCAATACTGCCAAAGGTAGTGGGAAAAAGTGTCATCCCTCTGTAAACTGAAACAGCCTTTCACCTGTATGGTCTATAGGTACAAAAATAAACTTTGTCAAGGCTGGCATCTTATAACTAATTAAATCTTCTTGGTGCCTTTCCCTTTTGTTTATTTGTGTAATCATTACATTAGCCCTCGGTGCTAGTTTGCAGATGGCTGAGTAAGAGTAATTAAGCTTTTCCCAAATGGCTGTAGCTCGTGCCTGTAAGTCCTGTGCCTGCTTTTAGAGTCTTTTATTGCCTTGTAAAAGGTGCTTGAACATTTTAACCTCACTATTTTCACCGGTGAAATTATTACAAAATCTTGCCGTCTCTCTCCTCTAACAGTGGAAGGTGGGTTAATTTGCCCAAGTGCATGAAATTAGCTTTGGGACTAGGTTTATGTTGCTACTTGTAAGTGGTGGACGGCCGTGTATTGAGTCTAAGGTAGGTGATCTAATACTGTCTAATAATGGTTACTTATTTTGATAACTATGTGGTAGGCACAGTATTTGGGAATTAGTTGATACTAATAATTTTTGATTAATTGTTTTATTGATGGATTGCCTCATTTAATTAGTTAGTCCTCATTAATTCTGATAACAAATACATAGAAGCTTATTAAAAACACTGAGTTTAGGACCCTCCCTGGTGGTGCAGCGGGTTAAAGCACAGCAAGCACTAAGAAGCTAAAGCTACTTCCGTCCGTATGAGTTCGATCCCGGGCCCAGAGGTGACCACAGGGCGCGGCAGACCTCCCCTGACCCGCCCGCTGCTCCCCTCAGCAGTGTGCTTCATTGAGCTGCCTGTTCTGCTCCCCACTCTGTCTCTGGTGAAGCCTCTCACCACCCCTGAGCCTCTGGCCTGTACCCCAGTTCTGTATGCACAAATAAATAAATCTTTAAAAAAAAAAAAGCTGAGTTTATTTGAGCAACAGTCCATTCTAAATGGGCAGCCAAGCAGGAGTGACAAGGACGGGCCCACGTGGACAGAGAGATGTGCACAGGAAGAGGAAGGCCGAGCGCAGTCAAGTGGCGACCACGACTGAGGTTTGATGTGACCTTGAGCAGTGCGGGCTTCGCTCGCCGGCATTAGAACTCAGTCTACGCACTTCCCCTGTTTAATTCATTTAACAACTCTCACGAGAGTTAGTTTCTACAAACCCAGCCTTTATGGGAGACAACTGAACGCGACAGCTAAGCTCCGTACTCAAGGCCACACCCCTGGGGTTCACTGCAGGGGTGTGCTGGACCCCATGTGCACACTGAATCCAGCACTGGATTGAGTCTTGCCCCACCGGCCCATCCCCATAAGCAGAACGCAGCGCTGTCTTCTCCCACCCAAACAGCATATTTTAACTGACATTAGATGTCATCAAAGTTTCGTGGCATTCTTAAAAATTCATTGAGAAGGTCAAGTTTTTACAAAGCCACCATGAATTTTGATGACGATGAAAGTCCCAGAGGCATTTTCACATTGTTGAATGAAAGAAATTTTAGCGAGCAGCCGGTCGACCTATCGCTCACTTTCCATACCTGTGGCAACCTACTAAATGAAAAAGCCTGAGGGAGGTGATCTTTGTCATCACTCACGTTCATGCACGTGATGATTCGAGACAGCATGAAGCAACTTGAGCCTTCAGTGATAATCCATCTACTGCTGACACTTCATCAAATTAGGAGATATAATTTGCTCACTGTGTGAGAGGCCAGAGTCGTCGTGGTCTTTATGGCCCCTTCCTGCGTTCCTGTCCATCTCGCATGATGGCCTGCCGCCTGCTTCCCCTGGCGCGGGGCCCCGCCCAGCCCCTCAGACGGGACCCTCAGACAGGACCCTCAGACGGGAAGGTGGGCCTCCAGGAATTCCTACCTTTTCTCTGAGCAAGAATGATTCTGAAACTTTCCTCTGCTGCCATTCCAGTAAATGAATGGCAGACACCTGCATGAACCCTTGTTCTTTCCAGCTGTGGTGTCCTTCTCTAGAGAAATGTTTGGAAGAAACACCTGGGGCTTTTCGTTTGTAAATCTATCGAGTAATACTAGGTTCATGTAATGATTTTTAAAATACCCCGTGACTCTTTGCTTCTTTGGGTGGAAATGCGATTCTTGCAAACGCTCAGAGCCACTGTTCTCACAAGTCATAGAGTTTTCTATTTCCAGAGCTCACTGTAGTAAGAGCCCAAAATAGTAGGAAGGCTGCAATGTTTTCAGTCGGACGCAGGGATTCACTCATCCTTCAATCCATTTCGAGGTAGAGTAGAATCTGAGTATTTGCCCAAATGCAGAGAAAAGGTGACAAAGGGAGATTCCAGAGCTCCACCCACTCCACCAGGCAGCCAGGTCTGTTTCTTGCCTTTAAGGTATAATCACCCCGGGCCTTTCTGGAGGCAGGACGGATGCATTCCCTGCACCCCACCTCCTGTTTTAGCTACTGGGCCCTTGAGCGGAAGAGCGAGAGGGCCCTACTCACCATCAGGCAGCAATGGCCCGAGGTCCCCACTTCACCTGGCTGGCTTTCGGGACTCGCTGCGCTGAGAACATTCCTGAGGCGCCAAACCAAGGCTTCCACCAGGGCTGGTGTCATCAGCAGCTCCGGCAGCCAGTCACCTCTGCTACACTTTGCAAATTAGCACCCTGATTCCAATCTCAACCAGGGAAGCACTCAGGCACTTCAAAGGGAGGACTGGGGAGGTCTGATGGCAGGGCTGACTGACGCGAGCAGAGCCCAGGAGGTGAAAACGAGAAGGCGGAAGGCGTTCCCTCTCAGCGCCATCACAGGCCTGCGTTTAGCAAACATGGGATTTGCGAAGGGCATGTCCGGCGGCTCATGAGCCTGCTAGGATTTCACCCTTGGGCTCTGCCGCCGGCCTGCTCAGGTTGCAAGGGTTGGGGGTCTGCACACCAGCTCCCCAGTTTTGGGAGATTAGTTCATTCTAGGGACCTGGCAGCCTCAGCCCGCCAGTGTGTGTGTGTGTGTGTGTGTGTGTGTGTGTGTGTGTGTGTGTGCGCGCGTGCGGAGAACACAGGCCCTGGGCGTCTTTCATGCTCTCCCCCGGCCACCTCCTCTCTCCAGGTTTCCCAGAGCCCATGCTGGCCACCTCGGCCGTCCCTGGCTGCAGGGCTGCGGGACAATTTCCCGGGGTGCCTTTGCCCACGCCACCTCTTCCTGGCTCCCTCCCTGTTCCTTCATTTCAGCCCAGCGGCAGCCGAGGACCACGGAGACCTGGCGGGGTCACCTCTCCCCTGAGGGCAGAGAACACTGACGCCGGTGCCCCCTTCAGAGAGGAGGGGAATGCTCAGAAGTCAGGTGTTTTCAGCCAGAAAAATCACTCAGTTCTGTTTAGTTTGGGCAAAATTCTCCTTTAGTCTCTCTGCCTCCGGCAGGCCGCAGGGGCCGTTTTCCGGCTGTGTGAGCGGGAGGCCGGGGCGGGCTGTGGGCACAGCCAGGTGCCTGTCGGGAAATGCGCCCGGGTAGCCGGTCGCCAGCCTGAGGTGACTTTCTATCCCTCAGTCTCTTGAAAGCGGGAGGAGTATTTGGTGCACGCATTGAGCATGACACCTCATCGAAGAATTTGTTGTTTATTTGAATATAAATAACAGCAGCATTAGTACATGGACATATTTTTTTGGTTTAAATTCCAGATACTGTGTGAACATATTTTATCTCATTAAATTCTTCAGTCAACTCTATGACATAAGGTTGATTATTGTTCATGCTTTAAAAAACAAATAAGGGGAAACCTAAAGCATTTTAACAATTTCCCTGTCCCCAGGGCAGTAGGGGAGGGCTGCTGAGTGTGTGGCTTGTTCCGGCATTCTCAAGCGCAACCTGTTGCTTAGTCATTGCAAAAGCAAACTCAGACGCAGGGATCCAGAACTGTGTAAAACAGGCCCTCCCCGGAGCGTGACGGGCTGGAGTGCGGCACTGAAGCTGTCACGGCCACCGCAGCGGAGGGACCCACAGTTTGCACAGGCCTCCGCTGTCTCCCGCTGCTGCCCTGGGCAGTGGTTTCAGTGGCTCCGCCTGTTCTGCTCCCCGCTCTGTCTCTGGGGAGTCCTCCCATCCTCCCCACCTAGGTCCGGTACCCCAGTTCTTGTCTGCATAGACAAAGAAATATGTAAAACAAAAAGGGTTGTTTACTAGTTGCTCATTGATGACTCAGAAACCCAATAAATTGTGTAGAATCTGCCTGAGATTGTTGCAGGGCAGGGAGAGGTGGCCAGCCTCTTACCAGATCACGTAGCCAGGGAGGGGTCGAGCCAGGGCCTCTTGCAGGCCAGCGAGTCCCATCAGTGTAGGCGTCCACCCGCTGCCGACTAGTGGTTCTGGTTACGTGTCTCAGAACAAACGGCACAGCCGGGGAGGACTGTGAGGCTGCAGGTACTGGGTCTCTCTTGTTTCCTGCTTACTTTGTCTTGGCGGGAACGACGGGAGACCTGGCAGTGGGCTGAGGCCGCGGCGCGGCTGCCACGAGCCTGGCGGAGGAGGTCCCGCCCACTCAGGCGCTCCGTGGTGGTGGAGATGCCCTGTCACCCTGTCCTGTCCAGCACGGTGCCCAGCCGCACGTGGCCAGCCATCACCTGCGAGGTGAGGTGGCTGCTGTGTGAGGAGTGGCCGCTCTCACTGCACTGACTTCAGCTAGCTGGACTTTGATCTGCGCCTGTGGCCGGCTCTCCCGGGACGGGTTTTATGGGTGTGCGAGGTTTCCACCGCCTGCTGTTGGCTGGCTGTTTCCTAACGCTCCGGAGCAGAGGCCACGTCGCTCAAAACTGATCTTCAGGTAAATGGTTCATCTACAGCAGGTGAACTCTGTCTGCTGCACGCAACTTCTTTCGACCTGGTGGACGAGACGACCCCATGCCACAGTCTACTGGATGCTTCTATCTGGTGTTGACTTGCAAATGACATCAGCATCCCGGCCATGTCTGGTCCTGACATTCTTTTTTGAAGTGTTTTAACAGCTCACCGGTTCCCTCTTTATTCTTACGAATGAGTTAAATAAAATATTCACATGACTTCTCTTATATACCTGAAAGAGATGATTCAACCTTGAAAAATCAAGTCTCTTACCCACTGCTTCCTGATAATGCAGCCACTTCAGAGCAGTTAAACAGGGAAGCAGACGTGTGTTCAATGTAACCTGTGTCTGTGGTTGCTTAGATCACTGCATTGATTTTTCTCTTGAGGCTGGGGGTTGTAGGGAGTTACTTAGCGTGGTTATTGCAAGCTTGAGGGGGAGCGCTGGGAAGCCAAGCAAAGCCGAGGAATAAATTGCGAGCTGGGCGGGCGCTGGCCGTTTCCCCTGTCTAGAGGCGTGCCTGCGGCGATTGGGGAGGGCCGCGCTCCGAACTCCATGCCGCCGCTCATTCTGCTGGTTAGTGTCCTCGCCTAAGGCGGCACCGGCGTGTCCCTGGCACCGGCCGGGCCCGAGCGTGGCACTCGATAGTGATGGGTCTCCGGCACCTGGGAGCACAGGAAATACTGGCCGGTGATGTGGGGAGGAGATAGGGCGTTATCGCGGGCTCCTTTTCTCCTCCGGCCTTCTGTTCCTAGACAATTGTCCAAGTAAATACAAATACAATCGCACTTAGCTAGGAAAAGTCCTTGGGAACTGGAAACAGAAGCTTGCTGCAGACGCAGGCAGCAGCTGGAGAGAGAGGCCGAGCCCCAGGCTCCCGGCGAGTGAGAGGGGGATTGCAGAAGGACGCGGCCACCGTCGGCTTCTTCCCGGGGTGGTTTCGCGGGTGAGAACTGGTAACCTGTGAGCTGTCAAGTGAGGCTTCAGGCAGAGACTTGCGGGCTTCGTGTGTGACATGCCACAGAGACTTCTTAAAATGCCCCCCGAAAGTCTGTGACTAAAATCCGTGAGCTCCGCGCAGGGCTAGTTAAAGTCAGGTACGAGAAGAGTGACCGGAGTTTCCACACCTGTCACCGCCATAAACGCCTCCCGGCAGAGGGGCCCTAGAGGTGCGGACAGGCAGGAGACAGACAAAGCCAGAGGCATCGCACTGCGGACGCGCCCGGGCTGCAGACAGCCCCCGGTGCCGCGGTGGGGGGGCCTTCACGGAGGAGCCTGCGGGGAGGGAGGCCAGCACCGACTTCACTGCCATGCTGCAGACCTGCTTCCCTCGAGATGTGCGCTGACCCCTTTCTGAGGGCGAGAAACCAGGAGGAAACTCGGAAGGCTCATGTCTGTTAACTTAATTTTTCCCCTCAATGACCCTTTAAACTTGCGCTGCCACCACATTATTTATGTTTGAAAACGAAGTGAAACAAGTGAACGAGGAAAGAAACGAGGACAGGATGAGAAGGGAGCACGGGAGACGGGAAAGAACCAGGAGACCGAGTGGGAAGAAGCAGCTTGGACTGGAAACAGAAGGCCGAGGGGGAGCAGAGCCGTGGGGGTGCAGGCGAGCGACCAGGGGTGTCCGAGACCGCCGGTGTTGCCCCCCGCTCCCAGGGGCGGCACAGAGCCCCGTGCTTCACGCAGCCAAGGGGCGAGTGTTCCCCGGGGGACCTGTAGTAAATCAAAGTGTGTGCCGGACGCAGGAAGCAGCCCTCCGGGGCCGGTGGCCGTCGGGCGGGGCCCGCGGGCCGACCCTCCCTGCGAAGCCCAGTACACGACTCTGCGCTGGCCCACCCAGCTCTCCCTGGTGCGGCTTCTAAGTCAAGCCCCGGAAAACATCTCACACATACGTCACGGGGAGATGCTTACTGCATGCTGCATTTAGGAGGGAGCCCGGGAGGGGCCTCTGGGGGGGGGGCAGCGGGAGGCCCGGCTCGCAGACAGCCCAGAGGGGCGGTGCCGTCTTGGCTCCCCTGAACGCTGCAGAGGTAGAGCAGGCCTGCGTCGCTCTGGGGGTGCCCAGCCCTGCTGGGGCTGCCTCTTCCCCGCAGCGCTCAAGTGTCCAGCTGGGGCTCCCTCTCGGCAGAGCTAACTCTTAGCCTCCGTTTCTTCAAGGCAGTGGTCAAAATGGCGATGCCTTTAGCCTTGCAGTTGGTGAAGATGTTCTGCAAGATGTAAATGACCAAATGGGAAACAACCCCGGGGCGGGCGTCTGGGGGTCCGAACAAGTCAGCTGCCAGCTCAGCCCCCAGAGTCTGTGGCCTGGGGTGAGTTACTTACTGTACCACTTGACTTCTTCACCTGAAAGTGGGGGTTCGGTGATGACTCAGACAGCTGGCCGCCCAGGGGGTGTCTGGCACAGCAGGAGCGTCAGTTGGGGGTGGCCCAACGGTGTGTGGGGAGCCTGGGCTCTGGGGTCAGAGGCACCTCTATCATCTGTGTCAGGGAGTGAGACGGAAACGAGGGCGGATACACCCTATGAGGACAAACACAAATCCCCTTTTCACATACACACACAGAGGGGGAGAGACAGAGGAATATTTAGCAAGGATATTGAGAATCCAAACTTAGAGAAGTCAAAATGTGTAAAAATAATTCGGTAACATGAATAGAGCTTTGGCTAAGAAACCCATGAGAGTGATCTCAAGTAACGCTCAAATCAACTCATCAACTCCAGGCGAAGAGATACTATTATTATCTCATTTCTTCTCCAATGAAGAAACCGAGTTAATGAGCTCCATTGCCCACAGTGGCACAGCAGTGAAAAAGTCGACGGATTCGTAGGCTAGAATTTCAACTGTCTGAATATCGATTCCGAGATTTCACAAATGAATAGACTTCCTGGAACCGAACAGGGGAGAGAGCATTCTTGTGCACACGAGTCATGCAGCGCCCCACAGCTGGAGATGGAGACTGATGCCCTGTGCGGACAGTCCCTCAGCCTCAGGTCGGCGGCCAGACCCCCAGGGAGACAGCTCGCTGACGAAGGGGGGTGGGGGGTGGGCAAGGCGCAGGACGGGAGAGCTCACCCTCGGCTCTTCCCTTGCTCCACCTCTGTGTGTGCAGAGCTGCTGGCTGGAGACAAGACAGCCCCTGACGCAGGACAAGGAGTAGTGGGCAGTGGGCCAGAGGGGGCGCTCCAGGCAGAGGTGACGCAGGCTTCATCCAGGACCTGCAGGAGCGGGTGACGGAGGCTGCAGGTGTTGGGAAACATAGGTGCTTGAGCACGGGTGCAGAATCATGATGGGGCGTTCAAGGGAGGCCCCGCTTGACAAATACTTGCAGGTAAGAGGCGGAGACTGAGGACTGAGGGGAGGAGACAAGCACAGCCAGGCTGTTGTCTGAGAGTGGGACTGGGCGTGTGGCCCGCGGGGTGGAACGGGAACAGGGACTTAGGAGGGCGTTCACTGCTGGGTGCAGTCCACTCGGCGTTTAAACCGGCCCCCTCTGACTATAAGTCTTAGGGAGATTTGAAGTCATCTTGATCTTGAGAAACGTTGCAGCATGGTTAGCTCAAGGCCACCGACGGCCTGGTTTGTGTCTTCACATTAACATGGGAGCTAAAATTATAGTCTTGGAAGAATATCGCAGGCATCGTCATTTTGTCCCATCAATTTTTTCCTGGTCCACCCATGTTCCATGTTTTTATGGTTGGAGAGTAATTCCAATTGGATTGTGAAGGCTGAATGAACTCTGGGTAATCTTAATTAAATCACAGAATAACATTTAATTTTATTGTACATACTATCCAAATGAACTGAGTTTAATGGTCTAGCACTCCTGGACTGTTCTTCTTTCTGGAACTTTTAGGATGAGGGCAGTAGGCAAGCTACTTTTTGCCTAGTTTCCAGAGTAGAGAGCTCCTTGCAGAGTTACCAACAATTTCTCACAAAACCCTCCCCTGCAGGCAAGCTGGAAATAACATCATTCAAAAAATTTAAGTCGTTGGCATTAATTATGTCACGTTGTAACGGGTGATGCGGTGGGCATTCTGTTTCTAAGGCAGGAGGGTAATTTTTGCCAGGCTTTGTTCTCCATGCAATTATGGGTGGCTGAAAGAGTATACTTAAAATATGACTTTATGTCTAAACCTTCCAAATAACACGCTAACAGGGTAACAATTTAATTATGGAAAATGTGATCTCTGCTCTCATATCTTCTCCTGTAAAGAGTGGATTTGCCCTGTAAAGAGCGAGTGCCTGAAATCCATCTGGAACAGAGTGCTCCACATTGATTCTTGCTTTGTTCTATTCATCACTTGTCCTTTTGTCTGTAAATGCCATGAGATTTCATTGGCAAGGTCTTCTGCATCCTCCAGAAGGTCTTCACGTTGGTGACTTCAACGGCTACCACGTCTCTGCATCTATTAAATAAGCTGGTATTTTCCGCGAAGCCACCTTGCTGGCCGTGCCTCGTTTAGACCATTTACGCTTCATCTAATGAAACTTTCAAAAATGTTTAAACTCATTTTGTGCAGCATGGGTGTCTTAGCAGTGATGTCCTGCTTATAAAGGTAAATGCTTATGCCTCGATGTATGCCAGGGCTTCTCGACAGTACCATGGCTGACGTGGGGCCTCTGCTCATGCCTCCACTCTCGAGCCAACCCCCTGGGAGGCCTCCTCACAGTGTTTCTGCTCGGGGTCACACTGGGACTTAGGAAAGTGCTCTGAGATGTGTTGACTTCCTGACTTGTGCAGAGAAATCCTTTAATTGGCTGTTTACTCAGTGACTCCAAATAGAACTTAACGTATCCTTGCTTGTTTGGGGGCATTACAATGCACCCCCCTCCCTTCCCTCTCCCCCTCCCTGGGAGATCCTTCTGCAAGCTCTTCCCTCCTGTCCTGTTGTATCCTGGGACAGTGTCACTCAGCGACCCGGGGTGGAGGCCTGGAATCACAGTGCACCACCGCCCCCAGAATGGATGCTCCTCGTGGCAGCCAGATGTGACATACTTGCTCCGCCACTAGTCAGTTACCTGCAGGCTCTGGAGAAGGAGGACTTTGCCACGCTGCCTTAGAGTGTGGCCATCCAAAAGGAAAACAGAAACAGACCTTAAATTACTCACACAGGCTCCAGGGAGTGTCTGCAGGTGGCATAGTAGCCAAGGAACGGTAGAAGGCAACAGCGGCCTTCGCCACCCCCAGGCGCACCTGAGCACCCCAGGCGCACCTGAGGAGGCTTATTCCTGGCCCGGGAGCTGCCTGAGAAAACAGCTGTTCTCCTCCGGCAAGCGATCACCAATGGGGTGGAGCGTCAGGGGCGGCGGCTTCTAGAAGATCCTATCTCCTGTGGGGGACATCTACAAAGGTGTAATTGAGTCTGCTTTTAAAGAACTCTATTAGGGAGACACACACAGCCTCTTACTGAGACAGCCTGAAGCTTGAAACACAACATCTGGAGGGCTTAGCAGGAACGGGTTGGGGCGCTCAGCCTCTAGAACAGCCTCTCTGAGGTGTCTTCCCGGGTGGGCAGCCGCCCCAGGGGTACACTCGCGGCTGCCTTCAAAGAGTCAATACATCGATTCTGAGCTCTGTGCTGCACTGGATTCTGTGTCTCTTAACCGTCTCCCGTGTGGAGACCGGCCTGAGGTGCTGAGGGCGGGGGAGGTCACCAGCGTGGAGCCAGCACAATGGATCACTGATTCTAGGAGGAGAAGATGAGCTTTCTCTCGAGACCAGGTGGGCCAGGGCGAGGAGAAGGCCACGGGCAAGCTCAGGGGCTCCCCCCAGGTCTAAATCTGCAGGAGACCCCCAGTCTCAACGTTGTGAGAAACAAATCTGTTTTCTCTGGCCCAGTCTGAGCAGGGGATGTTCCCTGGTGCTTTCTACTTGACAGGAAACTCAAGAATCAAAACTAGGCTGCTGGCCAGGCACATGGGCCACGCCGATGTAGGGCTGGTCCAGGCTGCCTCTTTCTTTCTTTCTTTCTTTTTTTTTTCCCGTAAAGATGCAACAGGAACTGGGGTGCAGGCCAGAGATGCTGAGGTGAGAGGATTCCCCAGAGACAGTGGGGAGCAGGACAGATGGACCCACTAAAGTCCACTGCTGAGGGGGCATGGGGGAGACAGGAGAGGTCTGCCGCGCCCTGTGGGCCCCTCCCTGGCGGGAGATGGAACTCCGGCATCTGGTTTGTGCTGTGGGGGCTGCGGAGAGCTTCACAGTGCTGCGCTCCAGCCCCGCGCCACCAGCCTGCCTTCCGCTGGGGCAGTTTATACCCGCGCCAGGTGGGCATGAGCAGTGGTGATGGCTGGGCCCCGAGCATCACTCACGGGCAGCGAGACGCCCGGTCCCGTCTCCCCACAGCTGTGTGCACGTGCAGGAAGTGAGGGAGAGAAGTCCGGTCTGCTGCACACACCTGCTGAATCGCGGCTTTCTGCAGAATGAGTCTGCATTTCCTGGCATTTTGGTTTTATTTGATGACTATCGAAAGCAAAGAGTCTGAGGTTCAGGCACAAGAGGGGCCGCGTCACCAGGAAGGGACCCCCCCAGGCCCAGGGGGCCCCTGCCCTTCGGCCTGGACCTCAGTCCCAGAAGTTCAGGGAGTTTCCAGTCTGCCCCGCGGCCTCGGCCTTCCCCCTGCCCTGTCCTCGCCGCCGCCCGGGACCCGGCCCACAGGACCACCCCAGCGGGGCCAGCCTTGCACACCCACGCCGTCTGCCCTTCTTTTCCGGCGCTGCCGTTTTAAGCTCGCTTGGCGAGGGACGCTTGGCGGGCCGGAGGGCACGGGCCCCCGCCCCTGCAGGTCGGCCCCCGACTGGGCTGCTCTGTGGGCGGTGGGGCACGCAAGGTCTCGCGCGGGCAGAGCCATGCCGGAGCTGCCGAACAGCCTCCCGCCCTGTGGCTTGAGCTGCAGGCTGTTTTTAATTTTAGGAGAGTAAAAATTCTCTGTTTGGTCATTTCCTTTCTTGCTCAAGGTTTGTTCTTTTCCAAGGCTTCCCTTCTTATCAGCTTGGCTGCTGCTGCCGCTATTGTAACTGAAATGTTGACAAAGGGCAACAGCAACAACCCTCTCCACAGACACCAGTGAAAAAAAGGTTTTCTCTTGGCCAGTTGCCTTGGCCAGGGCCAGGCCTGAGTGGCAAAGAGGGGCGTGGGGGAGGGGTGTCGCACAGAGGCGGCCGCCACAGCTTTCATCTCAGAAAATAAAGAATTGGAAGATGACGCGGGCTTTGCCCCAAGAGCCACGTTAGCCTTAGGTCCTGGGCCAGAAGAGATATTGGCTGAAATCGGTTCAGACTTCCACTTCAAACATGGTTAAGGTGGCTCTTTGCAGGCCAGCCAAGATGCCACAAGGCGAGGTCAGCCACGGGGAAGGCGAGGTCAGCCACGGGAAGGCCAGGTCAGCCGCGGGGCAGGAAGGCCAGGTCAGCCATGGAGAAGCCGTGGTCAGCTGTGGGGAAGGCGAGGTCAGCCGCAGGAAGGCGAGGTCAGCCGCGGGGAAGGCCGGATCAGCCGCGGGAAGGCCAGGTCAGCCGTGGGACTCGGCGTTCAGCCGCCAGTGCCTACTCATGGGCCGGTGCAGACAGACGAGGGCGCAGGGTGGACAGTCGAGCCGCAGTGACTGTCACCGCAGCTCGGCCAGGTACTAGCTCCCTTCCCTGGGAATCATGGTTCTGTTGGAGGCCGGACCTGTGCTTAGCTAAGCCAGTATTTCCCTGGGCCAGGGATGCTCTGACCAGCCCTGGAGCGGTGGCGAGGAGACCCGTTGGCCAGCGGGCACGCCAGGAGCTGCGCCCCAGAGGCTCGGGCTGGGCTGGGCCTGGCTCTGAAGACCTTGGAGGATCCCAGACGCTGGGAGAACACCCCCCCGCCCCCCCAACCTTCCTGGCGGTGAGGGGCGTGCGGGCCCCGCCGCTCCGTCACTGCCCACAGTAGCCCGCAAGCCCAGTGGGGCTTGTGTCTCCTCTCCGCCCTCATCTCATCCCGAACATCCAACCGGACCAGACAGTGTGGGGTCAGCAGGGAGCGGGAGTGTCCTGGGGGCCAGCCAGGAAGGAGAGGCGGTGAGGAGCCTGTCCGGGGCCCACAGGGCGGGGTGCAGCGGTGGGGGGCTGGGACGGGAGGGGGCAGAGGACAGGACCCTCGGGCACGGACAGGCAAGCCAGGCCGTCTGCGTGGAGTCCCCGAGCTGCTCCCCTGGCCGGTGGACGGGAGACCGGGCTGACACCACGTGGTCAGGGCTGAGGGCTTGTTACGGGGAAAAGCGGGAGAGTCACTTGGGAGCCAGAGCTGGCCAGAGGGGCCGCAGGGGGAGGGGTGAACGGGGGGAGACACAGGGAGGCCTCCTCTTTTTTTTTTTAAAGATTTATTTATTCATACAGAACTGGGGTACAGGCCAGAGGTGTGGGGTGTGAGAGGACTCTCCAGAGACAGAGTGGGGAGCAGGACAGGCGGATCCACTGAAATCCACTGCTGAGGGGCAGCGGGGAGGCAGGCGGGGTCTGCCGCGCCCCGGGGTCCCGCCTGGCCGAGGTGGAGCTGTGTGGCAGCGGCTGCAGGCAGCGTCACAGGGCTGCGCCCCACCCCCTGCGCCCCCGGGAGGCTCAGCATGTTGCTTTAGAACACGACGGCTCGGTATGAAAATAAATAAATCTTAAAAAAAAAGATAGCCAAGTCGGTGTTCCCCGCTGTGGGTGTTGTCCAGCCTCTGCCATCCACCCTCTTCTATCCGGCGGGCTCTGGCCTGCTCCACCCTCAAGCTCGTGCACACAGGTGCGTAGGTGTGTGAGTCACTGGCCTACGTGAGTAACAGACCCGAGCCGCTGAGGTCGTCCTACACGTTCTCCGCGGCTTTTCCCGCCTGAGATGTATTATGAAGTACGCCAGAAAAATACTCCGACTGTTATGTTTCTTCTCACATGACAGCTATTTAGGGTTTGCCATAGCGGGAGACTGTTGCGCATACTTGAAAATCGTGTAAATAATCCCAAGGTTCCCAGAATAGACGCTGGACGCCTATTTATCTATTCATACAGAACTGGGGTACAGACCAGAGATGCGGAGGGTGAGAGGCTTCCCCAGAGACAGAGTGGGGAGCAGGACAGGCAGATGGACGAAGCACAATGCTGAGGGGAGCAGCGGGTGGGTCAGGAGAGGTCTGCCGCGCCCTGTGGTCACCTCCGGGGCAGGCGGGGATCGAACTCATGCGGAAGCGGCTTTAGCTTCTCAGTGCTGTGCTCTAACCCGCTGCGCCCCCAGGGAGGGCTGCCCCCATTTTGTTTCAGTGTGAAAACTTGTCTGGCCCTCATCGCCATACCCCGATGAAGGTATTTGCCCCCTCAATTAATGCATGTGACCGGATTCCTGGGAACGGGGTGCCAAGAGCACTTTGGGGTGCAGCAGTATTAGAACAGAAGAGAAAAAGTCTGCCAAGAGACGAGAGCGACCGAGGCTTTGTTTTTATTTTACTGCTCTAGGAAGAAATCCGACTGCAGTTTAATAAAGCTAATGGGATCTTTTATTGTCCCTTTAAAGCACTGTAACATTCCTTGGCTCCGCCTATGCCAGCTAGACCCTCGGTCTGGCTCGCGGTGGGCATTTTCCAAACAAATAAACCTGGACTTGCACACCGAGGCCTCCACCGCCCTGCCCCTCACGCCCTGTCCCTCGGCCCCCAGCCCCGTGTGAGACCACGGCAGCAGCTCCCGCCTTACGAGGCCACTTCATGAGAGCTAAGTGAAGGTCTACTTCAAGGGCTTTGCGCTTAATAAGCACAAAATATATGTTTTATTATTGGAAAAAGTGCCAATTGCGCAGCGGGTCTGCTGTGAGGCCCAGAGCGCTCCTCCTCCCTGGAAGGGGAAAGGTGAGCCCGGCCACGGAAATGTCCGAGCTTCCGGCGCAGCGGAGGGCTCGCGGGGCAGGAGCCAGCGGGCTGCAGAGGTCTGGGGGCAGCAGGGCCCGGCCTGCCCTGGACGCAGCGGCCACCGCCAGCCCTCCTGGGCCCTGGGACGCTGCGCTCCCGCCAGCTGCCTGGGAGAAAGTCTGGCCGCTGCTAAAATTTTGCCTTGCTCTATGCAAATTACGCCTACCAGGGACAATGAATTTAAAGTCTGCCGTTGCCCTGTCTGTAAATTGAAATAAGCCCACAGAACATAGATGACCACAAAAATGAAGTTTTTGTTTCAGCCGCGCGCTGTCTCCAGTGGAATTCCTCCCTTTCTGAGGAAACTGCCCTCACTCAAGAGCGCACGCACCACGCCCTCGGGGTGGTGGGGGCAGGCGAGCTGGAGGGGGCAGCTGGAGGCCCCCAGCCCCAGCCCTGCTGGGGTCCAGCGCCCCGGCTTGTAGTAACCCTGTCACCTTCACGGGGGCGGCACCCCTCTCCTCCCCGAGCCGCCCGTCCGCACAAGTCTTCGCCGCCTCTGAAAGCGAAGGGTTTAGGTCGGGGAGAGCTGTCTCCGGCGTTCTAGAGTTACGTAAAGATTTTATTTTCTGCAGTTGGTCCTGCTTGGGAGTCGTGCCAATGAATGCTCGCAAAAGCGTTAGAAACGCACGTCCCGGCGACCAGACATCACAAAGCGGGGACCAGAGGGAGGTCATTTTCTCTTACTAAACCCTGTCTCATGCGACACGACCCTGGTCCCTGTGGTCACAGAGGCGGCAGAGAGCGTCACTCCCTGGGCCCCTCACCGTGGGGCAGAGCAGGGTCCCACTGCGTGTCCCCTCCACCTCGGGCAGCCTCCGCCCAGCTCCAGACGCGTCCTCCAGCTCACAGGCGGTCACCAGACCAGCTGGCCAGCGGCAGAGACAGCTGTGGGGTTCACCCTGGCCCCTCTTCCCTCCCTCCCCTCCCTTCCCTCTCCTCTCCCCTCCCTTACTTCTCCCT
>NW_004567111.1:792546-794685 GCF_000260355.1 Condylura cristata | reverse complement strand
CCCTCCCCTCCCTTCCTTCTCCCCTTCCCTGCACATACACTCAGCACTGCGATGACAAGTCTAATTCTGACATTTTCTGACTCAGCACTTCAGGCTTTATGCTTTTACTTCCTAGAAGACAAGGGCGGAGGTAAGTCCAGGGCAGGGCAGTGGGTCCCCGCGCCTGAGGCTGTCTCTGAGCACACCCACGCGTTCCTGGTCGCCTGTGGGCGGGAGGGCGCCTCACCCGCGCGTCCAGCTAAGGTGCTGCCGGCGGCTGCAGGCCAGAGATGACCCCGCACATCCGAGAGCGGCCACCGCCACGACGGAGCTGGCCGGGCCTCCGGAGGCCGCGTGCGGTCCCTGAGCATCTCCCGCCTCCTGGGCCTCCGGCCCTCTCCGGCTCCTGCCCCGCCCCTGGCCAGACTCAAGAGGCTCGAATCCCACCCTGAGCGGGCTGCTCTGATGTGGAAAGAAAGCCCAGCGCCAGGGGAGAGGGAGAAGCCCCCCGCCGCCAAGGCCAGGGCTCCCCCAGCTGCCCTCGCGGCTCGGCGAGCTCGCCACGCTCGCCCCAGGCCTGTGTCGCCCGTTACCAGCCTCCTAGGACCGTGGGTCCCGCTGACGCAAGCAGAGCCCAACCCCCTCCTCTCCGAGCCCCGAGATGGCCGCGCCCTGAGTGCCCGCTGGGGATGGGGAACATGCGGCAGCCCGTGCCCAGCCTGGCTGGGGGTGCCCGTGGCGCCGGAGCTGGAGGACCTCTTGTGTTCGAGGACCCCGTTCCGGGCTCATTCTCTTCTTGTGAGGACAGCCCTGTTTTGGGGTTCCGGCAGAGCTCATGGGGCTTGTCAGCAGGCGGACTAGGAAACGGGGCCTCGCGCCGGGCCCCTCTCCGAGACACGCTGCTGGGAGGCGCAGCTTTGCCGGGGAGGGGTCACGGCGGACGCACCCCAGCTGAGACCGGGCGCTGGGGGAGAAGTCGGGACAGTGAGGCCCGATCAGGGCCTGGGCCAGGAGGGCGGGCAGGTGCGTGGGGCCGCGGGAGAGGGACCCCGGGGCCACTCCGCCCCCGGACTTGGGAGCGGCTTCTACGGCTCTTGGCACCGGGGCAAGAAGCTACGGTCGCTGCAGACGGGGGTGGTGGGTTCCCCAAGCTGCAAATTTCCACAACCTGGGTGGTTTGAACAACAGAAATTTATTGTCTGCGGTTCTGGAGGCCACAAGTCTGCAGTGAAAACCTCTGCGGGGAGAAGCCTCCCAGGGCCACCGCCCAGCCGCCCTGGCGCTGCGCCCCGAGGGGACGGTCCTCGCCTCCTCGCCCCCACCCAGGGCTCCGGCCTCCTCCCATAGGACCCGGCCACCCTGGCTTAGGGCCGCCTCCTGCAGGGAGACCTCGTCTTAGTCTAACTCACTCCGTCTGCGGAACCGAGCCCAGCTGAGGCCTCTCGGGTCGGGCTGAAACATCCCCGGGGGAGAGACACCTCGCCCGACAGAGTGGAGACCGGCCATTCAGGGGACAGCTGGCCCTGCCCGGCTGGAGGACTCAGAGCCAGTCCCTCTGACATGAGGTCCCCTGCTGGAAGGCTGTGGGGGACTTCTGGGCGTCAGGGGCACCAGGGAGAGCCAGGGCGAGGTCCAGCAAAGACGCGGAGGCCGGGGGGGCCGAGCTCGCCAGCCCTGCAGCCTCCCCGCCCGCTGGCCGCACAGGGCGTCAGGCGCCTGAGGGACAGCACAGTCCAGCCCGGGCGCTGACCCTCCTTCCTCCAGAGACCACGCGCCCCGCCTTCTGGGTTCCCTCACGAACTGCTGCAGGGAAACAGGGGTGCAGGTGTGCAAGGCACCACTTCACTCCAAGCCGTGGGCCCCCTCAGGGCTACGTGTTTCCCGAGCGGGTGGGCGCCCAGGGGCGAGCGTGGGGCACGCCCGGGACCTCGCGCTCAGGGCTCTCTGCCTGGGAGAGGGCCTGTGGGAAGCGTCCCCGAGGGTCCTCTGCTCGGCAGAGACTCGGCGCTGGACCGGGTCTCACAGCCGGTGGCGTCCAGTGCGAGGCTGAGGAGCGGCCGCTGGGAAGGAGAAGGCGGAGATGAGGGGCGGAGCCGGCAGCGGTGCGCGAGGCCCCAGAGAGGGGCGCACCCCAGCCACCGAGGCCCCCGAGAGGGCCGC
>NW_004567111.1:790226-791405 GCF_000260355.1 Condylura cristata | reverse complement strand
GCTTTCAGGGACCCCAGCTTTCAGGGGCCCCAGCTTTCAGGCGCCCCAGATTTCAGGGGGGCTCTCGGAAATTCCGCCCTTCAAGAACGCTGTGGAGACCTCCCCGACCTCCCCGACCTCCCCGACCTCCCCGTGTCTTAAAACTGAGGCTGCAGCCCAAAGCTGTTTGTGTCCCCAGTTCAGCAGTTGCTTCCTCGGCTGCCTCCAGGGTTGGTTTCTAGGGGCATTGTTATGGAAATATTTTTCTTCCCTCACATTTTATTCTTAGTTCTGTTCTTTTTGTTCAAATATTTAAATTTGAGCTAGATGGGGAAGAGAATTATTATTTCCGAAAAACGTTATTTGGAAAAATGATTTCTTTTTTCCCAAATGTGTGTAGGAAGTAAATTTGTTTTTCTGGAAAGGGACAAAGGCCCCCCTGGGTTGAGCAAATAGTAATATTTAAATATTTTAAACATGTATTTATAGTTTCTTACTGACACGTAAGTATTCGTCTTCATATCCTAGAGATACAAGGATTCAGCTTTATTTTTGCCCAGCAGGAAGTACCTGCAGGTGATAGGGAAGTTCACATACAGGTTTTAAACTATTTCTCGCAGCGAAGTCCAGGGACCTTTTGCTACAGTAGCTGGGGTGGGCGATGCTTATTAAAAAAGCAAGTTCCTGGTCTCCTCTACAGACCTGCAGAGCCGAAACCCTGGGGCAGAAGCGGGAACCTGCACACTGAGAGGTTCTGCTCCCCACCGGCACGCCCGAGGAGCGGGCAGTCATTTTGTAAAGGATTAGGCAGTGAACCTCAGGAGTGTTTGCTTACCAGTTGAGGATAATTAGATTTTGCTTACCTACTTTCTTGTAATAATTATTTCTAATAAGTTATAGCCATATCATTAATTCTACGTCAGCAGTCACATTTCAGCAATTAGTAATCAATGGTGAGCGGAGTGCTTTACTTCAGTGGAGGAACATTAACGTGTGCGTCAAGGCTGGGAACATGAAACACCCAGAAGCAGCAGCAGTTTGCAGCTGGTTCCTGTCTTTCACTGACACTGAGGGGTGCTGTAGCTGAAAAGGACAGGTAGGCCCTCCCTGGTGGTACAGTGGGTTCAAGTGCAGCACTAGCACGCTGTCCACAGTGACCCCAGGGCCCAGCTAGGGGGTGACCCCAGGGCCCAGCTAGGG
>NW_004567111.1:787748-788923 GCF_000260355.1 Condylura cristata | reverse complement strand
ATTTATTTACTTTTGCGCAGAAGAACTGGGGTACAGGTCAGCGGTGCAGGTGAGAGGAGTGGGGGGCAGAACTGGCAGGTGCCCTGAAACCCACTGCAGGGGCGGGGGGGTCTCTGCGCCCTGGCAGTCACTCCTGGCCGGGGAGCACACTCAGGCGTGCGCGGTGACAGTGAGAATTCCTCTTCCCAGGGCCAGGAACAGGGCCCTTTCCAGAAGAGGAGCAGGCGCTGCCCGGTGCACCCCTGGAATGTGCTGCTGTCTGTTCTGGGGACCACTGGGGCCAAAGGCCCAGCCCAGACCTGCAGGAGGGGCTGGAGAAAGCCGGCTGGCCTCGCAGGGAGGGATGATGGGTCCCCTTCTAGCTCCAAGCCCCAAATTTCTGGGCGGGCTTCCCTGGAGGACCGACCGCATGTCAGGGCACCCGTGAGCGTGTGGGAAGCGCTGCTGACTGCCCTCGTCTTCTCCCTCTCTGCTTCCAACCGGTAGCCCTTGCCGGTGAGGAAGGAGACTGTGGGCGTCAGCGCTGGGCTCTCAGCCAGCGGGCAGTCATCCGGGGAGGCGCGTGGACAGGGGGGCTCCCAAGTGTGGGGTTTCCTGCACCTGTGGCTGACGCAGGGCGACAGCAGCCCCGAGGAGAGTTTCTCTGAGTGTTGCTGTTCGCCCAACTCACTGTGTTCAGTATAGCTGGCAAGAGCTGCAAACTGTTAAAAACGAGAATTGGGGGCCCTCCCTGGGGGCGCAGCGGGTTACAGCACAGCACCACGAAGCTAAAGCTACTTCAGCACGAGCTCAATCCCCGGGCCCGGAGGACCCACATGGCGCGGCAGACCGCTCCTGTCTCCCCGCTGCTCCCCTCAGCAGTGGATTTCTGTCCAGCGGCCTGTCCTGCTCCCCACTCTGTCTCTGGGGAATCTTCTCACCCCCTGCACCTCTGGCCTGTGTCCCAGCTCTGTGTGCATCAATAAAATGTTTTTGAAAAATGAGACTTGGAAGGGAATGCTGCGCTCCACTACATGGACAGTCTCTTTACAGGTGTCACTTCGCGTCTTGATGGAGTTCAGCGCCTTGGTTTACACGTTTCTTCTCCATTTGGACGTCGAGCACAGTGATTCAGGGTCCTTAGTTCTTGGAATACTAATATTCTTGGTTTCACGGCCGTTCCCTATTTTTTTTTT
>NW_004567111.1:781804-787488 GCF_000260355.1 Condylura cristata | reverse complement strand
ATTCCCTATTTTATCTTCATCTTCACGTTAGAGTTTTCCATCTTAGTCCTTGAGTTTGTTCTTTTACTCCTTTCTCCACCTTCTTCTGCCAGTGCAGCGCTCACCTCACTGATTTTTCACTTTCGTGCACCAGCTGACTCCCCAAGCAGCGTGGTGTTGCAGCAGCTTAGCGTGCTCTTGGCCAGCCGGTATTTTCTCACGGGGTAAACAGTCTGAGTCTCCCCTGGAACTTACTCTTTAACCCAGAAGTCAGACAAATGAGGTAATGGCCTGTTTAGCTTCCAGATACTTGTAATTTGTTTAATTCTTCTTTTATTACCTGTTTCCAAAGTTTTTAAACTTAAAGTCAAAGATCTTGGATCCCCGTTGCTTAAACCTATCATATCATTTGCAGTAGCAAAATGGTGATTTTCCACTCCCCCCTCCTCCTCCAGTGATTGGAATTCCTCAGTATAGGAGAAATATCCGCCATCATGTCTCCCTACAGGGCTTGAGAGAGAGCTTGCAAAAGAAACTCGGAGGGATTTTCGGGTCTCCCTGCCTTTGTGAACACGCAGAGCTGTGGTCTGGGGTCTTCGTCATCTTCGGTGGCGGCCAGTGTGTCATTTTCATGGCAAGACTCCGGGGCTTCCTCGTGCCTGGAGCGTTTCCATTCACTGCCGCTGTTACTCCTTTTCATGCTCAGATTTCCCTCTTCAGTCAATGGCCTCACCTTTAGGTGAGCTCCTGTCCCCTCTCGTAGGGGTCCCTCTTCAGTAACTTCTTTACTTTCTGGCAGCACAATTAGTTTATGCCACAGATTTCATTTCTGGGCTTTCTGCCCTAGACCTGGGATCTGCTACGTAGCCGTGTTATTTAGCGGCAGGGAACTGACTCTACTGTAGACAGTTGCTTTTCCTTCTGCAAAGTTTAACCTCCTGGGCAGCAGAGCTCTGCCCTGGATTGTAAGTGAGAAAGGACACACATTCTTCTCAGGTCTATGGCCCTCAGCGTTGGGTCCTGGCAGCCCCCTCCCACCTTCACTTTCCACTCTGACAGGAAATACAACCACCGCTTTTATTTAAAGCTTACCTTACTAGTTTGACGTGGATGCTTTTGAATTCAAGTTCCCTCACTTCCAAGTTTTTCTTGGTATCATTTCCACTATGATTATTTGATTCTTTGAATCTACATCTATTTCCTTAATACATGATAATTACATATTTGTGAAGTAATTACTATATAAAACACTTTTAATCAGGTTGACCATTTTCTTTACTATGCTGATTAACAACTGTAGTATATGATTTTGAAAAAATAGTACCTTTGCTCATCTGACCACAGTTTATATTCGTAGTATGTTATCAACACACAGAGGAAACCTTTCAGTGGCTTTGGTGAAAGAAGCATTTATTTCCTTACTGACCAGCCCAGAATGATTCTCCACGGAGCGGAGCTACTCACCTACTTCCAGATATCTTCTGCAGGCGAGCTGTGCTGTGCTCTGCGACGCTCTTCAAACGGTGGCAGAGCTCGATGTCTCACGCGCTGCCGGCTCAGTGAGGGCACGACACCTGCTGCAGAGCAGGAGCGAGCGGCCATGCTCCTGCTGTTCCTGTGAGGTGGCGCAGAGACAAGGGAGACCGTTGTCACGTGGGCCCGGCTGGGGAGTAGAAGCCGGCTTTTGCACTTTTCATTTACATACGTCTTCGTTTGGATTCACTCATACTTTCTGTCTGTTTCCAGTCACCTCAAATTAGAAAGATAATTTGCAGTTACTGCAAAGAATTGGCTCGCAACGCAAGGAGCTCCCCTGACAGGCCCGGAGACAGAGCAGGGGGCTGGGAGGCACATCAGGAGCTACAGTCTCAGGACTGTGAACTACAGGGTGGCGTCTCCAGTGCAGGAAGGGCCTTTTCCCTCCTTTCTGGGCTCCCTCTAGAACATCCCCCTTTTATTGCATTAAAGTCCTCTGATTAGGGGTTCTAATCACAACCTCAACAACCCCTCAAGGCAGCTCGGACTCGCCGACCGCTTCACAGAGCCCTTCCACACGGAAGTAAAGAAATGGGGCTTACAGTGAAATCTTCAAAGCTGAGAGAAACTAAGGTTAGCCACTTTGTGGTTTTCTCTTCTTTTAGCTGAGCACACGGACCAAGACGGAAGCAGGACTTGCAGCCATCGCTAGCCCCCTGCATTTCTGTGATAGGCTGGGTTCGAAATAGACTTTCTGTACTTTTGCTCCATCTGTTTTCTGCGGCGCTCTTCCTTATGCGCTTGGCCGCCATTTGCATTCATATTAATACTTAATACAATTATGGCTAATATTACCCTGTGAATGCCTTTACGTAATAATAGCTCTGCGTCTACACGATGCTGCTCTTGATGCTGCTCTTCCGAGGGGCCGTGGGAGCCATGGCCACGACAGCCTGGTTCCTCCCCTGCATAAGCTGTTCTCCATGCTCCCCTCGGGAGCCTGCAGCGCCTTCGAACATCACCTTCATTTGTGCTGGGAGCAGAAGCAAAGTAATCAGTGTTCTTACAGCACAGGACACTTCTCCAATGGGCCCTCAGAGGGCTACTCAGTGCTAAACCCTTCACACAACCTCCTGCAGTAAGTTGCTTAGCACAGCTGTGAAATGAAACATGGTGTGGGGAAGTCAGTGTTCTGCGAGCCGCATGAGATGCACCGAGGAAAGCAGGTAGTTTGGCTCAGCAGGGCCTCCAGTAGCTGTGACTGGTGAGGACGGCAGCCTTCTTCACTAGAGCTTTTTATAACCAGCTGTAAACATCGGAATCACCGAAGTACTGAGTCCTAGCCTGGAACACAGGAACCTGCCGTGATGAGCCAGAGGCACCATCGGTGCTCTGTGCCAAGAAAACTGCCGCCCGTGCGGCCACAGACTGATGAATCTGGAGTGCAACAGCCTGCTGAGGGTGGGGGCAGGGCGAAAGTCCCAGCTGGTTCTGGCCCTAGGTTGTCCCTGGTTCTGTAGACCACGCAATCATGCAGCTGTGCTGAGCTCTGTTCTTCACTTCTACAGTCAAAAACTTGGTCTGAATGACAATTCTCAACCCGTGTGTCTCTAGAAGAGGTCAAGCATGTGAGTGTGGCAAAACCACCCAGAGATGGGGTGTGGCTCTTCCCGTTTGACATTAGAAATCCTCCAACGTTTTGTCTTTAAATGCCAAGTAACTTCTGTACCTGACCAGGGCGCAGAAAGAAAGTAAAGTACAAATAGACAAGTTGAATAGTTTTTCTAGAAAATATGGGAGTGGCAGCTGGTTTTAGGCATTCTAGTATTAGCCAGTCACTTGATACAATTATTTTTTTAACTTCCAGGTAAAATTACAGGTCTAAATGAATTGCTTGATTATGTTTAGAAACTGTAATCCAGACTAGCGTTTTGAATTCTCTGGGACTCTAAGTTCTCTTATGGAGTCTATGTCCTCTGAACATAAAACACACCGAGAGTTAGTCCCAAACTTAACACGAAAGTCTTCATATGGTCAATTTGATTTAAGTTATCAATACGCTTAATTCTAAATATTCCTGGGTTATTTATAGGCAGCCTTTATTCTTTTTGGAAACAATTTCCTATCACAAGTGAATTGGATCACATCACTAATAAGTCAGTCGTGTGTATTCAAGGATCTTAGCTGGGGTAGGAAGTCTGGACGGGTGAACATACACGTGACTTTTCTCAAAGCTGAACTTTCTTTATTGTCTCTGGGTGGCGCGGTCTCCGAGTCCCACCAGGGGGTCGGTTTGTGCCTCAATTTGAGTCTGCTGCCCTCCTGGGTCTCACCAATGACTTGAGTCTACCACCTCCACCTGGGCTCTCTCATCCCCTGTTTGGAATCAGCCAATAATGAACACTAAACAGCGCATACTATTAGTATTCTTCTGACTTCTCCACATACTCACATACTTAAACCATGGTATGTTTATACTGAGATAAGGTTGATTTCCAAGAGTAAATATGGTTTGGGGTATTTATTCACCTCCCTTCAGCTGTGTGTTATCCCCCAAAGCCCAACAATACTCTACCACCTTCCAGGGGCCCCTCAGCCCTGTGCTCCCCACCGTTCCCCTCTGGTGGCCTCAGTTCAACAGTAAGATTTGTAGCGCTTGTCTTGATTTAATTTTATCAGATCCTTTGCTTTGTTTCTCTCTAGTCTGCATACGAGGGGGACCATTTGGTATTGATTTTCTCCTTCTGACTTACTTCCATCAGCGTCTTCCTCTCCAAGTTCCGTGTTGTCACCAATAGCGAGAGCTCATGCTTTGTCACGGCTGAGTAGTACTCCACAGTATGTATGCGCCACAGCGTCTTCACCCACTCGTCTGCACTTGGGCAGGCAGGTGGCTTCCACGACTGTTCGTATGAGCAGTGTCACCCTCGTACTCTTCCGAGGGGCACTGACAAACTTCTGAACTGGACCCTGCCCAGCTCTGTGTCTGTCTGGCCAGAGCACACTGGCCGCTTCCAAATTCACCCAGTGACAGATTTTTACCTTGAGCGATAAGAGACTGATCCCTTCCGCTGGAGAAAACAAATGTACTAACTGGACCACCACTGTTCTGTGACCACTTCTGCCCTACTGGGCTGTGTTTAAAGAACCCCCTAGAAACGATACAGTGATTGGCATATGGGATGCACAGGGCTCGTCAACATCTTGCTAAATGAATAAGTCAGCTCTGAATGTTTCGTGCAGTGTCAGATACTGTTCAAGCCACAGGATCATTTATGTCCTTCTGTCGCCCCGTGGCAGCGTCCCTCCAGCAGACACAAACCCGAGCTCCAGCCACGTGGGTGTGCGCTCAGGCGGCTCTGTGGCTCCGGGGCGCTCTGGCGAGCAGCCAAGGCTCTGGCTCACCTGCTGGCCCTTCCACGGGGGCTGCTTCCTCCGGGGACCAAGACGGGTGCGGGGCCACTGCCCCGCGTGGCCGGGGCAGCTGATGAGGCCGCCCCTGGCTCCCGCGCCTCCCGCAAATCCTCTCTTCCTAAATCTGGGTCCTTGGCTCCAGTGCCGCCCCTCTTGGGTGTGAGATCACACTGCTGTGTCTCTCCCCGTGACTCCAGGCTTGTCCAAATCGCCTGTTTGGGAGGCTTCTGAATCTAACATTTTGTTCCTGAAAATCACCCACGTGTACACACACAGGGTAAGGAGACACAGAGTCCTTACTCTCTTCCGAGGGTGGGGAGAGAAGAACAATAGAATAAAGGATGAACTGGAGTTAACGAGTCAGCAGATTATCCCGCAGCATGGATTTTGACTTAGCAATTGTTATGATAAAAGGACTTTACATTTAAATAGTGATGTATATTTTGCAAAGTGCTTTCATATACACGCTGCATCTAACCTTCCTGGCGCCTGTCAAGTTGAGTAAAAAATTGCAGCTCCTACTTGGCAGATGAAAACCTGAGGGCAAAGATGTGAGATGCTTGACTTGTCTTTCAGGCATGCGTATGCACGGTTGGGAGGAGAGCACAGGTGTGCAGGTGTGTGTGTAGGGCCCCATGAGCGGACAGGTGCATGTGGGAGGTGTGCACATGTGTGCAGGTGTGTGCATAGGGCTCTGTGCGCGGACAGGTGCGTGCGGGAGGAGAGCACATGTGTGCAGGTGTGTGCATAGGGCCCCATGAGCGGACAGGTGCATGCGGGAGGAGAGCACATGTGTGCAGGTGTGTGCATAGGGC
>NW_004567111.1:775381-781704 GCF_000260355.1 Condylura cristata | reverse complement strand
GGAGAGCACATGTGTGCAGGTGTGTGCATAGGGCCCCATGAGCGGACAGGTGCATGCGGGAGGAGAGCACATGTGTGCAGGTGTGTGCATAGGGCTCTGTGAGCAGACAGGTGCGTGCAGGAGGTGTGCGCGTGAGGCAGGTTGCTGTGTGCACACATATGTACATGGGTGTGCAACACTCACACACATGTGCATGTTCTCAGTGGTGACGGCACACCAGCACACCCAAGAAAGCAGATCGGTGACATCGTGCCCAGGACTCTCCTTCGCTGAGTTTAATCAGTGTCTCTGGAGCCGACGGGCACCGTTTCCCTTCCCAGACACTCTGTGACCAGGATGGGCGTCAAAACCGAGCTTCAAGTATTTCTGCCTTGAGAGCCACATGCTGTCACCGCGTCACTGTCACACAAGGGCAGAAAGTGGCCACCGAGGACGCGGTCACACTCTCTGTGGTGTCAAGGGAATCGCTCGCCTGGCACTTCTCAGAGCAGCAGCCCTCGGGCGAGGGTGCCCAGGAACCTGGTCCCACGTGGGCAGTGCCAGGACAGCCCTGTGCCCGACAGGCCCTGTCTCCTGCCCGGTGTCACATTGGAGGTGGCTGTGTGGCGAGGGCTGGGCTTCAGGATCCAGCGCTCCCTGGCAGTGCCAGGGTCGGAGATGGGGCTGACTCGGGCAGAGGGCGGAGGAGGTGGACACCTGGCGGGCAGCAGTCTGGGAGCGGCCTGGCTCCGGGGAGGGGCTGCCGCCCTCGGCCACCTGCAGGCCAGCTCTGTGTCCTCGGGGGCTTCGCCTCGCGCCTCTGGCATCTATTTGGCTGTGGGCAGGGGCGAGGGAGCGAGGCTGCCTGGACTCCTCGCTGCATTTATGTGAGCGCAGACCTCAGAGGGGTGAGGGCCCCATTCTCCGACGGGAGCCAGCGGCGGGGACGGGCCTCCTGTCTTGGCTCTGGGTCTTTCTCCCGGGAGTCGCGACTGCCATTGGGAAAATCTGTTGAGCAGTGTAGCTGAGCACATTTGAAATGCACCTGCTTCCCTGGCTGGAAGGTGGGAATCTTTATTACCCAAGAGGGAGCTCAGGGGTCCAGAGGAGAAACTCAGGAAAGATAGAAGTGTGGGACCTGTTTTCTCCTCATGAACACCCCTTGGCACAACCTTTTGCCACCGTTTTTAGTTTTTGTTTTTGTCCACGCCACGTGCCTTTTATTTTAAGTTGGAAAGCGGCGAGAGTATGAGCTTCACCTGACAGCTCGTCACTTCATAGAAACAAATTTGAACATGCACATTTTTTTCAACAAGGTCTATCTTTATTTGGCTTTCGCAGTTAGGCTTAGCACATATTTCCATGAGTATGTTATGTCCATCTAGTTTTGTTATAATTAGCTCCCGATTTTTACAAGCACCAGCATGAAGGACGAACTCCCTGGTGCTACGTGGCGATATGAGCCGGCCTTGCTGGGCAGTCATGAGAGAAGCCGGGGCCTCCACGGCCGGACCCTGCCTACAGCGCAGGCTCCTCAGGCTCTCTACCTTGTGAGTCACCTCAGCGATTCAGCCTATTTGAAGTGTATGTTTGTGTGACTCCAGGCCCTGTGTGGCCTAACATGGCAACACATAGCCAACAGCTTGTTTCCTGTTGATCTTTTAAAACTATTTTTTTAAAAAAGATTTATTTATTTATGCATACAGAACTGGGGTACAGGCCAGTTCAGTACAGAGGTGCAGGGGTGGTGAGAAGATTCACCAGACCCAGAGTGGGGAACAGAACAGGCGGACTGATGAAGTCCACTGCTGAGGGAGCAGTGGGCGGGTCAGGAGAGGTCTGTCGCGCCGTGTGGGTCACCTCCGGGGCAGGCGGGGATCGAACTCATGCGGAAGCGGATTTAGCTTCTCAGTGCTGCGCTTTAACCCGCTGCGCCCCCAGGGAGGGCCCTAAAAGTAATTTTTAAATGAAACCAACGATCCACCCCACTCCAGTGCCTGGCATTTGGCTGGCCTCCAGTAATGCTCCTGTCTCCAGAGAGATGGGGACATGATAGACGAACAGAGGTAGGTCGGGGGCAGACAGATCTACAGCCGGCAGACAGAAAGCTCACTGCTTGTCTCCAAGGGGACAGCTCCTACAGGTCACCGCCCCGTGGGCACACATGCTCTGCATGACAGTGCATATATACGTAGCTGTTCTCCAGAGCTGGCTGAATGCATACTTACAGGTCCGCTCTTCCCTTGCGACAAAGCCTGAGCTCGCCAGTTGTTGCCATTAGCGGTCATTATCAGTCTTGTTTCAGGCAGTTCCTCTCCATGACTGCCTGACTCAAAATCGCCTCCCTGTGCATCATGACTTGAGTGCGTGTCCGGCACTGTCCGCGGTGACGGGGTCGCTGGTGTGGCGCTGTCCTCTGCTCTCCCACAGTCCTGGCCCCGCACCCCCTGAGCGCTGGCTGTCACGGCATTGCACCCATCTTCCCTGTGGTTCGCTCTGAGAGCCAGGTCTCCAATGTCATCTGGGGTCCCTCGACGCTATGTCTGGGACCAATTCAGCGTGCCTGGTGGATGCGCATATTCGCCAGAATAACTGCACGCATCACTGCACCGTCACACTAATGGCACCTGGGGACATTTATGGGGCTTTGCAAATATCACAACGGCTCCTGTTCTGTCTGTTGATTGTTTCTCTGTGCTCGTGTTTGGATATTGGCTAATTTTCTCAAGGATAATGCTGATAAAATAGCGCAATGACAGGAAAGTCCTTCCCACAGAAATATCATCATCTGCTTGGGTTTTGAGTGTTTTTCCACCGCAAAGTAAGTTTGTAATCACCTTTGACTTTGAATTCCTGGCAAGATGTATTTGAACCTGATCAATGCTTTATAATAATTACCTTCATATCTTTGTCATGCATTTGAGGCACAAATACCACTGATGAGATTTCAAGTGGCCTAACACACCGGGGGTGTAAGTGAGCACGTCTCACGCCCCAGCTCTGAAGGTGGGTCAGCGCAGTGGCCAACCCGTCTGAGTCTCGGCTTGTTTTCTGTCATTGTCTAAAGTAATAACACACTTTCTGCTCTAAGTTGAGAGGTCCCAGACTCCCCTTGAATGCCAGTATTTTGACAACACTCCTTTTTTTATTGGAATAATTGGAATCCCTGGTGTCTTCAAATTTCTATATTCCACTTTGCAGCTTTTCATCTGAGCCTTTCCTCACGCCCTTTTTCTCACGGACATTGTACTGCATCTCAGATTATCACAGAATCTCATTATTCAGTGCACTACAGATTAGGAGCTTGGGTCAGCACAGAGCCCTGGAGATGGCGCCTCTCTCCTCCCACGACGTGATGTCGCCACGCCCAGAATCCACGCGGTCAGTCGTGTGACTCTCCCTTGGCCTCGGGCATCAGGGTCTCAGTGGACGTCCAGCCGCCTTCTCCCCTCAGCAAACTCCCCTTCCTGGCGCCCAGCTTCCCAGAAGGTGCCCTCCAGTTTCCTGAGTCCTGAGCTGCTCTCGGGACATAGTGTCCCTCACCATCCCCCTGGGCTGTCCGTTCTCTCACGGTGCCCGTTCAGGGTCAGCAGGACGCTGGCTTTCTCAGGCTCTCATCCCAACCGTGGCCTCACTCCCCCACACCTCCAACTGTCACAGGAGAATGAAGCGTCAACGCTACCAACCCTGAGTTTTGAGGCTCAAGACAGTCTCCTCTGACCCCCACGTCTTTCTCCCCATGAAGACCACCCTCCCTCGTGACTCAAGCGCGCCCTGGCTCCACACATGCCGAGAGCTGCTTCCCTCTCCCCAGGCCCGCCGTCAGCTCCGGTGATGCCCATATTGCCCTCCCCTGCCCACCTGGGCCCCTCAGCCCTGTGGACTTCTGCCTCATGCCAGCTCGTCACTTTCCGGTCACGTGGCAAGCTTGCTGTGAGCACCACCGCAAACACCCCAAAGCCGAGCCCGCGGCAGCCAGCGGGGCCACGTTCCTTTTCTCTCCTGCCGACTTGTCAGACTGCGTCGGCCATGCCACGTCCCCGCCTGGCTGTCGCGTCCGCTGGTCTCGCGGGTTCTTCTCTGCCATGGTTCGTAATCCGTCTTTAGTGTCCCATCTTTTGAAAACAATTCTTGTCAACCCCCGAAGCTCTCTCTCCTCTGGTGCTTTTCCAAGTGACCAGACAAGAAGCCGCCTCAGAGGAAGCTGTGCCTCAGGCGGCGAGCGGCTGACCCTCGGCCGGAGTGCCCCACGGCTCGGCCATCTGCCTCAGGAAGAGCTCGCTCCTTTGGCCGCAAGGATGGCTGCACTCTGCGCTTCCACCTGACTCCAGCTACGTTCCTGCCCCTGCTGATGATGTAATTTCCTGGCTTGCAAAGAACAAACAGCCGTCAGGTGCTTCTCTCACCTGGAAAACACACCTGCCACCCTCCCCCTCCTGATGCCACGAGGCAAGCCCCATCTCTCTGCTCTGGGCTCTACCTCCTTCTGTGGTTTGATTCTTTTTCTGCTGAAAACCCCTCTGTGCAGGAACAGGTTCGCTGGCACTGAGCCACGCCCGTCCGGGCTCAGAGCCTGTAGGCATGGCCCCCATTTGGGGCAGGGGGGCCAGTGTGTTTGAGAGCTTGGAGTCCAGTGCCATCTATAGATGCGGGCGGCGACCCCATCGTTGTGAAGGGTAATGTACTGTAACGGGGGGTCCCCAGGAGAAGGGGAGGCCCCCTGTCCCACCCAGAAGGAGGGTGGAGCTGAGCAGAGAAGAGAATTTGGAGAGGAGACTGAGGAAGAAGGAAGCAGGATGGAGAGCCAGAAGGTGACCTGAGGAAGCCATATGGAGCAGAGACCTGTGAAGAAACAGCTTGTTTCTTGGCCTGGACTGGGAGACACAGGTGTGCGTGAGAGACCTGTGGGAAGCTTGACTACGGCAGAGTTTATCCTGATTTTGATGTTGCTCTTTTCCTCCCAGACTTCTCTGCCTTTCCTGTGGTCCCGGCCAGAAGGTGCTTTGGGCTTGTGGCGGCTTTCAGGCCTTGCTCTGGGCCAGTCTGTCTGGGTGGACTTTCACCCAGGAGGAGGTGGGTCACTGCAGGTGCTTGATTTAGACACGATATTCCCTGTCTTTTCTGTATTGCACACTCATTGTATTACAGTTCCTTTCCATTGAAGCTCTCAAGTCCTGTCTTGGTGCGGCGGATGGCATAACCTGTTTAGAGCGGGCAGGTTTACGGTTTCAGGGGTGACCCTCTCCCTGGCCTGTGACAGGACCAGCGAACCCAGCAGGGCTTGATGTGGAGTCCGCTGCCCAGCGCCCAGCGCTTCATTTCCAGTGGAGGCTCAGGGCGTGGCCTGGCTTGCAGCCCCGGGCCAGCCCAGCCCAGCTCTCCGTCTTCTCCCTGGTGTGGGGGATGGAGACGCTCTCTGCCTGGTCTTTCTACCTTAGCCGTGGGTGCACCCTGCCCTTCTCTGGGTTTGGAGCCATCGGTCCTGAATCCCTTGAGCCCTCTTTTTGGGTTTTTCCCCACTCAGGGGAAGTTGCTAGAATTTCAGAGCAGGATCTATAGGAGATGAAATTTATGGCTCTCTGAATGTTTAGAAATGTCAGAGACCCAAGCAGTTTCCTAGTAGGTTTGACCTTGTTTGTTTTAAATTATTCGCTTTTATTTATTTATGCATAGAAGAACTGGGGTGCAGGCCAGAGATATGGAGATTGAGAGGGCTCCGCAGAGACAGAGCGGGGCGTAAGTGGGGTGCAGAGCAGGCGGAGCTCCTGAAATATGCTGCTGAAGGGAGCAGCTGGGAGGCCCGAGAGTGCTGTGCCCTGGGGCTCACTGCCCGCCGGTGTCTGGGGACAGCTTCCGAGTGCTGAGACCGCGCCCTGCACCCCAGGGCCCCCTCCACAGCCTTCCTCCATAGTCTCCTCCCACAAGCAGCTTCTTCTTGCCCTGTGTTGAGCTCCACGCAGCCCTCACAGGAGTCGCTCGGGGTTTACCTTCATCCCCGTGAGAAAGCTCGAGGCTGCACAGCGTGCGTCTTGGGTCCCTCACTTTGTGCTCAGTGGCCTCTGCTCTGCGGATGGCGCCTCAAGTTTGGGGGATTCCGCAGTCACGTCTCTATGACCCATCTCGATTTTTTACAAGTTTTCTCCGCTTATGAGATAAAGGTTGTCATGTAGTTCCACATTCTGGGAGATTTCCTAGATTTTATTTTCTGTCCCTTTTATTAATGCGCTTTTTTCTCTGTTTCATCAATCATCCAGAATTTCTCGCCTGTCCTCATTGTGACTTTTTTTCATGGTGTTCCGTTTTTAGAAAAAGAACATTTTCTCAGATCTCTTGCATTTTTTTTT
>NW_004567111.1:772927-775117 GCF_000260355.1 Condylura cristata | reverse complement strand
GGGCGGGTCAGGAGAGGTCTGCCGCGCCCTGTGGTCACCTCCGGGGCAGGCTGGGGTCGAACTCATGCGGAAGCGGCTTTAGATTCTCAGTGCTGCGCTTTAACCCGCTGCGCCACCAGGGAGGGCCCGAGATCTCTTGCATTTTACGGGGAGGTTTTGCTTTCTTGTTTGAGGGTTTCCGAGTTGGTGTTTCAGTCCTTGTCCTCCCTCTGTACCCACAGGTGCTTCCTTGGTTGGCTCTGGGAGGCGGAGGGGCCGGAGGGGTCACTGGCGGCTCGTGGGGGTCAGCCGCACTTATCATCTGCTGTAAACGGAGCTCCAGCCCCCCCCCCACACGCGCCAGCCCTCCCTTGGGGCGCGCTCACCGGGGACCATTACCAGGGTCCGGTCTGCTTCGTGCTGACTCATTCTGGGTGAGTAGGCAGAGACTGCTTCAGCCAAGCGCCCATCCGCCCCAGAGGGCCAGATGAGAGCGGGGCCCGCAGCGCCCTCCCGCAGCCTCTTCCTGCCTTCTGGCCTCTGGCTCCTGTCCCTGGTGCAGGCTGGCCGCCCCCGCCCAGTCTTCGCGGGCAGGAGGGTGCTGGGTGCGCCCCTCATCTCTGCCCAGGGCTCAGGTTTGGCTTCCAACTCAGCGATAATGCGTCACGGAGTCTCCCCTTGTGAAATGTTTACTCACGGGCTGGTATCTCGGATGATGTCTCTGAAGGTGGGTGCTCCAGTTTCTGCATCACTAGCTGCCCCGCCCGAGCGGAGAAGCGCTTTGTGAGCACTCGTTAATTATCAAGCACAAGGCGGCTCCAGACTGTTGTCTGTATTGTCCTGGCAATTCCCCGAGGTAACCCTCGAGACGCCCGACATCCCCGTTTCTCTGTGAGGAGGCGGAGGGTCAGAGGTGTCATTTTCACTTGAGCTGGCACAACGGGGACAGCCGTGTGCCACTCAGTGTTTTGGACAAAGGTGAAGCCCATGCATGACGGATTTGGCTCTGGTCAGCTCTGCGCCCGGCCGGGGTGTGTCCCCGGGGGCCTGCGCCCAGCCAGGGTGTGTCCCCGGGGCCTGAGCCCAGCCGGGGTGTGTCCCCGGGGCCTGAGCCCAGCCGGGGTGTGTCCCCGGGGCCTGAGCCCAGCCGGGGTGTGTCCCCAGGGCCTGTGCCCGGCCGGGGTGTGTCCCTGGGGGCCTGCTCCCAGCCGGGGTGTGTCCCGGGGCCTGCGCCCGGCCGGGGTGTGTCCCCGGGGGCCTGCGCCCAGCCAGGGTGTGTCCCCGGGGGCCTGCGCCCAGCCCGAGTGTGTCGCCGGAGGCCTGCTCCCGGCCGGGGTGTGTTCCTGGGGGCCTGCTCCCAGCCGGGGTGTGTCCCGGGGCCTGCGCCCGGCCGGGGTGTGTCCAGGGGGCCTGCGCCCAGCCCGGGTGTGTCCCCGGGGGCCTGCGCCCATCCCGAGTGTGTCCCCGGGGGCCTGCGCCCAGCCAGGGTGTGTCCCGGGGCCTGCGCCCGGCCGGGGTGTGTGGGAGCTGCGGCAGTGGGCGCTGTGTAACGACACCTGAGGTTTGCACCATCATGGACTCCTCTGCTGGGTTCCTCAGAAGCGTGACCTCTGACGTGGTGGCAGAGCCAGGTTTGAACTCGGGCCTGGGGTTCTCAGAGGGGTGCGCTGCTCCTGGCAATAACCTGCGCTGGCCTTGGGGAAGGCGGGGCGTGACGCTGGTGGACAGCGAGCGCGTTCGTGGTGGTCCCCCGGGTGGAGACAAGCATCAGCTTCGGTCTGTCCTCAGCTGTGGATAAACAGCCACGGTCCCTACTGGACGGGCAGGACCGGAGCGGTATTTGTGAGCCCCAGAAACGGCAGAGGACAAAGCGGGGCCCCAGCCTTTCCTGAAGCCAGGTGGTGGGGCCACTGCTGATAAAACCGGCTGTGTGGAATGCAGCTCTCCGGGCCCTCGACACCCCACGCCTCGGATGTCACCGTGGCGCCCGGCAGTTCTCGTGGACACACACGACTGGGAATTGCTGATAAGAGGCAGCTGCTCTTCAGGGCCGGGGTCCCTCCTGCACCCAGGTGAGCTTCCAGAGCCGCGCGTAGGGGACAGGGCTGGGGGCTCCAGAGCTCCCAGGGGTTGCTGGGAGGCTCAGGCTAGTGGCAGCCGGGGCCCTGTTTCCCTGACACCCCCTAGGACAGAGCACTGGCTTCAGGGGGA
>NW_004567111.1:758789-771657 GCF_000260355.1 Condylura cristata | reverse complement strand
GGGCTTGGGGTGGCAGAGTGTGACCCCGATTCCAGGGCGGTGCTGGGCGGGAGTGAGGTGGACGCGAGGTGGGGAGCCTGGACCTGGCCTGGGAGCCACGGGGAGCGGGCGGGAGGGCTCGGCGGGCCCACGCGAAAGAAAGCCGCGATTTTTAATGTCAGCGCCTGGACGAAAGCGGGGTGGGGGAGCCCGAGGACCGGCAGTGGCCAGCTGCGTCCAGGGGCCCCTGCGGGCGCCGCTCCTGCGCTCACAAGGTGCGGGGGCTCCAGGCCCGACAAAGGGGACAGCGGAGACCAGGGGTGGGGGGCGTGGTGGAGGGACAGGGTCCTCCCGGGGCGCGTGGCGAGGGCGCCCCGGCTCGCGTGGGGCAGGGGAGAGCGCGCGGGCTCCCCGGAACAGCGCTCAGTGGGTGGAAGCTGAAGGAAAGAGGAAGCCCCGCCGAGGTCAGCCAACGCCGCGGCCTGCAGGTGGACACGCTGCAGTATTGCTGGGCGGGGAGGCAGGGCTCCCGGGGCGGCCCGCGCCAGGCGCTCCCGCGGCAGCAGGTCTACTTTGGTGCCGGAATTTTGGGTCAGAAATTGCTTCATGCAGAAGTATTGGGGGGGCGGGGGGCGGGGGCGGGCTCCCCTGCCACGGCCAGGCCGCTTCTGCTGTCCCACACTGCCCCCTGCTGGCCGCTCGCTGCGCCTGGGGGCTGAGGGCGGTGCAGGAGCTGAGCTCCTGGAAGAGGTAAGTCTGGCAGACCCCCTCCTTCTAAAGAGAAAAAAAAATCTAGGTTGTTACTGCATTTGAAATAACAAACAGACTGAAGGAGGTTATTTCTTAACCTTTACGTAGCCTCTTAAAATCCTAATGGAAATTTTACTTGAGATTAAGACCGGAGTTAGACTCTTGGATTATCTTCCTGCCTTAATGGGCTTAAGACGATTCTCACGAGGCCAGAAATGCTTGGGGTCACTTTTATTTATGAAAGACTAAATCACAGAACTTTCCAGAATTTAAACTGGTCTTGCAATCCTTGAGAAGTCAAGAAATCCTCGCTGTTGAAAATAAAGTAAAATAAATAATGTGAGAGGACCCAGGCAGAACTTTGCAAGCCTCGGCCTGGAGCATCTGGGGCGAGCGGCCTCCTTAGGAGAGGTCCCTGCAAGGTCTTAAAACAAACGTCCCCCCTGGTGGGTGGAGCCATGCGGGGCCTGGCCCAGGTGCGGCCAGGGAAAGTGAGGCCGCGCAGAGGCACCTGTCTCCAAAGCCTCCGCCTGTCACTGCCTGTGAGGCTCCCTGACGACACCAGGAGAAGGTCTGGTGTGTCAGACCGTGACTGCAAAGCCCAGAGTCCGTGGCGAGTTCTGATCGGGGTCATTTTATTATTGAATAAAGGGGCAAAGGACAGGGGAGACAGGCGGGAAGCGGGAGGGCCGTGGCCTCTCCGAGTGAGGCCTGTGTGCAGGTCTGATCTGCTCTGCTGTTCAGGGTTTGGAAGGGCCTGGGGGGCCTTCTGGGGGCCCCTGACACGGCAAGTGGCGTGGCCCGGTCCAGGCACAGCCGCTCTTCAGCATGCCGCTGTCCCGTCTTTCCAGACAAGCCGTTGGTTGCTAGGAGCAGGTTTATTTAAAGCAAGAAACTGGCTTAAGTGAGCCACTGGTCAAGCTGGCGGGTGTCGGGCCCGGGGCAGCCACAGTGCAGGGGCCGGCTCTGGCCCCGCCTCGGAGTCTGCACCAGGCCTTTTGGTGGGTAAATCTGAGGCGGTGTCCACTTTAGTACCCAGGGCCTCAGCTGGGGTCTGCGAGGGGAGCTGGGGCAGGCGGACATCGGCTTCTCCAGTGAGCCCTAACCCTCGGTTTTAATGTATTCACTGGTCAGTCTCAGGACGCCTCCGGAGCTCCGGCCATTGATTTCCGTGACCAGCGCTATTTTTCCTGTTTATTATAATAGATGGTCCCATTGTTGCAGCCTTTTGCGCTCAGGCAGAGTTCCCACACAGCAGACGGAAGCAGCTCCATGCCATCAGACTTCCTTGGATTGATCTGTGCAGGGCGGGGCGGGCGCCCTGGCCCCAGCTCGAGCAGCCCCTGAGGCTTCCTTCCAGGCCCCAGGGCACAGCTCCCCACGGCCCACGCGGCCCCTGGGAAAAGCTCCCTTATCAGCACTGAATATTATGTCATTTCTTTTTACATTTGATGTTTATTGTCCTGAGAGCTGGCTGGTGGGAACCGGCCTTCAAGGGCGACAGAGGGGAACCAGCCGCAGACCTGGCGGAATCCCACAGGCGGGCTCCGGGGCTTCCTCCTCGGAAAACAAATGCTCGCTCTGAGCAGGGAGTTACACTCTGTGCACTGAGTTATTTATTAATAAAAAGCTCATCACTGGGACTTACCCGGCACCCTGGGGGTGGGGATCAAAACCCTGAGAGCCGCGGGGGTTGAAGTGTTTGCACTCTCTCTCCCCCTCTCTGTCTCCTCTCTCTGTCTCTCTGTCTCTGTCGCCTCTCTCTCTCTCCCATCTCCCCCTATCTTGCTTTCTCTCTCTCCCTCCCCCCCTTCCTTGCTCTATCTGCCCCCCTCTTTAAAAGCCAGTGTCCACGATGCTATTTTGGATTTCACCAGATAGTCGTCAGCATTTCCAGGCATCTCAGCATGCATCCCGCTGAACTGAGACTTGGCCCGTCCAGCCAGCGATTTGAAATATTCTTAAATTCAACCACTTGAATAAGGACATCTGGGTGATTTGCACTAAAAAAAAAAAAAAGCAGGTGTATAAAGCAGGTGTGCTTACCTGTCTGCCCTCACGCACACCCTGTTTCTTTCCTCTCGTGGATTTGCTTTCCTACCTTAGTTCACAGCCCAAACAGAGTCAGCAGATCGTGGTAAAACCAGGCGCCCTTTGAAAGCGGCCGCTCATTTACCCTGGTCGGGCGCCCCGGCGCTCACCATCAGTGAGAGGCCATGGTCAGCCGAGGACCGGGCGCGGCCCAGAGCCACCTCCCCCAGCGCCGCCCCTCGGGAAAGATGCTCTGGCTTGTTCGGTTCTTGTATTTCTTTTGAGTGTAGACGATTTCAGAGGTCACAGAAAGATGCACATTTTAAGAAGATTTTCCAAGGGAACTCCGTCTGAGCTGAGGAAACAGCGTTCCCGGTTCTGGTCAGAGCTGACTTGAGCAGCGGGAGCCACGCCCCGCGCAAGGCCAAGTCCAGGGACGCGCGGAGAGGCGAGCGATGGCTGCGAGGATCGCGGAGATCCTGCCCCTGCGCTGGGCTGGTCCAGGCGCGGCTGCGTGGGTCGCTGCATGTCTGAGCTTCTACCCAGTGGAACCCGGCAGGGCACAGGCTGGAACGGGCAGGTCACGCTCCTGCATTTCTGGTTTGCCGTCGTGTCAGAACAGACGCGTCTGCCCCGGGGGCGCATCTCAGGCCGCTCCAGGGAACAGGCGCCATTTTCTCACCCCCTCTTCCCTGCAGGTGCCTTGGGCTACAAGGCCCAGCAGGATGGCCAGACCCAGTGGGGCAGCCGGGAGGGGTCGGGAGGGGTCGGGCCAGGTGAGCGGTTTGCACCCACGTGGGCTGGAGGAGAAGGAGAGGCAGGAGCCTCCTGGGCCTGGATTCCATGTGCACTCTGGGCAGTGGGTCCCCCAGCCCTGTCTCTGGGGCCACCCTCACCCCCTTCTTGTGGGTCCCAGCCGGGAGGTGCCTCCACGTCCTGGCAAGGTTTGGGGTGTCCGCTGCCTGTTCTGGGCCCAGCCTTTAGGCTGATTGCCTACAGATGGGCAGTTTTCAGGGTGTGATAGGAGCATGTTCTTCTAAGCCCTTTCCTCTGGCCTCCTCTGCCCTTTGACCTTCACGCCAATTATCGGCCTTTGAACAGCTTCCAGCCCTTTCCAGCCTTTGTGCCAGGGTGGGCTGGTCTAGAGCTGTTCAGCAGAGATTTCCCCTTAACACTCTGGGCCTGGGCCCCCTCCGCTTTGCGGGGTTACACTTTGGCTCCTCAACTGGGGGTTGCTGCGGAAGCCACCGGGGGTCGTCCCGCCTCAGGGGACACCTGCTGCCGTCTCTGCAGCGCCACCCGCAGGGAAGGCGGGCTCTCCCCTTTCCGCTCCTCATCAAGTCTTCATTCCTACTGCTGCCCTTTTGGGGGAGGGCAAGAAGGGGTGTTCTTTTATAGTGATACATATGAGGAATAGAAGTGAGACTGACAGATCCTTTCCTCTGACATGATTCGAAAGTGCCAGAGATCCTGCTTCAGGGAGACCTATTGGTGAGCGGAATACATGCTGGGAGAATTCTCTCCCCCACCCCAAGCCGAGTGATTGATAATGCAGTTTGCAGATTTCATCAGATTAATAGGAGACACAGGTGAGCCTGGCCAAGGTGAGCCTGCACCGGCAAAAAAAAACGTTGTTTGGTGACTTTGAGAAATAAATAGATTGGTCAGCTGACTCATCGATAAAACCTCTTCTGATGGGGAAGAGAAGGGGCCCCTCGCTGTTTGCCAGGGGCTGGGTGGGAGAGAGCGACTGGCGTGCAGGCGAGGCGGGCTGGGGGAGCCGGGAGCCCCGACCTTGATTATGGATTCAGTATTCCCCTCTGATGGATATTCCTGGAGTCGTTGCTTTCTTCCTAGACCATAGTTTTAGCTCATCCCACCGCCTGGGATAAAATCAACAGCTGATGTCCCTTGGTGCCAAAGACTTCCTTCTTGATGACCCCAGATACCGTGGTGCGCACATTGGCTGATGCCTAAGGAAAGGCTGGCGGTCCTGGGCAACATAGGGGGTCACCTGGGGTCCTCTCTGTCCTCTGACTTGGTGTGAGCACTTGAGCCGGAGAGGGTGTGGCATTTAGCTTTGCCAGGAAGGAAGTCCACTGGGGAGCAGCGGCCAGAGACGCAGCCACACTGAGGAGTAAGTAGTTAGCCAGCCTCCCATTTGGAGATTTTTTTTTAAAGATTTATTTATTTGTGCACACAGAACTGGGTGCAAGCCAGAGGCGCAGGGGCGGTGAGAGGCTTCACCAGAGACAGAGCGGGGAGCAGGACAGGCCGACTGACGAGGTAGACAGGAGTGCTGAGGGAGCAGCCTGAGGGTCAGGAGAGGTGTGCCGCGCCGTGTGGGTCAGCTCCGGATCGAGCTCACGCGGAAGCGGCTTTAGCTTCTCGGTGCTGTGCTTCACCCTGCTGCGCCACCAGGGAGGGCCCTTTTTGGAGATTATTTTGAAATGCTCTTAACTGTCTGATTCGAGTGACTGATGACTTCTTGATGGTGTCAATACCTAAGACCGTGGAACTGTTTCGAGACTGACTTTGGCTCGAAGCTGAGCTGATCACAACCCGAGCCGAGGAGGTGTCGTTGGGGCGATAAGTCTGTGGAAACTCCAGATATCTGTGCCCAGACGGTGACGTGTCTGAGCAGAGCAGACAGAAAGGGGCCAGCCTGTGGCCATCATTAAAACCGGGGAGGCAAGAGGCTGCAGATCACTGAGAGACCCAGCAGAGAAGCAGGGCTCACCGACACTTCAGACCTCGGAATGGGTGGGGAAAAGCGACGACGACGGGCCCTAGGAAAACAGCGCCCCAGAAATCATGGCTGTGACCTTCGCACACCCGTGCAGGGACACAGCCACGTGCCCTCACCTGACGCCTGCTCGGGGCCTAGCCTGGGGTCTGAGGGTGTGGGGCGGGGCCCATTCCATCCCATGTAACTCGCACAGATGGTGCAGAATCGCAGGAGTCTCCTCTGGCCTTCTGGTCCGACCTTGGGAAATGTTTGCATGCTTCTCCTCATAGTCCCTCGCTCCAGTCCCGCGGAAAGCCCTCTCGGGCCCCAGAGGACATAAGGGAGGTTGCAGCCCCACCCCATCTTCCAGAACCAGCTCAGAGACGGAAGAGGCGCTGGCCACCGCTCGGTGAGCTCGCAGTGTGGATCAGTGCCGCTCCGCGGGGGCCTTCCTCTGTTTCAGCGGTGGCACAGCTCTCGGGAAGGGACAGCACCGGCAAAAAAATGTTGTTTGGTGACTTTGAGAAATAAATAGATTGGTCAGCTGACTCATGGATAAAACCTCTTCTGATGGAAGCTTCTCTTTAGCGCTTTAGGGCCCATCTGCGCTGCCTGATGGAAAAGTGAAGCAAGCTAATGGATGCACGGGCACCCTGGGGAAGAGAAGGGCCCTCGCTGTTTGCCCAGGGGCTGGGTGGGAGAGAGCCATGGGCCGTGCGGGCCGGGCGGGCTGGGGGAGCGGGAGCCCCGAGCCAGGTGTGTTCGCTCGCTTTGCCGGAGTCACTTCTGGGAGTCCTGGAGGCAGGCGGCAGATGGCTGCCAGTAGAGGGATGCATGGGAGGCAAGGACCCGCAGGAATATGTCACTGTTGTCACTTCAGCATCTTGTCTGAGAAGAGAAAGAAAACGAGAAGGGTAGGGCTACGGAGTGACAGAATCGGAGTGATTTTGTTTATTTTGGGAAGTAAATGGGGCTGCCTGTAAGTGGAGGTGGGGAGGGAAGGGAGTGGGGCAGGCTGAGCCTGTCCCGGCCCTCCCGGCCTCGCTGAGCACCCTGCGGCCCCTGGGGCCGTCCGGGCTCCAGCCTCTGTCTCCCACGCGAGTCCTGGCTCGGCCCCCGGGCCTCCGGGAACCAAGTAAGGGGAGAGAACGGGGCTGCAGGAGCATGAGGGGACTTTCTTGGACCCCTGTCCTCCCACTTCTGTGCCCCGGGGTCCGATCTTCTTGCAGAACAAGAACGACTTTTCTAAAACACCTTTCGTGCTGTTGCTTTACATCTCGTGGCTGGCTCCCAGGAGCCACGTTTGCACAGACCCCGGCCCGTGGCCGGGAGCGGACACAGGTGCGCCACCACCCCCGTCTGCGAGTCTAGTCGCACCCTCGCCCCGCCCCCCACTCCAGGTCTCACCCTGGCTCGTAGAGACCCCGAGGGCCCCAGGGTCAGCCTGCGGCCAAGCTCCAGGCTTCGGCGACCTGGTCAAGTGATGTCCGCTTGCTGATGTTCTTATCCTCCACGTGGGCCAAGCCGACGCTTCCTCCTTGGGTGGGCGGGAGCATTAAACCAGTGCCACATTAAGCCTCCAGAGCAGGGTGTGGTTCGGAATCAACTCTCAAGTCTGAGCTATTATGATGATTATTACATTTCTTCACCCTCTTCTTTTTTAGTAATGTTTTTCCATCGCCTAGGGCACGCCACTGTTCCTTTGAAGGTAAAGTTCCTTAGCCAGGGTCTCTGAGTGCCCCCTCTGTGCTGAGCTTCCCCAAGGCTCAAGCAGCCCTGGTGTGCTGGGTCTCTACCTGGGCTTCCACCAGAGCCCCACCATCCCGCCTTGGGGGAGTCGCAACCTTCCCCCGGAGGCTTCGCCAATGTGCTTCCAGCTCTTTATGGAAACGCTTTATGGGAACGAGTGCCCCAGTGGAGAGGTGTCGGGCCTCTTGCCTGTGTTCCCAGCAGCCGCCCACAGCCGTCGAGCTGTGCAGACTGCCCAGGCGCCCAGCGCAGAGGGGGAGGGGCGTGGCCTGCCACGCAGCTGAGGAACCACATGTGCCCTGCGTTCCCGTCTCAACATCTGGGGGGACGGGAAGCTGCTGAGTAGGTCAGGAGGACACTGCCTGTCTGTCTTTGCTCAGGGTGGGTACAGAGACTAAGCGAAGGAGCGGAGAAAACCGAACCAAAAGGAACCCTAGAAACTGCTGCCGATGGGGGGGGGGCAGCGGGCTGTGGGGGAGCGCGCTGGGGGCTGTGGTGCTGGGAGGGGTCACACCCACCTGACTCACCTGCGGCTGCCCTGTGAACCCCACGCAGGGCTGCAGGGCTGAGTAAAATATACGAATGTTGAAAGTGACCTTAAGTCCACAGTGCAGCGGTGTCTGCCTGTGGTCGTACATGGCCACGCCAGGCACAAGAGGAAACTCACGGCCCCACCTGCGGCACTGAAAGCAGAACTTTCGACCCTTTGACGGAGCCAAACCCAAGCAGAGAGCACAGGGCATCTTCAAGCTCACCGGCACAGCTGTACGAGAATATTCTGGAGTCAGAGACCCACAAGTTTGGGCCTCGATGGAACCCCGATAAAGTGAAAGTGTCTCACCTGGTATGCACAGAGCAGTGACAGAGAGCGGTCGCTAGCCAGGGGCCAGCCACACTCGGGGTGCTGGGGCCCGGGCAGGTCTCAGCACGGACATAAAGCGGGTGTGTGTGTGGGGATCGGGCTTTCTCCGTGTTGAAAGTAAACTGAAGCTTCGAAGAAACCAAAACTCAAAAGATTGGAAGTCTCAGCTTCCCGGGGGCGTCGCGGGGCCCTGGGCTTGGGGAGCACTCTCGGCCTCGCTGTTTCCCTCCAGCTCACCTGGCCCAGGAGCCACCTGGTCCTGGAGCAGACAGCTCTCTCGCCTTGGAAAGTGCAACAGCTTCAACCCAGGGCCCTGCTGGGTAGCTCTGGTCCTCACTCCCCGCAGCGCTGCAGGGGATCTTTATTCTAAGCCACCATCACTCTCCGCTTGCAGCATCCAGGTGTGAAGCTGGCTGTGAGCTCTCAAATGTTTCCTTTTTGATGCAGAACACCTTCAGGTACTGGGCGGGCAGAAGCTGGATTCCAGCCAGGGGAGGACACGTCCAGGCAAGGGCCCAGCAGGGAGAAGGACGGGCCCTCGCGGTGGACGTGACGCATATGGATGCGTGTGGGGTCTCAGCCGCGACGCCAGAGGCGCTCCTGTGTGACACGCAAGCTGCTTTCGCTGAAAGGAAACTCACCTGGCCCTCCCGCTCCCCGCTGGGAGGGAGCCCAGGAGCCCTCAGAAACGAGTCGCTGAGAACACACGTGATGCCGACACCGCTCCCACAGCCCCGGAAACAGCCACTGTCACTGCGGCTGGCCGCGTGGACGTGACAGGCCGGGGCGGACCTGTGAGCGGGCGGCGGCCCTGGCCACCACGGCGTGCACCACGGCAGCCCCAGCAGCGCTCGTCGGGGCAGGTCGGGCAGAGCAGCCGCTCTCCCTCCACCTCCCTCCCTACACCGTTAACCCGCGGGCGCCCAGCTCTCGGCCGGCGTCGGACGCTGCCCCGGGAGCCCCGGTTCCGGCCCGTGCGAGCTGCGGTCACTCTCCGCTTCACCAGCAGCGTCCTCCGCTCCCAGCGCTTCCCGCACGTGTTCGTCGGACCTGGCACCCATCAGAGGAGTGGCCGAGCGCCTACGCCTGCTTATGTCCGTGCGACGCGGTGGCCGTCCATGCGCGTGGGGTCCGCCCCGGCGCCCCCCTCTCCGCTGCCCCTTGGCCGGCTTCGCCCAAGTCTGAGGGGTACGTGGGTCTGACGCCCTCAGATGCTGCAGCCCCTCCCGGGGGACATTCCGCCTGCTCCGTCTGGGGTTTCCGGCTGTGACCTTCTCACAGGGTGTGAAGCCGGCAGCTTTCCTCGGCCGCCAGCCTCAGTGCACCTGCCTCGGCCTCGGGTATGCCGGGGCACCTGCCCGCTCTCCCCGGCTCTCTCCTCCTCCTCCTCCTCTTCGCTCCGCCGCTCCCTGAGCTTTCCCACATCACAGTGCATGCTGCCGTCGCCCCGGCTGGCGTGGGCCTCCAGTCCTGCTCAGCCCCTTCTCTGCCGGCCCTCCAGCTCCTGGGAGCACGGACGAGCCCACAGCCTGAAGCGAAAGACCCAGAGCACGGGCCTGGGCTGGGAACACGGCAAGAGGGGCGCTCACAGAGCCAACCCGCAGCCGCACCCCGTGAGGCAGCCACGCCCCAGTGTCACCCTCCTCTCTCACCCCCGGGAGGGGCTGACCGCTCTGTGCCCCTCTGAGCTCCGGTTCTGGTTCTGGCATATTGGCTCTCTGGGGCGAGGCGGCAGGCACACCCCCCTCAGGGACGCCTTCTGGGCATCTGCACCGGCAGCAACCCCCGCCCGCTGTCTGCCTGCAGTGGGCCCTCTGTCCTTCCGTCCATCCGTCTGTCTGTCACAGAGGCGTGTAGAGTGGCTCATACGGCTGCCACCGCCCGGAGCCCAATCTGCTGACCCGCAGTCCTTAGGGACAGTAGATTGAACCTGTTTCCCCTTCTGGGTTATTGAGAATCCGATGGAAGCTCTCGGGGAACAAGCACCCCAACAACAAGTGTCCCTTCCACGGGCCGACCTCAGGGACCCCGACACCACCCACGGGCCGGAGCCCCAGTGTCGGGGCACCCCGTCTCTCGGTGCCCCAGGCGTGTCTGCGTTTCCCCGGGACGCTTCGGGAAGACGCTGCCCCGTGTCCAGGAGGCTAGCGAAGTCTCCTGAGCTGGGGCATTTACCTGAAGATTTAAAAAGTGGTGGATATATCTTTTTTCCTTGCCCTTTCGGGAGCTTTGGCAGGTGAAACAAGGGAAGCAAATAACAGCAACTATTAAAAAATAAATAAATAAAAATAAAAGAAAGAAAGAAAGAAAAAGAAAGCATTTGGGTGACAATCGAGGCAGCCAGAAAAATTCAAATTGCATCTAAAAATAGAAGCCGTGTCTTACAAAGAGCTTAACAGCGGCCCCCAACAGTGCAGAAAGTGAGGTGAGATCTTTAGGGTGACGGGCCTGGGCCCGGGGCTGCCGGCTGGGCGCGTCCGCTCCCCCTGGTGCTGGCCAGTTCCACCTCCGGCCTGAGTCCACACGCCGCCTGCCCGGGCCTGGCCTCGCACTGGGAAAGGGATCGAGCACGGACACTGAGCGGTCTGATGAGCGCGTCTGGAGACGACCACGGAGCCAGGAAGGCGGGGTGGGCGGGCGAGGGGGCTGGCCTCAGGAGTTCACATTTGTGGGGGGCTCACAGCTCATGGGCTGCGCGTCCTTCCATTTTAATTCAAAAGAACAGCGCCCAGCTTTTCTGGGTGTGTCACCCCTGAGGGTTAGGCTTCCTGTGTGGGAAAACTTGTCCCTCGTGCCCAGCCAGGAAAGGCCCTCCTCTTGTCTAGGCTTGCGCCCCTGGGGCTCCGGAGGGCAGGCCCCCCTGACCGTGGGTCTCCCACAGTGAGACCGGCCCTGCACTTAGACATTTAACCCCGTCAGGCTCAGCCTTTTCCGATGTCGGGGAGGCGCTTGGGGGTGTCTGGGCTGCCCGTGGTGACACCTGCAGATGTTTTTACCGCCCCCCTCAGTGTGAGACTCTCCAAACAAATAACGCTCGGCCTTGTACCTTTTGTTTTTTAATTTAGCCTCGCCTACAAATCATGCAGTTGGAGCTGTTTAATGCATTTCACTGATTAATCCATTCACTTAATTCCCTCCGAGCACTTTAGAGCAACATTACAGATGCAGTATCTATGTCTAAAGATTTCTTCTTTTTTTATGACTGGCTAAGTCTCTAAACTTGCTTTTAAATCTATTCTCTATCTAACTGATTAGTTTCCTTAAAGAATACTCTCCTTTTTTTAACCATAATTTTCTTTTCTTCCTGGAAGTGATTGAGGGAGTGAAGAGTCCTTGAAATATTGTAAGAATATTAGCTGCATAAAATGAGAAAATGGGAGCTGAGCTATGAATTTAGAAAAGAATTTGCGATATGTGGAGAGATGCCAAAAAGAGATTATCAAAGGAAGTCAGGTAATTGCGAATCTAAGTTACATATGCCCCTTGCTATTGGCTTCGGAGAACTTTCCCTCTCAGGAGGGAAATTGCTACCAATTGCTACTTATTAGCGGAGCAGTGATTGCTTTCTTGCTTGAAGTTAAAGCCTGAGACAGCCCTTCACTGGGGCGCCAGGCAGGGGGAGGGTGGAGAGAGCACCGCAGTGAGGATCACGGGCAGCAAAGATCTGTGGAGGTTTGTGAGGGTGAGGTCTTCATCGCTTCCTGTCACTCTGGACAGTTGGGCCAGGTGCTGTTTTGGTGCGATTGAGAGAAACTTTTCTTTCTTTCCTGGACCAGGTCGGAGGTGGTTGAAGAAGAGGCGGGAGCTACCCCCTGCAGCGCTCTGTGGTTGAGCTCGCCCGAGCGCCCAGGGACTCGTCCAGCAGTGGCTGACGTGGTGCTGGGGGCTGGAGGGTTTGGGGTTTCGCAAGCCGCCCGCAGCCGGGGCCCCTCACTTTCCCAGCACTGCAGTGGCCTGGGGGTGAAGCAGCAGACCTAGTTCTCATGCTTATTTGTTTCTCCCACTTGTTTCTTGAGGACGCAGACACTGGCCACACAGTTGCCTGAGGCCGGCTATCAGAATGCTGATGGTCATTACATTTGCTCTCTGTGAACTGAGCGACAAATCCGAATCTTAGAAATTACACATATCTCTACTAAAACGCGTGCTAAAATAGGAGAAGATATCAAAGACAGAAATACCAAGACCGTTTATTGTCCTTCAGTTCTTTTTTTTTTTTTTTAATTGAAATGCTAGGATTTTGCTGGCAGCTGCCTGGTGCTTTCCCCACTCGGTAGATGTATTACTCAGAGTCTGGGTTAGAAGTCTCCTCCAAAGAGGAGGGGGCTGAGAATGATTCAGCTACAGCTTACCTTTTATGCATTTTCTCTAAGTCTCTTCTTAATCTTTCAGAAACTTTTCTTCACTGTCAAGAATCTTGAAAATGATTATATGGAAACAGAAATCATTTCCCCCTAAAGTCTCAAGTGGAAATTGGCAGAAAGCCCTTTCTCATCAGTTAGGAGAGGTGCGATTTCAGTAATGGAGTCCATCTCATCCTTCATCGAAGAGTTATCTGCGTTCAAGGTCTTTGTTCTCAGACTGTCATGGAAACCTCTCGGTGCAGCTCTAATTTCTCTTTCATCTGTTTTTGCTAATTGACTATCTCATAGTCTTGAGTCAAGGAAAGGTGAAATCTGCTCCCGAGTTGAAAATAAAAAATAAAATGAAAGAGCTGCGAACCCTGGACTGTCGGTCTGCTGAGAAGGTGATGGGGACTGAGACGGTGT
>NW_004567111.1:757563-758523 GCF_000260355.1 Condylura cristata | reverse complement strand
AAAGCCAGCTATTGTAATAACGATAGAGCTGTTTGGGGAAACCCCAGAGCCTAGAAATAGCACGACAAGGCCTGAGCTCTCGTCTTCCTTGAGAAAACTTGAGTTCTTTCAGGTAGGTGAGCCCGATGCGAAGCGACGGATCGCTGCCGGGTGAACTTTACGCGGCAGCTGCCTCAGGCCCCGGGGGCCGGCAGAGTGTAGCCACAATAGCTCAGACAGCAGGTGCTGCTGACAGTGGAGAGTAAAGTGAGAGTAAGTGAGACAGCGTGGAAGACCGAGTCTAAAAATAAAGGAGCATATGATCAACATTTCATATTCTGAAAAGCTCTAAATATAGCTTTAGATTGCCTCAAAGCCACAGGGCCCGCGCCAGCGTGCGGCGGGAGCAGGTATCGCAGCTGGCCCTGCGGTGCCTCTTTGTGACACATTAAGAAGCCAAGCGATTTCATCCTGCAGAGACGTCACGTCACGTGAGGAGTCCGTGTGCTCTCACAAAGTCTCCGAGGCTCCCTTTCTGCTGGCGGATGAGCCCTGGCCATGGCTGGACCCCAGGACTTCCCTCTACCTGGCCACGGGGCCGCCCTCGGGCCTCTCGCCAGGCCTGCCACCCGAGGAGGCCCCCGCGCCACACCTCGGCCCTGGCGCCCTCGGCCTGCCGGACCCGCCCTGCCCGCGGAAGGCGTCCACGGGCCTGAAAAAGCTCAGTGCGGACATTTCATTTGACTGCAGATTTTTCTCTGTATGACAACTTTTCAAAAGTGGTTCAGACAGGGGTGAGCTTGCTTACCACGCGGCGCTCCGGGAGCTGGGCTCCGAACGCCTTCCAGAAGGAGCTGCCCTCGGCCGCAGCGGGGCCTGCCGCCGCCTGAGGGGTCAGCCGGGCTGCGCTGAAGGCGTCACACGCGGCTTGCTGGCACGAGGAAATGCACAGAAGTCACAACCCAATGCGGAACACACTGC
>NW_004567111.1:752824-755423 GCF_000260355.1 Condylura cristata | reverse complement strand
GAGGCGGAGGCGGAGCCTGGACCCTCTGCCCGGCGCCGGGAGGGGCCCGGTGCTCCCGGCGCCTCTGGCTGTGTGCAGGCCCAGGCAGGTGACTTGTAAGTGTTCATGAGTGTCTGGTGCGTTTTTCTCTTCCTTTCCATAATGCTGAGTTTTGGCCAAACAGGGCTTACCTTCATTTTGCTTTTGTGTCTAGGACGGTGAAATTCAAGCTGCTTTGTATTCAGTAGGCGCTCATGAAGCGCTCCAGTGGCAAACACCTCTCTCTGGGTCAGAGACCATGTCACACATCAAACACGTTTTACAGAAGACTAAAATTTTCCTGGAAAGAGAAGCTAAAAAAAAAAAAGAAAGAAAAAGTTAAATCTGAAAACAGACCAATTATAGGAACCAGAGGCCAAGCTGAGATTTTTTTCCAGAAAATGAGTTTTTTTTTTTTTTTTTTTGCTAAGTCAAAGCCAGCTATTGTAATAACGATAGAGCTGTTTCGAGGTCAGTTGCATGGGAGTCTGCATTTCACATGTCATCCTTGAATCTCTGTCAGATTTGGAATGCTGTTTTATCGTGAGTGGCAAATTGAAATCGAATATTGTCTAAAACAGGCCTTTATTTTTGTGGGAAAGAAGCTGCCTAAGGATTAGATGGACGTTTTCAAGTTAAAATACACCCACACACTCGCCTGGGAGGTCTCCCTCCAGCCCCTGCTCGTCTTTCACTTTGCGGGCACTTTCCAAACTCACGGCCCCTGGAGACACAGTTGTGGTGACGTTTCTTCACTGATAGGTGAGGGGAAATGTGGTCAGTCACTCACTGTAGAGTCAGCCGGATCTCAGAGAAAGCCACGGCGTGATGTCACTCCTTTGCTGGGGGGTTGCTGTTTTCTAAAGTCATACTCTGACGTATCACATGGTTCAGTAACAGACGCTGAGCAATTTCATCCAAGTTTAATTTTTCTGCGTTTGAATCAACTGAACACCAAAACGGTGTCACGATGCCTCCTCTTTAGGGCCTCTGGCAATTCCCGCGTGCGGGTGAGGTGGGCGGTGAGTGGGAGAAGAGAGAAATGAAGATGACCCCTGGGGGGTAGCTTGTGGGGTAGCTGTCCACGCACTGTGTTGACGAGAACGAGACTGGCCTTCTGAGGTCTGGACCAAGCCGCAGGCAGGGTGGGCTTCTGGAGGCGGCGAGGGGAGCCCTCCCTCTCCCTTCCCAGGCTCTGGCGGTGGCCAGCAGCCCGTGGCTGTTGCCAGCCACTCAGTCTCCGCTCTGTCCCCGCATGCATTCTCTGCGTCCCACAGCGCGGCCATGAGGACGAGCTGGGGCCTGCTTCAGGAGGTCCGCCATAACGCCCCCAGCAGCGGCCCTGGGCCCACACCAGGCCGCCTCTGCAGCCTGAGGGGCGGGCCTAAGTCTGCCGGTCAGCTGTGGCGGGAGAGCCCTTCCTGGGAGCGGCCGCAGGTTCTGATGCCGCTCCTCAAGCAGGCCGGTCACCAAGCTCTGCTAGGGAAGCGGAGGCCGGCTCACGGGCCCAGGAAGCAAAGCCTCGGGCGGCGAGGGGAGTCCCTCAAGGCTCCAGTGCGTGACTTCCTTCTCTGCATTTCAGACGGTAAGAGCGACGCAAGTTCAGAATGAAAAAGCAAGTCCGGTGTCTTAAAGAAAGGGCTCCTGGCCTTAGCAGGAAGTCAGCATTAACGTCTAACGTGGCTTTGCTACCTGTAGACGTGTGAAGACACACACGAGTCTGCTCCTTTCTCAACCCCCTCAGCCTTGACAAGAAGCCGGGGGGCCAGGCTGTGACCCCAGCGTTGGAAAGATCCGGGATCTATCCTGCTGCTTCTGGGCTGTGACAACTGTGTGTTTATCAAATAAGGAAAATGTACATTGCCCGAGGCCCTTGCTGTCCCTCTTGTCTATTTTTTGGATTCGGGGCCTCCTTTACAAGGTCCATTGAGAAATAGAAATGCCCCTGCAAACAGCGGGCACGGAAAGGTGGAGGAGATTAAAAAGGGTCCATCTGCCTGCCTGCCTGTAGAGCCAGAGAAATCCAGGCCCAGGGAAGGCTCACACAGAAGGTACTTTGCGCATCTTGGCCCATCCCACGGGGCTCTGGGGAGCCATCTCCCCACACTTTCACTTTTTAAGGCTCAGTGACAGGCTCGGGGCTCCGTCTCAAGGTCCTGGGGTAGGCAGGGTGGGGTCCTGCAGCCGGGCGGTGGGGGGAGAAAACACAGCAAAAGAGAAGGTGTTTCGGGGTGACCACGCTGGAGATGAGCGGTGAAGGAGGTGCAGCTGGGAGGGTCCCCAGGATCGGGGTGGAGGGTGGAGGATGAGGAGCTGGGCTGCGGCAGGGGCACCCACCGGCTGGAGGAGCCGCTCTGGGGTGCGGCGGTAACGGGTCCGAGCGGAGGTGAGGGCCTTGGTGAACCCCCTCCCCCCAGACGGCCCGAGGGTAACACTTGGGGCGCAGTCCCGAGGACTGGTGTGCGCGTTTCCCGCCTGGCCTCGTCCTTGGCAGTGAGACTTGGGAAGAGGCTTCCCGGGCGCTGTGAGGCGGCTGCTGGATCTGGGAGAGGGGCGGGAGCTGCAGGAGAGCGCGCAGGGC
>NW_004567111.1:746493-752449 GCF_000260355.1 Condylura cristata | reverse complement strand
CCCGCCAGTGCCGCTGCTGCTGGGGAAGGCCTGGCCCTGGCCTCTGAGGGGGCCCGGAGGCACCGCAGGAACAGGCGTGGGCGGTGCGGCGCTGCCTCCGCTCGCACTGCAGGTGGGGCGGGGCTCTCCAAGGGCGACTCGGAAAGGCTCACAGGGGGCCCCGAGAAGGCTCCCGCTCCACTGCCCACCAGCCAGCCCTGGGGCAGAGGCCAGGGGCCGGGCCACTGAGGGCCATGTGGGTGCGCAGCTGGTGGCCGCCATCTTCCTCCTCGCTCGCTGTTGCCCCTGCGTCTGCTCCCCCCACGGTTGTCAGTGGACAGGGTGTGAGGGCACTAGACGGCGGGCAGATGAGAGGACGTTTGCCTGTCTGGCTCTTAACCTTTGGGCTTGTTAATCGTTCTCTTTATTATCTCCAGCATGTGGGGTCCTTCCATTAAGCCCCCCGTAAAGTGATGAGAGGAACATGTACGTTTTGATGAAAAATGCCCCCTGGAGAGATAAAAGAGGGTGCCAGTCGGCCGCGCGCCCAGAGGGACGGTGCGAAGGTCGACCCGGTGCCCTTCAGCCTGGGAGCCCGGCTGGCGAGGCGGCGATGGGAACCCAGATCAGAGGCGAATGGACAATGGGAGGACGTGAGGCTTTTGATCACAGAGAGCCCTAGCAACTCGCGGGCGCACCCCAGAAGTAACAGGGCCGCCCAGAGTGGTTTGATAGCTTAATAAATAATCTATTAAAGGGCAGAATTTCAAGAGCATTATTAGTACAACTCCTGACAGTAAAATGGATATGCTGGCTCTAAGTGCTCGGGAAGAGAGGAGGGCACTTTGCAGGGACCCTGCAGAACTGGAAAGATTCTATCACGAAACAGACAGGCCTTTGAAGAGATCGCTTTGTGGCCACAGATTGATAGTGTGCAGATCGGTCTTATTTCCTACATTTGAACCACTCGGAACTCTGAATCCCTTGGACATCTTTTCCAGCTATGGCGATCGGTGTTCTGAAACGATCCTAAATAAACAAAACCAGTGTCACTCTAATACACGAGGTTCATTCCCCCATGGGAATGTCTTCTACATTCGGGTCAAACTCTATGGTGAGGACCCAGGTTTTAACATTTCAAGCTCATTGCAAAACCACGTGATGGTAAAATACAAAAGAAGTGAAGTACTAGGAAGATGAGAAGTTGGACCAAGGCTTTTAACTTACTGGATTCAAGAGATGCAAAATGATGGAGAAAACATTCTAGATGTTTCTAAATGGCTGCTCTCCGGTTTGGCAGCTGGGTAGAGGCTGGGCCGGCATCATAGCAGCTGGCATGTCCGTAAGTCCCTCTGGCAAGCTTCTGTCCGACCCCACCATGTCCACCCCGCATCTGCTGGTGAAGAACCCCCGCTGCCCACTCGTGGGGTGTCGGAGAGGACTGGGGCGGGCGCCCATCCAGGCTTACTCTGATGCCCACTAGCCATGAGCCGTGTGCTTCCTCACTCACAGTGTGATTGTGGTGGGAACTTCCTTTAGGAAATAAGTATCTGTGAATGTAAACCAATATAATTGACCACCTTACAATGCTTTTTTCATTTCTAAATTTCTGTGTCTTTTTTTTTTTTTTAAAGATTTGTTTATTGATGCATATGGAACAGGGTACAGGCCAGAGGTGCAGGGGGGGTGAGAGGCTTCCCCAGGGACAGAGCGGGGAGCAGAACAGGCCGGCTGATGAAGCGCACTGCTGAGGGGAGCAGCGGGCGGGTCAGGAGGGGTCTGCTGCGCCCTGTGGGCGGGGATCGAACTCGCACTGAAGGGGCCACGGCTTGGTTTAGCTTTGCAGCTCAGCTCTCCGACCTGCTGCGCCAGAGGGAAGCCCCCTCATCCCTCATTTCTGTTTCTATCATGCTTTTTTTTGTTTACTAACTATTTGCACCTCTCCCAGTTTAAACCTTAGAGGACTTTTTCATTCTTTTCCAATGTATACCCCCTCGTGGTCCTTTCTTCTGAACATTTTTTCTGTGAAGGAAGAAAAGCGGTCTTGTAGCTTTTCCTAAGTGCTAAACGCCTTCCTGTTATTCCGAGTTCTTGCACTGTCGTTAAAGGTAACAACTACATGTCTGAGATGATTACTGGTCATCTTAATACGTCTGTAGTCTATTTTCTACATGGTCAAGTGTAACCCTAAATAGTTCTAGATCCCAAATGGACCACTTACGAAATCCCCCTTTACGTAGCTATAAAATCAAAGCGCGGTTGTTCATTGGTGAATATTTCAGCGACACACCGCAATTTCCCTGTACCGGGGCTGGAGGCTGACCTCCAGGCTGGGTCCTAGCTACTCAGATTATGTGGGGATGTTACGAGGGGCGATAAACTTTATTAGTGAAGAAATACGACGCCATTCCTGCCCCTTAATTTACCAGACTATCATGATCCTAGAGAGAAATTATAAAACTTCGACCGGCTTTTGCCTCGCGCTGGCCTGTGAATTATTACCCGGCCCCGTGCGCTCTCCTCAGTGCTTGCAAATTGATTTTTGGATGATTTGTTCTGGTTTTCCCAGGTAAGGAAAATAAGCTGACGCCTGCAGCTCCAGGGTCATCGCTCGCTGCACTGCTGGGTGGAGGCGTGTTTGCCCTCTGCCCGCCCGTGCGGAGCGGCGGCCGGGCCGGCCGGGCCTGCTGGAGCTGTGTGTCCCTCGGCTTGCACACAGCTTTTAAGAGGCCTCCTTTGCATTCACATGTTTATGCTGTTTGCTGTTTGACATTCATTCACAGGCCAGTATCATCCGGGGCCCTCCCTGGGGGTGCAGCAGGTTTAAGTGCAGCACTGCAAGCTGGCTGTTGGCCACGGCCACCTCTGCTCCAGCTCGATCCCCGGCCGGCCCGGAGGTGACCCACAGGGCGCGGCAGACCTCTCCTGTCGACCCGCTGCTCCCCTCAATCTGCCTCTGGCGAATCCTCTCACCACCCCTGCACCTCTGGCCTGCACCCCAGTTCTGTGTGCATCAATAAATAAATCTTTAAAAAAAACATTGGGGTGCGGGGCCCTCCCTGGGGGCGCAGTGGGTTAAAGCACAGCACCAAGAAGCTAAAGCCACTGCAGCATGAGTTCAGTCCCCACCCCAGAGGTGACCCACAGGGCGCAGCAGACCTCTCTTGGTCCGGCCGCTGCTCCCTCAGCAGTGGACCTCGTCAGTTGGCCGTTCTGCTCCCCACTCCTCTGTGTGTGTTGAATCCTCTCACCGCCCCTGTACCTCTGGCCCGTACCCCAGTTCTGTATGCACAGATAAATAAATCTTTAAGAAAAAAAAAACATCGGGGTGCAACTTCACCTCTTAACATGGCACATGCTTCCCTGTCCTCCACCAGATGATGGAGATCCCCAGACACGACCCCCTGTCCCTCCCCCACCCCGCCTCTGGTTACAGCCCCAGTTTTCAGAGTCTAGGGGTTACTTTGCCTGTCTTGGCATTTACATTCCACAGAGGAGTGAAGCCCCCCGAGAGTGCCACTCCTGGTGTTTATCTGATGAGTGTGGAAGCACTAACACAAGGAGATTTATGAAGGGCTCTGTTTAAATTTTGCTGTTCAGCCCAGGTGACCCTGCGGCCCGGCTGGGAGGTGCAGCCGCCACCTGCTGTTAGGATGTTATCAGATGCCCCTCCCTGAAGGCAGCTCTGCCTGGCAGGGCTCCAGATTCCCTCAGTGCCGCCCCCCCCCCCAGCCCCCGAGCCCGCTTCAGGGCTGGGACCTGGACCTCCAGGCAGCCGAGAGCCCTTGGGCCGCCACGGTGGCCTCTGCGTCTGTGCCCGAGAAACAGAGCGGCTCATCTCTGCAGCGGCCAGCTTATGGGTTGATTTGCTTTTAAAATATTTAGGAGAAGAGTGTGTGCTCCCTGAGGCCTCTAGACATGCGCAGCCATGCCCGGCTCCTGGGAGCAGACAGCTTGGGAGCCCCCAGCCCCGTGCCTGGGAGAAGCAGGCTGTTTGCCTCCAGGCGCTCTCACCCCTGCACGTGTGTGCTGAGGGGCCGCGTTTGCAGCTGAAGCGCCGCGTGTCCGCTGAAGCCGATGGTTCCCCTGCTGGGAAATGTCAGCGTCCCTCCTACAAGGCCTGGTCAGGGTTCTAGCAACCCCACAGGCCAGCCTGCAGCACGTGGACAGGGCCGGTCACCGAGGTCCTCCTGCCCCCAGGGCCAGGCAGCAGGTGGGGCCGCTCATGACCGTGGGCCCGGCGCCGGCGGCGGGAACAGCCGTGGTCACGCTGTGTCGGCCTCACTCGCCTAGAGGAAGCAGAGGGATCCCTGTCAGCGCTGGGGCCAGTCCTGACTCACTGTGCACCGCCGGGTTCAGACCCGCTGCGCTGGGGAAGCCCTCTGCCACCCTGCCACCGGGAGCTGTCCCCGCCGGGAGGCGCCATTCTAGTCTGCGCGTAGCGGTGGCTTTGGGAGGTTCCAGACACTGGGTTTCCTGTCGCAAGAGACTTAGACCTTCAGTGGAGTGAGGGGCCTGCTCCCCCCCAATGCAGAAGAGCACTGGGCTCGGACCCGGTCCTGAACCGGGGTGACCTGGGGGGTTGGCAACAGTGAGTGCGTTCTGCTAAGCAGGTTGGCATCCTTCGTCAAGGTGTGGGAGGCGGTTTTCCTGTGTCATGCAAACCTCAGGGTAACCTTTGCCCCCCAGTGGTTTAAATCACATTCTTAAGAGATTAAATTGTTATGACAAAGGAGGAATGTTTAGATACTGTGCTTTGCAGCTCAAAATTTGTCAGATTAGCAACTGTGTATTTTCTAATCTTTAGATCAAAGACGCTCTCCCATCCAGGCTTTACGTCTGCTACAATATTGTCCCGACCTCTGTTGAACCCGAATTGCTTGGGATTATCTCACCTCGGGTTCACTGAGTCCGCAGAGGCTAATGGGGAGGGGAAAGCTTCCTTCCAAATATTCTAAACATTTCCCATGTGCGGGGCTGGGCGCTAAGCTCCAGGTATTCATTTCCCCGGCACAGCCGGCTCTGAGAGCCTCCTTAACTCCGGTTTTATAGGAGATGCTTCTTGAGATTAGTCTGGCAGATAAAACCCTGTCGGGCAACCGTTTATCTTCCATTAAGAACACTGTCCACTTTCCTCACCCGGCTGGCCCGAGCCCTCGGTGAAGGGGCCTTTTTATAGAGTTTTACATCTCGATGGATTAGGTATCATTACCCCGCTGGAAAAAGAACAGTTCCATTTTCTCAGAAGAACGGTTTGTCAGGCTGAGCAGTTTGTCTTGATCCACCTCTAAATCCAGCAGTCATGTTTTTCAAGCAGCACAAAGCAATGATCATTCAAAGTTGAAATTGCCCATTAATTTAGGGTCCGCTCCGGAGCCCGCCCCCCGCCCGCGGCCACGGCTTCGCGCCAGAGACCGCCGACGGTCTGCCCTGAATAACGTGCTCGCTAGTGGGGACACCAGGTGTCTCCTTTCGGAGCAAGGTATGAACACAAAAATCTCTGTCGATAAGTAAAATGCAGCCCAGCATCGACGGGGGCAGTTTTCCAAGTCGCTCTTGTGGCTGAACGACACGGGGATGCAGCAGGTGGGGGCAGGTCCTCCGTGCAGGTGTTCCTGCAGGTGAGTCAGGGCCGTGGCTCCCACCCGTTGGACAGCACCCTGCTGTAGGTGCCACAGACCTCCCCTTCGCCTGGATGGGACAGCTGGTGCGTGGCACGGGTGCCCCTCGCCTCCAGGGCCTGGCGGCCGCCAGACGCCCCGGGAACTAGTGCTGGGAAGCGGGGTCCTGCTGGTCCTGCCTGCACTCAGCAGCAGCGCATGGTGGCCTCCACCTTTGGGGACAGAGGGTCAGCCTGCGGGCAGGACAGCGGGTCAGGCTGCTGGACAGCAGGTCAGGCTGCAGGACAGTGGGTCAGGCTTCAGGCAGGGCAGTGGGTCAGGCTGCAGGACAGTGGGTCAGGCTGCAGGACAGCGGG
>NW_004567111.1:735216-746315 GCF_000260355.1 Condylura cristata | reverse complement strand
GGGTCAGGCTGCAGGACAGTGGGTCAGGCTTCAGGCAGGGCAGTGGGTCCAGCTGCAGGCAGGGCAGTGGGTCAGGCTGCAGGACAGTGGGTCACGCTGTGGGACAGCGGGTCAGACTACAGGACAGTGTGTCAGGCTGCGGACAGGACAGTAGGTCCAGCTGCAGGCAGGGCAGTGGGTCAGGCTGCAGGACAGTGGGTCAGGCTTCAGGCAGGACAGTGGATCCAGCTGTGGGCAGGGCAGCGGGTCAGGCTGCTGGACAGCAGGTCACGCTGCAGGACAGCGGGTCAGACTACAGGACAGTGTGTCAGGCTGCGGACAGGACAGTAGGTCCAGCTGCAGGCAGGGCAGTGGGTCGGCCGCAGGCGATGACTTAGGTTATGGGCAGAGCAGCAGACAGGCAGAGGGTCAGGCTGCGGGCCACTCCCTAACACCGTGGTCTCGTCCAACCCGGTGCGTCCAGATTCGACTTTGTTTGTCTATGTTCCTGGTGACCTTGACGCTCTTCTCAAGGCCTCTGTTAAGTTACTTAATTTCGTAGCATTGTGTGAGTATCAGAAAATGTGCTTTGGGAAAGGAAAGAGTCCCCAGAAAAACAGCTTCCGTGGGGTCATTTCAGTCGCGTGGCTAAAGGCAAGCTTGACGCATGCGCTCTGCCGGCCACAGGGGAGCCGGGATGCTGGGGGCCGAGACTCAGGAGTCTCGGGTTGGGGGTGCCTGGCCTGATCTGGAGCAGGTCCCGGCGGTCCCCAGCCCCGGCCGTGCCGGAGAGGCTCGTGGACAGGAAATGTCTGAGGCTGCAGTGCATTGCCGAGGGCCGCGACGTCCATCGCCAGTTGCGGCGGGACAGAGGCGTCTTCCCACCCGCGCAAAGTTGCTGCTGGCATGGCTGGGCGAGCAGGAACGCGGCTCTGGCGGAGGCCGGCATCTGGGGGGTGGGTGCGGGGAGGATGCGGGCCGGCTGGCCACAGGCGCCTGCTTGGCAGGTAGATCCGGTCTGCCTGTCCTTCTTCCAAGCAGGGTCAGCCCAAGGTGAAACTGAATCATTCTGGTAGAACATTCTTAGGAGAAATGCACAGATCTAAGGAGCAGAATACAGAAAACAATCATTTACTAATTAAGAACGCCTGTCCCTGCCCACTAGTGCTGCCCGTGTTTCCGGGGGTGTTGTGCTCTCCAGCTCTGGTCACTGACACTGCGTCCCTCGAGCCCGACCCGGCACCCCGCGAGACACCGGAGCCCAGGACCCGCTTCCCAGGTGACTCAGCCAGCGCCGTCGCCCCGAGGGCTTGGAAGATGCCAGGGTCAGGAGCCTCTTCCCAACCTTTGCCTCTTCGGTGTGCTTCACACCAGAGCATGGTGTGAGTGGGCGCTGGGGCTGATTTCTTGCATTTGTGAAATGCTTTCGAGCTTGTTTCCCGCTTTTCCTTTCCGTTATCTAGAGTCTGTGAATGCGCCCATTTACCGCTCAGGCCCTACCGCTTCTGACTGGGTTGCTCCCCGGGGGTGGCGAGTGAGCTTGTCATGACCCGTGCTCGCGTTTCCGTGTGGCTGTGGGTCTCTATCCCGGGAGTGTGCGCGCCTCGAGCTGACTCCATGTGGCTGCTGACAGCCGGCCGCCTTGCTTCTGGAAGTGCGAGCTGAGCGCAGCCTGTCCACGTGGCTGCCGCCGGCCGTCTTTCTGGTCATCATCCTCCTGTGTGTGTGAAATCTGGGGTGATGCTTCCTGACGGTGAATAATATCAAACATCGTCCCGTGCGCCTATGGGACATTCGTCGTCCTCTTGGGAGAAAGAACGGCTCACGCGCTGGCCCTTTGCACGCGGATCGCTTATCTTCTCATCATGGGACGCCCATGTTCCCTGGGTGCTCTGGAGCTCGCTCCCGGGTGGCCTGTGATGGGCACACCCTCCCCCATCCTACACGTTGTAGTCTCAGCTTCTTCGCAGCGCCCATTGGAGCACAGACACTTTTATTTTGACGAGGTTACTGTCTTTGTTTCCCCTCTGTCCCTGTGGTGTGGGACAGGCGGCTCTGGGTCGCCGAGATTCCCCTTCAGATTCCCCTTCAGATTCTCCGTTCTCGCTCTTCCCGTTCAGGTCTGCGGCCCCTGCGGGGGGAATTTGCGTCGGCGTCAGGCAGGCCCGGGCTGTATTCGGTCGCATGTGGGTGTCCCTCTCTTCCTGCTCCGTTTCCTGCAAGGACTGTGCCCTGGGAATTATCTTGCCACTCTTGCCAAAGTCGACCGACAAGGGCTGTGAGGATTCATAGAATGCCAGTTCTGCCCCCGGGCCGCGGCCCGGCCTACCCCGTGCCAGCTGTCTCCACTGCTGTTGATTTTCCATCGTCACCTGGGGACGCTTCCAGTTTGCTCGGAGTGGTCTGACGGTCCTGGGTTCCGCTGCTCTCACTGAGTTCTGGGGCCGACTCTTCCATTTCTGCAGGAAAGTCAGCTGAGGTTTTAACAGTGATTGTGTGGAACCTGTGAATCAACCTGAAAATACTGTTACCTTTCTTTACCTGTAAGACTTCTAATACTGAATCAGAAACAAACGCCTTCCCGTTTATTCAGCTCTTCTTCCACTTCTTTCAATAACATCCTGCAGATTTTAGTGTACAATCTTGCACCTCCTTGGTTCAATTTATTCTCGCATCATTTGTCCTCTGATGCTCTTGGGATAGAATTTTTGTGGTCTGTTTTGGATTATTTCTGTCCAGTATTTAGCCTCACATTTGATTTTGTATATTGATATAAAGTCTTTCATCTCGCTAAACTTGTTTATCTTTAATATGCTTAGAGGTGCTTTAAGGGTCAAGTTCAGATTACAGATGTAAACTTTCTTGCAATAGGTCTATCTGGAGCCACAGCGTCTTGTTTTCTTTTTATTTATTATTATATATATATATATATATATATATATATATATATATATTACATCATTATTCATCTCAGCTGTGGTCCCGTGCGCTTCCCACCACCACCTCACCCCTGTGCCAGCACCATCCTCCCGTGCACTCTCCCTGCCACTTGAGATCCTGCTCCCCTATGCTCCCTATAGAATGTTTCTGGTTTATAGTTGTTAGTTGGTTTTCATTTCTATTTATTACAATCACTATAATATATATATAATACATATTTTCCTGGTTCCTTAAACTCCTGCTATGAGTGAAACCGCCTGGGATTTTTCTTTTTCTTTCTGGCTTCTGTCACTCAGCGTGATCCCTTCCAGCTCCATCCATGTTGCCACAAGTGGCGTGAGTTCATCTTTTTGACGGCTGAGTGATATTCCACTGTGTGTATTGACTGCATCTTCTTGATCCAGTCATCTATTTTTGGGCATTTGTGTTGAGTCCATGTCTTCCCTATTGTAAATAGGGCAGGAATAAATACGGGGGTGCAAGTGCATGGATGTTTTTGTGTCTTTTGGGTAGATACCTAGGGGTGGGATTGCTGGGTCACATGGAAACTCCACAGTTCCTTGATTTCTGCTGCTCCACGAGGTTACTTTGAAGATGGTCATTGCAGATAACTGTATTGTGGAGCCCAGGGTACTGACCCTCTCCTTGGGGGGTATTGTTTGTGTTGTCTATGTGTTATTTAGCTATTTGAGGGGGAGGTTTCTTAGCTCTGCTTCCCTATGCACTAAGGCGGGCAGCCGGCACCCAGCCATTTCCCTCGGGACTGACTGTTCTCTCTGTTAGTGTCTGTGGTTTCCAGCAGGCCCCTCCAGTGACTGGTGCTGGGCTGGGGCCTAACCTGCCCCACCCCGGTCCAGCTGTGTGGGTCTCTTTGTGGGAGCCGTCCCTGGGGCTGCAGCCAGGGGCCCCTCTCTGCTGCTCCCACAGTTCTCTCGGGACTGTACGGTCTGAGTTTCGCCTGCCACTTTCACGGTGCTGCTCCCTGCTGCTCCTCACGAGCACCCCACTTTCCCCCGGGGACCTCTGCCAGCTCTCTCCTCTCTGCCTCCTTCCAGTTCACCTGCCGCCTGGGGTTCAACCTCCCGTCACTCTGCTGGACCGGGCAGGGACGCGCGTCTGATGTTCTTGCCGAGTTAGGATGCTGATACATAAGTGTTTCTTCCTTTTTAAAAATTTCTGCTGCAGGGTCTTAGGACACTTTCGAGGAGCTTATGTGTGTGTGTGTTAATTAGTAAGTTTACCAGTTATGGCTGATTCCTTGGGGAAATCATCCATCTCACACTTCACACTACATTCCAATCGCCATCGCTGAGTAAATTATCTGCTTTTGGCTAGCTTCTCTGATGACTCCCTTTTCTGCCGGAGGACAATCCTACCCGACGGGGTCTGTTGGAGTCTGCATTTCTCTGCCGTTCAGTGGCCGTTGCGTTTCAACTGCGTGTGCTTCTTGCTCTCTCCCACATGGCCTCATCTTTCCCCAGTTATTTCCCAGAGTCACGTCTCCAGCTGAGGAGGCTGTCTCCCAGGAGTACCTGTGCTTTTACAGGTAAGCGCCGGAGAGTGCCGAGGCAGCGTGTGAGGACCCTGGGAAGGACCCCCCACGCCCACACAGCCGGCGCGCACTGCTCTTGAGTCTAACGCAGCTCAGCCCTGGCCGTCAGACCTCCCGGCCCTCCGCCAGCTCACGTGCGCTGGGCTAACAGGTTTCCAGGTCATCTGCAGCGTCGCTCCAAGCGGGGGCTGCGCCCGGTGACGCTGGTAGGCCTCAGCCGCGTGGGCACGCAGGAGCCTGGCGCCTGCTTCCTCACCAGCCGGCACCTGAGGCAGCGCCGGAGAGCTCAGGGTGCAAAGCCCGACAGGAGTCCACACCGAGCCCCGGTCGCCCGCTGCTCGACAAGCCCAGTTACTCCCCTGACTGTCGCTGGTGGTGAGCGCCCGCCTGCGATGCCTGGAGAGCGGAGATGGACGCTCACTGCCAGGAGAGGGCGGACAGCAGGCTGCGGGGGGTGAGGGCTGGAGCTGACCAGGTCATTTCTGTGCCTCTTTTTATTTCTAGATGCATTCTGAATGCACAAGTATTCAAGATTTATTTTTACTTATCAATGCACACAAGAGCTGGGGTGCTGGCCAGAGGTGCGGGGCGGGGATGGCAGGACTCACCCGAGAGGGACTGGGGAGCAGAACAGGTGGATCCACTGCGGAGGGGGCAGCGGGGAGACCGGAGGGGTCCGCGGCGCCCTGGGGCCCCGCCCTGGCCGGGGATGGAACTCGAGCTGCAGCAGCTGCGGACATTTTCACAGTGCCGCGACTTAACTCCTGCACCGCCTGGGAGGCCCTCAATATATTTTTGAAACAAGATGCAAGATCCTTACGTCTGATTTTTAATTATAGCTTATTCCTACTACTATTAAAACTTTTAAAATTTTCATTGTTGGCAGGCATCCACATCATAGTTTAAGCATTTCCTAAATGACACGTGTAAATCTTTCTACTATTTTCCCTCTTTCGCCTGCTCTGCCTGGTAGGCTCCGTGGCCACCTCAGCCTTCCTCTCAGGGATTCCCACCCTTCACACCGGTGTCCACGCATCTCTGCTCACCCCTGCAGGCAGCTGGCCCCAGCTCCCCACCACCCGTCCTCAGCTCTGCTCTTGGAGGCCACCCGGAGCGTGAAGCAATGCCCGTGAGCCTGAGCTCCCGGACAGTAAAGGGTGAGCGAGGCCAACACAGAGCTCTCGAAAGTCATTGAAATTTGCTCTTGTGGTGCAACAGTGGGAGATGAGCTGTCTCATGCTCGCAGCTGCGTTCTGGGGACCCTCGGCCCCTCCTTGTCCACAGGCAGACGTCCGGGGCTCACCACGGTGACGCCCTCCGGACACGCCTTGTTCCCTGACTCCCGGCATGGAGATCTCTAGAGGAAGGAGGGTGGCCGCCGGCTCTCCTGATTCCCATTTCTTTAAGACTTGTGCTGGGACGACTTTACATCTCGATGTCAGAGTGTTTCATGTCACATCTCACAATCTGAGATTCAATGTTCTACTGGGCTTTATGTTCAAACATTTCCTTCTTGAACCAAAATGAAGAGATTTACCAAGCAGAATGTACTGAGCGTGTAAGGATGAAGATGTTGGGCAAGGGAAGAGTCTCCATCATCTCAGCAGCCTGAGAACCCGGTCACAGGACAGGGCCCCACGAGACCAGTGAGCCCCATGTCACCTGGGATTCGGTTGGCCGCACAGTTTCCAAGAACAGCCACGTAACCTTCTGGATCCCTCGCCTGAGGAACTTGAACCCAGGCAAGTGTTAGGAGTAATGCAGGAGGGCTTCCATTTTTTATAATATTTTCCCTCTAGTTTTATGGCTGCTTAACTTGGTGGAAACATTTCTAGGCCTAATTTTTTCTTCTTACAAATACTGGGATGCTTATTTAATGGCACAGAGCAAGTTCCTTGTTTTGATGTTACCTCCAAAAGCATGTCTTGGCTTGTTGGATTATAAAAATATTGATGAGCTTGTGATTTGTCACACAGATGGAATTCTTTGGACAGGAAGAAATGAGTCTAAGAAAGAAATGTGCCTGAACCTTCTGGACTACTTTCTCTTCCCCTGCGTTAGATGGAGGCCAGCGTGTTAATAATTGAGGGAGTTTAGGGCCTTTTCCTTCTGGTTATCTGGAATGGGGTTCTGAAACAATGCGGGGCCCTCAGGCTCATGCAGCACAGATGCCGGCTGTTCTGGCTGCTTCTGCCTTGGGGATGATGAAGCTAAGTCTGTGTGTAACGAAAAGGAGGCACTTGATTTTCCTTGGTTTCTCTTTGCTGTTTTGCTGAGTAGACAGGTACGGACGTGCTGGCAACTATTCTATTTGTTAAATCTTCAGACTTCAGTGTAAGATGGACCCAGACACCTTGGTCCAAACACATCAGCGCCTGGCTAGTCTATGCGAAGCCCTGTGACCATCGGGGTCACCTGCCCCGCTCATCAAGTTTCCCTTGGTGTCCACATTCTGAAAGGCACAGGGCCAGATGAGATTTGCAGAGTTCTGGGTAGAAGTAGGTTTGTGCTGGAGAAAGGAACAATCCTGGAAGAATCGCTTGTGTGCTATCATCATGTTTACCCACACGTCCAGGATGACCGCCCTGCTGTTGGGGTCTTGAAGCTTCACGTGATTTTATTGGAAATTGGTTATTGATTCAAAGGGGGCTGCTGATGTTTTCACTGTGTGTGAACTACTCAATCTTCGGCTCACTCCCTCACTCACAGCCCTGGGGCTGTGCCCGGCCCCTCTAGCATTCTGGGCTCACCCATCTTCTCCAGGCTTCCTGAGCCTTCCTGGGTCTGCCAGTGGCCTCATCACCCAGCTTCTTTGGCCACTGGATGTGCTGGGGGCGCGGAACAACAGCAGAGGGAGGATGCTTGTCTTGTTTAAAAGTTGACGGATGTGCTGTCTAGCATTTACGTACACATTCATGCTGTGAATACATCTGTATTTAGCTGTCTTTACATGCTTTAAAGCTGTCAATATTTAATAAGCACTTAGTCAGGCCTTTTTGAATAAAGGTAGAACATTTGATTGGAACGGGTGATGATGACATGATATACAGTTATTGTTTACATTTGGAATTGAAGAGAAAAATTGAAGAGTGGGGAGTGGCCAAAGTAGAAAGTTTCAAAGTTGATTGCGCTATTACTGGATTAAAAACCCACAGGCAAAGAAAACACATGCTCATTTGATCAAAAGTATGACCAGGTCAACATTTAGGATGGAAAAGGACACAAAACATCACTGGTTCAGGTGAGATGGAAGCTCTTGTTATCGGTCACCGCCATTCTGACTGAGCATCACGGGAACCCATGCGCCATGTATGATCAGGCACGGGCAGAACATTCCCGGTTCGCATGATGAACACGTTACGGTGCCCAACTCAGCTCTCCCAGAGAGACCGCTCAGCTCAGGACCGTCCTCACCGTTCGGCACCCCCGTTACGTATCTTTGTTTACATCTTGGCCCCAGACTTCTGTGTACAAAGCAAATGCCTTATAGTGAACATTTCACTCAGCAGCTTCAAAATGTTCATACCCTAATATTACTTAGAAACCATGTAAAAGCCTCTTTAAGATAAGGCGGCCTGGCTATCTGCAAAGCTGACCTTACAAAGAACAGCTTTGATAAGGTGGCTTTAGGCTGTGGTCAATAAATAATCTTGGTGCTAAGGACACTATCTCACAGCAGCCCTTGGGTGAAGAGCATCACGAGTAAGATGTTAAGCCCTCCCTGTCTCTGCTCCTGCCTCTCCCTGTACTTACACCCTCAGTGTGTAGTAAAGAAGGGCCCTGGGTCTCCCCCTTTATGATAAAACACAAAAACAAAGCCGACAGCCATCAAAACCCAGGTTCTTGAGTTCGCAGGATTCTCTGGCTGGTTTTGGTGAAATGGTCCTGGAGCCCACGGGTCTCACCTTGCAGAGCACACAGGAGGGGCCCTGCTGGCACACGGACCGCCAGGCCCTCCCCAGGGTGCCCCCGGCGGTCTGGAGGGAGCTGAGTTTGCCCATCGGCGACATGCCATCACCCTAGGCTGATCCCGGCCACAGTGGCGCCGCAGCTCTGGCTGTTATGGCTTCTGGCTGTGTGGAAGCGGGTTTCTTTGCAAACAGTAGTTGTGTCCTAAAGGAAGCTCTTCCTGTCCACATTCCAGAAAGGAGTCCCAGACAGACTGTGGGTGTATTTTGTTTGCATGCTGTCCTGGGCTGTGTGATGATATGTAAGACACACGGTTAACTATGACTTTTAGATCATCAGTGAAGAGTTTGCCCTGTCAGGCTATCTCAGGGATGAATCTGTTCACGCTCACGGTCTTATGCGAGTCACGGTCAGTCTGTGTTGTTTTGAAGTAATCTCTTCTCATTGTAAAAAGTACAGCTTATGACTAGATAAAAGCTTCTGTGATTTATAAAAGCATAAATACAATTTGAGGCAATCTTTAATTCTAAATAATACGAAGGCAAATTTGAGAGGGTCACTTTGAGGGAGTCATGAAATCTAATTGTATTTCTTAAAAGCCTTATGAAAAGGCTGCATACCCTCAACTAAGTCTGTGTACTGATTTAACTGCGCTGGAGAATGCAATGCAGCTTTATGGAGAGACAAGGAAAGCACAGGAGACTCGGCGATGCATGTCCACTTATGCAGCCTCGTGGCCTGCTGAGGAAGCCGGAACGCCACACACGCGTGCCAAGGGGCCGAGCCTGTACATTTGCTCGGGGCCACACTTCAGAGCCCCGGGGCGGAACTGGGCTCCCTGAGGGCGCCAAGCTCGCGGATGACAACCTGAGCCCCAGAGCGGCTGCCCACGGGGGTTTCAAATGACGCCCAAACGGAGGCCCTGTGGGCATGTGTGACTTCAGCAACAGCGGCGCCCTGGAGGTACCCAGCACCGGCCTACGGCTTTTTCAGTGACTCAGAGTTCCATGGCAAACTCATGTTTTCATCTTCTGTCCTGTGTGAAAGAAACGTTCCTGTCAGAAACTGGCTGCGGTGTGTTTTGGCGTGGACCCGTGGGCTGCTCTCCACGAAGAAGAGAGTGAGTCGCTGTTAGAAAGTCCAGTGGGAGCCGTCGTTCCGTCACTTACTTTTACCACGGCGTGACTCCTTTAACCGGCCAGGCAAAATGAGTCTCCTCGACCTTCTGGCCCCAGGTGCAAGTCCACAGTCTACTACTGTGTTTCTTACAGAATGAATTATAGCCAGGATTTACTACTTGATGTGTCTTCTGAATTTTTCCTCTATTGTGCTTGAAGTTGATGGAGGCTTTTTTCCGCTCCTAAAATGCAAATTTGAGAAATATTTTCCACGAGGACCACAGAATCTGAAAATGCTGTTGATTTTGTTATTTTGGTATTTAAGCATGAGAAAACGCTTTTAAGTTATTATTCCTTTGGGGGAAAAAATGCCAGCTTTTCAGGGTTTCTCAGTAATCATGTTCTACCCTATAATTTACAAGATAACAACGTCTCAAGCTTTTTGGTTTAAACACCGAGTGTTTAGAACACCTGCCTGCTGTGCTCCCCACTCTGTCTCTGGTGAGACCTGTCACCCCCACCCATACCTCTGGCCTGCACCTCAGTTCTTGTGTGCATAAATAAATATTTTTTTTTAAGACGGCTCTGGAACCAGCATGTACCTCCTTCCCTGCACCCACACCCAGGGGAGGAGACACCCACCCCCAGAGCGACTCCCGCCTCTAGCTCTCCGTTTCCAAGGTGGCCGCTTCTTCCCATGAGTGGGCCACACAGTTAGGGGGTCCCAAGAGGCCAGAGGCACCGGGGTGGGAACTGGACAGTGAGATACTTGCTGCTAGATCTCACCTCAGCTGGCAGCTACCGAGATGCGTCGTGGGGAGACCCCCGGCCTCACGGAGCCCGGGGCTCGCAGGCGGGAGCTGAGGGGGAGTCTGGGGCGGAGACGCTGGCGGGGAGTCCTTTGGACACGGAGCGGCGGGATTTGCTTCCCAAGCGAGGGCCTCCGCGGTGGCTGTGAAGGTGGCGCCAGGCCCTGCCGGCAACTCAGGGCTCCCTGGCCCCGGGATTTACGTGGGTTCTCTCCTACTTACACCCCCGTGTATATCACAGAGACAAATCAGGTTAGCAGGACCTGCTGTTTCTGAGGCAGACTGTGGCAAGCGGCTCAGGGTTTCAGTACATATGGGAGCAGCTGCCACTTGGCTGTTGGGGGCCGCGTGTTCCTGGGGGGCAGGAGGCCCATTGGGAATCCGTGACGCCGGCTCGCCGTTCCAGATCCATCCATTGGATCAAAATAATGCCTTGCGGTCAGTTGCCCTCTGGGAGTTTGATTACTGTAAAAAAACATCAGGGTCTTAGTGCCATGCCACCCAAGGTTGAAATAGTTTTTTAGAAGATGAGCTAGTATTTTTTCTTTATATGATATAATAGTTTATTTTAAATCATCTCGTGCCTTTTTCCATCTCGGCTGTCATCCCCAGGGGCTTCCCATCACCAGATCGCCCGCAGGGCAACAGCACAGTCCAGTGCACTCCCCCCCCCACCACTGTTTTTGATCCTGTTCCCCACTCCACCCCCGTCAAATGTCTCTGGAACATAGCTGTTCATCATTATCATTATTTTCTCACCTGTTCTGTTATATTCCTGCTATGAGAGAAACT
>NW_004567111.1:731522-734146 GCF_000260355.1 Condylura cristata | reverse complement strand
TGGTGGACAACACTCTTAGGATTTGGGGTCACCCAGACACCCCTTCCAATGCACACCCCCACACAGCTCTCCCCGCAAGGCCCCGGGGCCCCCACTGCCTCTCATCCCCCCTCCCCACGCGCCCCTACGCTCGCTCCCCTGCGGAGACCCAGGGGCCTAGTCAGAGGCAGGTTTCGTTCGGGTTTGCCTGGGTCCCTGTGTGCCGTGCGTGGGGGCTGGGCCGAGCCGGTCCAGCGAGCAGATGGGGGCATGGCGCTGGGTGTCCGGGCCCTTCTCTGGCAGAGGCCGCGCAGGAAAGTTTAACCCTTTGCCCCTGCCCGGAAGCCAAGGCCTCAGCTCCTTCACAAGTCTGCACAGCGCCTGGGGCCTCCCCCTGGGGCTCTCGCAAGCTTTCCCACCTTCCCCTGGGAACTGGGGCAAGTCAGCCAACAAATCACCCCGGGAAAGAGAGGTGCGCAGTTGTGAAGCGTTTGCAAGCAAAACGCATCCAGTCACCAGGAAAACATGAGCACGCGCCTGCCGAGTGTCCGGGGGTGCCGTGACCTGGGCCTCCCCTGCGGGGGGGCGGGGGCGGCCGCCTCCCAGCACCCAGGCCCGGAGACCCCTTCCCTGCAGCGCGGGGGGCTTTGTTCTTGCAGCACCCAAGGCTTCTGGAGTGAGCCCGGCAGCCCCGGCTTTCCTTCCGTCCTGTAGAACTCGGTGGTGCCGCTGCCCAGAAACACGCCAGCCAGCCGGGCGGCCACCTCTGTCCTCGCCACCCTTGGCGTCCTGGGAGCCAGTGTCCCGGCCTGGGGTGGACACAGCCAGTGTCCTGGCATGGGGTGGACACAGCCCGCGTGCCAGGGAGGCGCTGCCTAGGGCGCTGTTTTGGCTCTTGGATGGGAGCTGCGGCACGATGGCCTGGAGGAAAATCAGCCAAGGGGCTTTCCCCACTCACTTATGCAGAAGACCGGAGAGGAGCCGGCTCACCCCAGGGACACCCCCGGGCCCCCAGCCCCAGCGCGCCCACCCGCAGGCCCACCACCGCCAGCCCCACAGTGGGTGGGGCTTTCGAAGCCTCGGAGGGAGCCACTGTCCCCTCCCGGGGGCACCTTTGGTCTCAGTCTCATGCTCTTTTCCTTCCTCACTGGCTTGGGCTCAGGCTGGGCGGTGAGAGCGGAGAAAGCACTGAGGCTTAACCCTGGCCACCGGGGAGGCCCTCCACGTCTTAGCACGGTGAATCACTTAATTTGGAAGAACCTCTCCTGAAGTATTTATGTCTTCTCGGACACAGGGTCAGTCCCTCGGGCACTCCCCCAGGCGCCAGCTCGGTCCTCCAGTCCATCGTGAGCTAAGGAGCACCATACCCACAAGCCCCTGCGGCCCACGCACCCTCTCCAAGGTCACGCAGGTCGTGGGAACTGAACGTGGGGGTCATCTGACCAAATACCCCACTTTGGAAAAAAAGGACATGCCCGTTTAAGTAACAGGGCTGTTTAGTCAACCACAAACGTCGTTTCCTGCTGAAAACACGAAGAAAGCATTTTCCCACTCGGCCAGCATCTCCAAATAGAGGGCCCGGGCCGCGGGCAGGAGGGCACAGAGGGACTCTGCCGCCGGGGGGCGGGGGCCCCGGGCCCAGAGCCAGGCTGCTGGGGACGCCGGTCCTGAGCCGCGGTCCGGCAGGGCAAGGAAGCTCAGCCTCGCTGCGCCCCTTCGCGCCTCCTTGTTCTGAAGTCGGGGCCCCTCACGAGGAAGGGCCCGCCATTCCTCCACGCTGGCGTGGACTCAGAACCTCCCTTTAAAGAGCGCCAGAGCGGCCCAGGGCTGTCCTCAGAAAGTCCCGTCCCGGGAGAGACCGCGCCCAGGGTGCAGGTCACGGGCTCCTGAGAAGACGCCAAAGAGCAGAGGGGCCCCGGGCCCTGCATGGCGTACCCTGGGGTACACGCACCCTGGGGTACACACCCTCTGGCGCCTGCATGCATGACACACATGAGCACGTGACATCATGTTCACAGGCACAAACGCACCCGACGGCTAGATATGTGCGTTAGCGTCAGCACACACAGGCATGCGAAAAAGACTGAGGGTCACCTCGGCCAAGCACATTTGCCATTTATAGGAGGATGATGGAATTATAGACAATTTACTTAATTTCCATTTAATTTCCAGAAAGTCTACAGTGAGCAGGTGGAAAACACGATGACCTTTGACCTAACCCTGAGTTGCCAGAATTGGGGAACCTAGAGGACTATAGTGCACAATCAGAGGGGTCAGTAGACACCCCCAATGAAGGCAGTACCCCACTTGCACCTCGTGGCGAGAGGGAGACTCCCCACGCGGCACCAGCGGCCGCCATCAGCTCGGATGATGCATGAAAGCCCACGGCTGGGGCCACCTCCAGGTCCAGAGGTCAGGAACAGGCCAGGCGCCGGTGTGGGGCTCTGGAGACGGCACCCCGCCTGGTGAGCAGAAGGCCCCGGGTCCTCACAACAGTGCGGAGTTGGGGGGGCGGGCCGGGAGGTCAACTTCCACGGCTCTAACCCCCCAGGGCCCCACCACCCCCTCCTGCAGCCCCTCTGGCCCCGGGACCCCATCTCCAGCAGCCATGACAGTGGGGTTTGGGCACCGCCTAGGAATGGGGG
>NW_004567111.1:725223-731287 GCF_000260355.1 Condylura cristata | reverse complement strand
CTGCTCTAGAAATAGCGGCCCTGCGACCCAGCACGCCCACCCATGCGGGACAGACGCTCCGGGAAGGGCGCACAGAAACTCAGGAAGAATCCAAAGCAGATGTCAGGAAGCACTTTGCTCCCAGAGGAGGAAAACAGTGGGAGGAGACCCGTTAAAAAGGCAGTGGACGGGACCCCCGGAAGTGGGCCTGGGGTGGGCGCGGCGCGGGAGTGAGAGCCACGGCTCTGTGGGCACAGACCCGGGCTGCCCTCGCCAGCTGCGCCTCCGTCTCTCCGGTGTCTGGGGGTGGACGGCTCGGTCCCCGCAGGGTCTGCGCGGGCCGGACCGGCCGCTTTGTTGGGTCTGAGCCGGCGCTGCCGTGGCCTCCGCTCCCTGGGTTTCCACTTGGCTTCATCACAGCGACAGACATTTCCAGACCAGGTCTCCACCTGGTTTCCCTACTGGCCGCTCCGTCTACAGACGGATGTTCCGGAGTGATTTTCAGCGGGCGGGGAGGGTCCCCCAGCCCGGGGTCGCCTCTCCCCACTCCAGGCAGAGCTGTGTGGGCTGAGAGCCGGGCCTTGGGCCCCCAGCACACTTCCTTGTATGCTGGAAGCGGGGGCCCCAGACGCCCCATGCGGGGTCCCCTCCCTGGTGGGCTGTGGCTCTTCACATGGCGCAGGAAGTTGGACGGCTGAGGAGGAGGCTGGCTGGAGGCGAGGAGCCGGCGTGTCCCGCCCCGGAGTCGGGAGTCGGAAGGGGAGCCCCAAGGGGCGGCCCCCGGGGCCGGCGAGCCCAGAGGGCAGAGCCAGCTGCATCACAGCAGGGCGGCTCCTGGCGCTCAGCCCCTCTTCAGCTCCCTCCTGCCGCGGCCCCGCTCGGCGCAGCTCACACGGTGTTTGCTGCCGTGCACGCTTTAACCTCCCCTCCGCGGCCAGTTCCACAGCAGCCTCTGCCCCCCACCGGCCCAGCTCCCCACAGCCGTCACCTTGCAGGGCGCGCACCTGTCTGTCTCTCCCCGGAAAGCCCTGTCGCCACCTCACTGCACCTGCAGACCCTCCCTGCTGAGGTCCACAAAGTCTTGGCCCCTACACTATCCTTCAACTTCAGGAACCACTGAGCCAAGCAGGGAAATCTCTCCGGGCGAGACCTGGTGAAGGAACGTCTGGAAGGGGCTCGTGGACGTCACCTCGATTACAGAACCTTCTAACGGGCTGGGGAGCTTCCGTGGCAGACCCCCACCAGACGTGATGCTAGTGTGACCGAACGTGAGGTGAGGTTGGCGTGGCTCGAGAGCGTGGCGGTGCTGAAGCAAGGGAGCTCCCACAGCTTTGGAAGTTTCTCTTGCGGAGTCAGGGCGCTGGCGTGCACAGGCATGAGAGCTGTGGTGATCTACACTGAATGCGGAGACGAGTGCAAGTCAGACTCACTGTAGTCTGGAAGATTTCACCCAGAGGCCCGGCGCCACGGAGTGAGTCAGCTCTGCATGGGGGAAGCGGTGGAGAAGGCCTTCTGGGGTAGCAGGTGCCAACGGATTGCTTGGGGTGGTCTCTCAGCGGCCCGGCTTACTGATGGAGGCTTCAGCCTGTCCAGATACACGCTGTGTGGTGGCCTTCTCGGGATAAAGCCAAGCTGCACAAATGACCTGGTCACAAAGGCCGGAGCTGTTCCCAGGAGATCAGCCTGGTGCTGGAGCCCAGTGGTGGTGATGCGGTCAGTCTGAAACACGCTCTGTGCATCTGTCTGACAAAGTAGTTTGATAATCTCAGGGCTTGACATTTACCCTCTTGCTGAGAGACGAAGATCCCGCAAACGCTGGGCTTCTGCCACAGAGCCCTGTGGGCTCAGGCGCTCCAGACCCACGGGGCAGGGTCGCCTGCTGTCCCCGGTGGACACTCTCGGAGGCGCTGTCTGAAGGAGTCACGGCGGCTTACTGGGGGTCCCCGGGCGCCTGGAGGGCGTGTGAAGGGCTCAGGCCAGTCCACAGGAGACTTCGCCCGGACCCGGGTTAGCCCCTCGTCGCTGGGCACTCAGGGCGGAGGGCGAGGGTGTGCGGGCTCATCCCCCCCCAGGAGCCCGGCCGCCCTCACCACCTCACCTGTGCCCACTGGGCCCACAGGCCCACCCCAGGCACCGTTCCCCGGGGCTCGACAAACACCCAGCCCAGCACGGGAGCGAGACCAAACCCAGGAAGGAAGAGACTGAACCCCAACTTCCCACCGCAGCTTCGGGCCGCTTCACTGGAAAACAGAATCCTGATTTCACTTCTTAGTTCATCTCTTGAGCCCCCCTCCGCTCCCCCTCCCCTCATTACCCCATCCCTCGCTCCCCCTCCTTTCTCTCCCTCCCTTTTTCTTCACCTGAATTTACTTTATAAAGTTAAGCTGCTGCGGGCATCAACAACTTGCAATTAGTGGGCTACGAGTTTTGCTTTTCCTGAGGTCAAATCCATTCACAGCAAATGGGCTTGAGGCAGCCCTCCACCCGGCCATCTCTAATTTAAAATTTTCTTTAATTTAGGGAAAAATTCTGCCCTATGTGCAGAAAACAGAAAAAGAAGTAGTCAATTGTTTCCTGTCAAAAAACGGACATTTAAGGGAGGAAAGAATAGAGCTTGTCGGGTTAGAAATGAGTGAGGGACGCTCTCCTAAATGCGTAAAACAGAACAGAGCTCCCTGGGAGGAAACCACACAGAGAACAACGCAGAGACTGAAGAGCCCAACCTGTGGCAGGTGAGGCCGGGAGATAAGCAGCAGGTGCCACGCGCCGAATGTCTGCGCTCGTCCGCAGGAAGGTCCACTCGGTCTGCAAACAGCCTGACCGTCAGGCGGGGCTCCCCTGGCCGCCCGCTGCCCCTCAGCAGTGGGTGTCAGCGGAGATGCCGTTCTGCTGTTCTGCTCCCCGCTGTCTCCGGGGAGTCCTCTCGCCTCCTGCACGTCAGGCCTGCACCCCAGTCCTGTGTGCATCAGTAAATCTTAACAAAACAACGGGGCCGCCAGGCACAGCCAGTCTCCCCAGACGGCACACATGCCCGTGCTTATGCCACTGTCAGCTGCTCGACCGAGGCAAAGGGGCAAGGGCCAGATGGCTCCTCCTCCACTCTCAGTGTGTTTGGAGATGGCTGGGCGCCTCCTCAGTCCCCGGTGTTGCCGCAGCTCCTCACTGTCACAGGACAGGTCACCAAGCCCCAGGGCCACCCATGTAACTCACGGTGCCATCGTCTGAAATGCCGGACCTGGATTTGGTGCTGAAGACATTCTGGGGTGGAGGGTGCACAGAGTTGAGTTCCCCCCGTCCCGTGGGTCAGCTTTGGGTACACAGGGGGCTGTTGTCAATTTCCACGTCTGACTAGACGGTTCTGGCCTCCCTCACGCCCGCTTTGCAGAAAAGGCCCCTCTTCACACACACACCTGCCTCTTCGGTGCCATCAAAAATAAAACAACCGGGCCCTCCCTGGTGGCGCAGCGGGTTAGAGCGCAGCACTGAGAATCTGAAGCCGCTTCCGCATGAGTTCGATTCCCGCCTGCCCCGGAGGTGACCCCAGGGCGTGGCAGACCTCTCCTGACCCGCCCGCTGCTCCCCTCAGCAGTGGACTTCGTCGATCTGCCTGTTCTGCTCCCCACTCTGTCTCCGGTGAAGCCTCTCACTGGCCCTGAGCCTCTGGCCTGTACCCTAGTTCTGTATGTACAAATAAATAAATCTTAAAAAAAAAAAAATAAAAAAAAAATAAAACAACCAAGGTGAAGCAGTCATTTACACTGGCGGTATGGGGCTCCTGAGAGAAGTGAAACACTGGTCTATCACTCGGGAGAGTCGGAAGGCGCCTTCTCTGGAGATCGCGTGATTCGTGCCTTTGGAGAGCGCGAGAAGCGGCATCCCTAGCTCAGAGCAGGTGAATATGAACCACTAGATCACGCCCGGCGGCGGCCAGTGGGGACGCTGGCCGGCCTCCTCACCCGGGGGTACTCGTCTGGCGGCACCCTGAGGCCTGTTTCCTGCCCACCTTGGAGGGAGCCGGCCCTCCCAGCAGCCCTGGCGGGGCGGCCCTGCCGCGCCGGGACCGCCTCACCGCCTGGCCCCGCTCACCAGCTGGACCCGCTCACCGCCTGGCCCCGCTCACCACAGGACTTGTCCCTGCCCAGAGCGCACTGGTAGACGGTCCTGTCATCACGCAAGGGCATTCGGAACCCTGCTCAGATCCTCGTGGCTCCCTCACCATGCACATAAAGCCAGCACTTCGGGGAGGGCCTGACTCTCCTCTGACCGAGTCCACCTGGCGCACCTGGCGCTCGCCGCTCTCCTCCTGGCCAGGCAGGCGCTGAGCCTCCCACAGGCTCGCGCGTCCTCGACAGGGCTTTGCCCGGCTCCTTCCCGGTGTCCGCAGGCCGGCCCCACCAGGGCTGCAGAGAGGACCGTCCAGGCCGTTCCGAACCTCGCTGCGAATGTCCAGAGTGCGAAGCCTAAGGCGCGCTCGGCATGCACCGGCCAGCGAGGCTCGGGGTGTCGTCCGTCCGCCCCCTCTGTGCCAGGCCCGCGGGTCGCACGCGGCTCCATCCAGCGCCTCCGGCCGGGGACGCAGCCTCAGCCAGCACCGGCCAGGTGTCCGCGCGGCGGAGGGTCACCGACCCGCTCTCCACGGCCTGTTCTCAAAGGCTCCTTTCGGCCCGTGCCCCGGCCAGCAGGCCCCTGGCCTCCCCCGCTTCTCTGCGCTGGCCGCGGTCCAACTGCCCCGCGGACTCCCCTGGCCACACCTCCCATTCTCGGCCCACCTTGGTCCTGGGTCTCCAGCCCGACCCACGAGCGCAGGCTCCGGAGCACCGGGGCCCACGGACTTCCTAGCCTGCGCCTGGGAAAGAGCTGGCGGCCGCGGGAGTCGGAAGAGGGGCGAGAACGCTGCCCGTTAGCAAACAGGGAGGGCGCGCCATCTGGCAGGGACGGGCTGTGGGCGAACCTGGGCTATCTTCTCTCTGGGGCTTGGGGGGGCACTGCACACCCCACCCCTCAGGGTTTTTTTTTCTTTGTATTGGTCCTCTGGCGAGATTCTGCGTTGAAAGCGTATGTCATCAAAGCTAGTAATCGCATTTATTTTACTTTAGTTATGCTTACAGAAATGGGTAGAGTCCAGAGGTGCAGGGCAGTGAGAGACTGGCCAGAGACAGAGCGGGGAGCAGGACAGGTGGATGGAGGAAGCACACTGCCGAGGGGGCCACGGGCGGGTCGGGGGGGTCCGCCGCCCCCGTGGGCCAGCTTCTGGGCAGGGATTAAGCTCATGCTGAAGCCACCACGGCTTGGCTGAGCTTCGCAGTGCAGCGCTCCGACCCACTGCGCCACCAGGGAGGCCGCTAACAATCACGGTTTAAAGATAAAACTCCTCCTTTCTCCCTACCCCATAGTGATTTTTTTTTTTTTTTTGCGTATTGGAAATTAACTTTTTACTTTTATCTTACTGCCTTTAATTATCTTTAACTTAAGCCAAACTTGTAGGAGACAAGTACAAGTAACTTAAACTGTGACTTCTAAACAAAGCTCAAACATTGTCACCTAGGGTTGAAAAGAAATATCTTTTTTCCATACTAATTCAGAAGGCTGTGACAAATTTAATTTATGACATGCTTTAGCAAAAGGAACTTATGTAACCATGAATAACTTATTCTAATTTATATAACCATTAATTGGACTATTCCAAGAAACTGAATAATAATGAAGCTATTCCAAAGTTTTTGTTCTTTAGCAAAGCTAAGTTGGTCAATCCCAGCTAGACACACTTGCCGTGGGCTTGCTGTGCCAGGCGTACGGGCGTCTGGATGAACCTGTGCTCTGCGCTCGTGTCTGTCTGCGTGCGTAACACACACCTGTCCCCACGTGACATAGCTACACACACCGTGTTCCTGCCAGAAAACAGGAGTTGGATGTGCCGAGTGAGCGCTGATCTAGAAGTCAAACCCACGAGTTCTTACCCAGTGCTGTTTCCAGAACCGTGTTTATCACGTGTCGCTTCTGTACCCAGGGCTTAGCTGAAGACTCATCAATTCTCTCAGCAAATCTGTGACACTGCTATTGTCACCCGTTTGCTGACTGGAGTCTG
>NW_004567111.1:718856-724653 GCF_000260355.1 Condylura cristata | reverse complement strand
CGCCCCCCTCATCTCTATCTCTATCTCTATCTCGGCATTCCAAGTCTTCCTGGGCTTCTCAGCACTGAGATGCAACTCTGTGGCAAAACTGATCTCATGCTTCCCTTGATCTAAGTTTGTAGAAGCTGTTGCATTTCTTTCATTTCCAAGTTGATCAGACAACAGGGAAACCTAATGTAGTGACATCACTTCTGCTTTTCCATGGCCTCATTGCTTCAGATTTCCCCAGATTTCTTGGTTAAGCGCTACAGTGCCGTCAATGGGTTTCTCGGTCATGTGCTTTTACTGTTCCAGTGTTTGTCAACTCTAGTTACAATTGTTATTTGAAATGGCAGGATTTAGCTGTTGAGTTTCAACCGACAAGGATTACAGGTAAGAGTTCTCATAAATCAATAACTTTTAAGCTCCTTAAATACATAAACAGTCTGCGGACATGATGGCTTTATTTTACCCTTTAAAAGCAGCATTTCCTACCATTAGTTTTGAAGAACTCCTGGTGGAAACTGGATACTTAAGCTCTACATGGGAAGCCATTTGTCATGTAGCCACCTGGCCTGGAGGGAAGAGTTCAACTTCTGAAATTAGTTCCCAGCCTTCCTCTTGCCCTGGCGCAGGGAGATCGGGGTGCAGAGGGGGTGCATCTCTGCAGGGGCAGGGGGCGGGCAGCGGGTGGCTCCCCCCAAGCCTCCTCTCAGCTGCTGGACAGCTGTGCATGCCCGACCTCAGCACAGGCTGGCGAGCCATCTCGAAGTCATCATGGTCTCACCTACTCGGAGGGCCCTCTCCAGCTGAACCCACACTTGACCTTGGACCGAATCCTTCTAAATGGCTTTCGCGCTCGGGCAGAGATGCTAAAACATAACCATGGGGGTGAAGCTAATCCCCTCCGCCACACAGGAGGTGAAAGATGTGCTTTGTGAGGGCGGGTGCAGAGTGAGGCCGGGAAGCACACACCATGTCCAGCAGTCCTTCTGCATGGTCAGCGTGGAGCTGGTCAATGACCCTTAGCGTCTGGGCTCGGGAGCTGTCAAGAGTGCCTAGTCACTGCTGACTCGTTTCTGATAAGCACCTTACACTGTCCCATCACGCGTGGACGTGTCCATAGGACGGCGGCTCACTGACAAGGTCTGGAGCGCCCCTCCCGCACCATGGTCCCCTTGTGCCCCGTTGACCCGCCCCTCCCCCTCTGCATGTGTATAAGACCATGACCCCTTTATCTGGGGTGTCATCCGCACGGAGCCCCCACACACCACACCGCTGACATCAGCAGAGCCGCTCTGGGTCTTGTGAGGGATAAAAGTGATCGACTCTCTTTTCTGCCTCGCAGGTCTGTGTTAGCTTAGGGAGGTTAATCAGTCACTGGGAAGAATGCACCATGCATCGTTTCAAAGGCCTTTTATCAGATCCCCACAAACTATAAAGCAATAAAACACAATCAAGTCATTCTAGTCTTTCAAAAATTATTCAGAGACAAGAGCACTCCCTGGTCAGCTGCGTCTGAAAACTTTTAGTAGAAGACAAGAGTGTGACACGACCTTTTAAATTTATTTTCAGCACGGTACGTCTTTCACGAGTGCAGAGGGAAGGGACTTGGCCGGCGTCGCGTGGGGGTGGCCTCCAGCTCGCGAAGGTGACGCCTGCTCTGCTCTGGTCACAGAGCGCGTGGACAGAGGCGCCTGCCGAGACGCTGGTGTGTGTGCGTGGCTGACGGAAAGCTCACGACCTTTCTGCAGCGGACCCAGAGTAGATGTGAACCGGTCAAGTGCAGCCCCCCAGACAAACGCTCCCGTGGAAAGTCTGTTCTGCAGAGGTGACGGCTGTATGTTGGCGAAATGATGCCATGTGACACCAGAAAGCTAGGGAACTCGATTTCCCCATGAATTTATGTTACCCAGCTGAAATCTGTAATAAGCAATGCATGAAATCAGATATAGGAAGAGTCAAACCCAACATAAAAACTCAAAAACAAATATTTTTCCCTTATCGCTGAAAAGGCACCAGCCTAACTAGATGCAGCTTAGAGAGTGCAGAACGCGCGTGTCTTCAGTGAACATGGCACGCACAGGCCACGCACGTGGCATGCACAGGCCACACACAGGCACGCACACAGGCACGCACACAGGCACACACACACAGGCACGCACACAGGCACGCACACAGGCACGCACACAGGCACACACACACAGGCACGCACAGGCCACACACATCCTCGCTGCCTCTAGTTACAAGCCGGCATGGATAGTGTCAACTCTTGGTCAATACTAACAGCAAACTGCCTTCCTCTCCACCTTGCTCATACCACACAGGCCCAGCTTGGGCTGAGCACATCTGAATTAGGTGCTTTTGGGGTTTCACTGGCAGAAGCCAATGGTCTTGCTGTCCCTGAGGGCTGCACCGCCCCGTGCCCCGGGCACTGTCTTGGGCTGGGCAGCCGGCCCGGCGTCCCTCCAAGCACAGACTTCCAGGGTGAGTAATCCATGGTCAACAGCGTGTCAGATCTCCCACGAGAGCCCGCCTCCCTCAGAGCTCTCTTGGGCAAGGGGAAGGTCAGCAAAAGTAACCACAATGAAATGGCAGATAAGATTATCACGCCGCAGGCCTCGGACACCGGGGTGACGGCCCGGCCTCAGCTCACTCTGTCAACACGAGAGTCGTAAAGGGGCCCCAGGGTGCGGCGGGCACTGGGCTCACGGCAACAGTGAATTCGCCAGGCAGGTCACGCCACTCAGTGAGCTTCAACCCCCTTTTAACTAACTGGTGAAGAGATGGTTTTTTAATAGTTGCTTGGATGTGGGAAAAAATTCCCCATCTCTATAGTTAGCGACCTGGAGAAGCAAAGAAGGTTGACGTGCTAATTCAAAGTGCTGTCAAGGATGTTAGAATTCCCTTTCTTTTTTTTTTTTAAAGATGTATTTACTTATGCATACAGAAGTGGGGTGCAGGCCAGAGGTGCAGGGGGGTGAGAGGCTTCCCCAGAGACAGAGTGGGGAGCAGAACAGGCCGACTGATGAAGCGCACTGCTGAGGGGGGCGGCGGGCAGTCAGGAGGGGTCTGCTGCGCCCTGGGGCTCACCTCTGGCCGGGGATCGGACTCGCACTGAGGCGGCTGCCGGCCCCCAGGGCTGCGCCCTCACCCTTTGGGCCACAGGGAGGGCCTGTAATCCCGTCGAGAAAAGACTCTCTTAGGAAGGTGCTGAGGGCAAGGCCCTCCTCTGGCTGTGACAGTGGGAACAGCTGGGGCGGAGGGCAGGAGTGGGGCACCCGACACCCACAGGCGTCCTTCTAGGGTAAGGAACCGGGCCGTGTTATTTCCTGACGCACTGAGACCCCCCTTTCCCACCTTCCATGATATGATTTCAGAACTGCCTTCGTAGTCACAGAGGGCGAACCCCTCGGAAACCCCGGCCGCCCGCGGGGCTCCAGCCCCCTTCGCGGCTTATTTATGCCAGTCCGGAGCAGGCCGCCCGTCGATGGAAAAAGAGCAACGCGAAGTTTGTTTTTGCTGCTTCGGCTTGAATTAGCGTCTGCCTCTTCCTGACCTGAGCTCTGACAGCACAATTGCTGTGAAATATTGGTTTGAACTTAAAACCAGAAATCCTGAGCGCAGCTTTCTGCCAAATAGGTGCTAGTTAGAAGCAGCTGCCAGAGCGGAAGTGCTGAGGGCGTCAAGGCTGCCGGTGCCCTGAGTCCATGCGGGCAGCGGCCCAGGGCAGATTGTCCTCCCGGATGGCTGAGGCATCAAAGTGCAGCTTCTCCTGTTCAGTTTGTCATGGCAGTTCCCAAAGTTACGCAGGAATAATAGGCGAGGCTATATTTAGTAACTTAAAGCAATTATCTTGAGAGTTGGGGTGGGAGGGTGTGTGGCTGTTTGTGTGAGAGGGGGACAACACAGACGTGCACCAGCAACACACCCAAAGCAGTCGGTGGCTCCAGAAGATGACTTCTGGAACGGGCCTCCTCTGTGGCTATCTAGAGAGCCTTGGATGTCAAACCTCCAACGCCTCAGGCCGCCGCTGACCCTCGGCCAGCAAAAGAGCGAAGTTTAAGTAGTAGGAGAACTCCTCTGTGGACAAGGCTGTCCACGCCATCTCACTGAGGCGCAGCTCTGTTTCCGACATAATTAGTCATCTAATTACTCATCCAAAATTAGAGCATTCATAGGCCTAATTGATTTTAATTTCCTTCAAAGTACCCTGTTGGAGGGCTTTTGTTCTCGGTTCTGACGAACCAAATTACTGAGGGAAGGATTTGATTTGGAAATTGGTATGGGTTGAGGCTCATCATAAACATATTAAAATATTAATGAATAAAACAGTGAGAATATTCATCTCCAGAATATAGATCACCCCACGTGTTAGCTATTTCTAAGGAAGCCTGGTTCCAGGCAGGAGGCCCCTGGGTCCCCACAGCCCAGGCTGAGTGCTGGGGTCGAGCGGCAGAGCTGAGCTCAGTGCCCCCCTTCCCAGGGACCCCAGGCCCAGGGCCGGAGTGAGGCGCCGTGGCCAGCCTGCGCTAAAACCGCTCTACAGGATGATCTACGAGTTGCGTGGTGCTTCATCTCCAGCTTTCGCCTGTTTCCAAAGGAAAACGGCAACGAGTTGTGATGTGGGGGGATGGCGCCCGTCCCTGGTCTCCACGCTTTAATTAGACTCACTTCATCCTGCCTCGTTTTACAGACAAGGCCGGGACAGCAGCCCGGGGCAGGGGGGGGGGGGCTCAGATCTACCCAACGCGGGGAAGGGTGTGGGCTGGGGGCGTCAGAGACCAGGAGCTTCTGAGAGTGGAGAGAGACTAGGAAAACGCCTGTAGCCTCCCTGCTGTTCCCATCCACACCCCACGGAGCAAGCGAGAGGGACGCTGGAGGCCGGCTTGCTGCCCAGCGTCTGCACTGACAGCCGGGGATGAGACGGGGCCCGACTTCTCTCAGAAGGAGGAAGGATGGCAGGGGAGCCCCGCGCTGGTGTAAGTGTGAACTCCGGCGGGGAGGGGAGGAGGAAGCAGGCGAACACCAGCCGCCCTGACACTACTCACAATCCCTGGATACTGGGGCTGACCCGCATGCATCGCTGGCCTTTAATCCCCGTCTTAACGGTTTCAGCCCAGGGCATCCCTTGCCAGCAACATCCACGTGCGTTGTGTGGCGTGTTCTCTGCCTTGAGTCCAGGCCGAAAGGCTCACGAGCTGGGGCACCCGCGTGTCCCTGTGCTGGGTCACCCTCTGAACGCGGGGCGCGGCCCACGCCGTAGGAGCTGGGGTTCCGGAGCAAGGCGGCCCTAATCAGCAACCTGATTGCTCTGTTCCTCCTCTCTTCTTACAGGCGAAGGGACTGACCTTTTCTGGTTAAAAATGTACAGCACGATGAAGGGTTTGACTTCACTTGCTTTACGCAGATGATGGGGATCGAAAAAATAGTGACCGTGCAGTGATGGTTATAGCAACAATAATGAGTAATAACCGGGCCCTGGGCTTGCCGCAGGGCAGCCCGCAAAGTTATTGACACGACGGGATCGGAACGTCGCCCCGCGGCGTGATGATGCTCTAGCTGGGTCTCTTGTCCCTCTGTCCCGTCAGACTGGCTGTAAACACACTCCCTGGATGCTTAGGGCACAAGCGAACACCTGCTGGGTGGGCACTGGGGTCATTTCATGTGTAACGGCTCCGTAAACGCCCTTTAAAAAATCGACTTTGAAAACAATCCGGGCTACGGATTCATCATTGTGTTGTGCTGTCCAAGGACAGAATTGACGTCCTTAAGGGAAAGACCTGGGGTGGGAGGGTGTGTGGCTGTTTGTGTGAGA
>NW_004567111.1:713182-716915 GCF_000260355.1 Condylura cristata | reverse complement strand
TGTACAGGGGCAGCGAGAGGCTTTACCAGAGAGAGTAGGGAGCAGAACAGGCAGATCGATGAAGTACACTGCTGAGGGGAGCGGCGGGGAGACCGGAGAGGTCTGCGGCACCCTGTGGTCACCTCCAGGGCGGGGTCGAGCCTGCTCTGAAGCGGCTGCTGCCAGCTTGCAGTGCTGCAGCCTAACCTGTTGCACCACCAGGGAGCGCCCTGCTGATGTTTAGGCGGGGATAATTCATTAAATAATATGGGTAAAGGTTTTTCAAGTGAATGTAAACAAAATTGTAACCAAAATATAAAGGATCCTCTACCAGGAATGGAAAGACTCAAACCTCTTGAAACTTGAGAAGTGATGGGGGCAAAGACAAAGAAGTCCTACAGGAAACAGCCTTTGCTGTTCCATATCTTTCTTCAAAAAACTACCTAAGACTCTGTTTTTCAAAATAGTTAAGATTCATTTTTTATTGTGAAGCACACAAAATGGATTTCTAGGCCCTTTACAACCCAATGACAAAATGGACAAAGGACCTTCACAGACACCTGCCTACAGAGGACGCCCGGCCGGCCAGCAGGCGTGGACCCTGCCCAGCCTCAGCTTAACCAGCTTACCTCAGGCAGGCAGAGGCCAAGCAAATAGCTTGAGTTTTCAAAGGAATTACTGCATCCTTTCTTCTACCACACGTGTGGCAGAAACCTGGATTTCATCTTGGAACCCCGCGTTTCATCTGGGAACCCCCACTTTCCTAGCATGGGGCTGGAGAGGCTGTCAGAGTTGCAGGGTTTTTGTTGAATGATGTGTCAAGAGATCGAAATAAAGGTCCAAGGATGTTATGAGAGGCTGTACAGTGTCTCCTCCATGACACTGCCCAAATGCTATCTTTTTCTCCTGAGACACTTGGTCTACAGTCCTTCTCTCTCTGCAACACCTTCCCGCAGTGCGCGCACACACACACACACAGACACACTACACACACCACACACACACACCCCACTAGCAGAAATGGGGTGAATGCATTTATTAAAACAGCACCTGCTCAATGAAAGTCACATAAAATTTATCAAAAGCGCCTGAAAGTTGACTGAGTCCATCGGGGGTTAAATCATCCAGGGGAGAGAGCACAGTGGATAGAAAGTTGAGGCAGCCGACCTCACCCCGTGGGGCTAAGTTCCCTGCTTCTGTACAGTCCTCTGCGGTACCCAAGGGTGATCATCAAAGGAAGGTGTCTGCCTGCCCAAGAGCCATTAACGGTTGGAGAAGTCAGTCGGCAAGTTGGAGCAAGCTTTGAGCACGCAATAGGAGAGGGTGGCAGAGGAATGGAGTGAAGAGATGAAAGGAATTCGGGAGGCTGCGGACCTCTGGTGTGTGAACGCCAGGCCACCATCAGCGGGTCTGCGCTAACCGGCTTGGACAGCACTGACGTGGAGGAACGCTGAGGCGTCGTCGCTGGGAATCAAGAGCTGCGGTTTCTTTGGGGAGCCGCATGAGAGGCGCGGGCGCTTCCAGCCGGCCTCTTTGCAGACCTTCTCTAAGCTGGCAGGTGGCCAGCAGAGCACCCATACAATCGGCGACCGCCACCGCACCCTCCGGAAAAGGCACAGTCTCCGTGCGGAACCTACAAATCCAGTCAGCGCGCAGATGCAGGGAGGGCCAGTCTGCCTGAGCTCTCCAGGGGAAAAGCCGCTGAGGAACCCGGGACAGAAAGCACTTCCGTCCCTTTCTCCTCTGCCTCTCGGCTGGCAGGGAGGAGAGTGCCTCTGTTAAATGCTGTGCAGAGTAACTTGGAAGCGGGTGTGACGCCCACAGGTTGAAGAACGAATGCAAACTGGCCAGAATGCATTGCTCTCTCCTGCCCACAGTCCATTACTGACTCTTCATTGTCTCAGGCTGCCCCAGGTGTCTCTGGGCAGCTAGACACGTTCGCGCGTCTGTTTGCCTGCTCGTTCATTCATCCATTCTGGAGCAGCTGAGAAGGACCAGGCAGGCCCCGCGGCCCCACCGTCCACTCCAGGGCCCGGCTGACGACACCATAAGCCCCCAGCCAACGTCTGGACTCTGGCCCTCCCCTGCAGGCCTCTCTGCACCCCGGGAACAGTGACTCCCAAGCCTTTGCGTCATCATTCCCCTCGGTGACGGGAGATCAGCGTGGCTCTGACAGCAGGGACCCCCAATGGCCCACTCTCGTCCCAGCCTCCTGTTCTCAGGCACCGCAGGAGCTGGTCACCCACCGCCCTGCCGCTGTCCTGTCCCGCTTTCTCATGAGCGATCCTGAAACCCGCCCCAGAGAAGGGAGCGCTCGGCTGGGCTGTGCTGACTCTGGTGCCTCTGGACCGGCCCCGGCTCCCGCTCTCCCGCTCCCGGGCACACGTCTCTCCCCCTTACTCCTGACCCCGCACGCGTGTGCCGTGGGCTTGTCCTCCCCTCGCTGACCTGGCGACCGTGTGTGTGCACGTGTGTGTGTGGTCCGGGCAAGGTCATCCGCAAGTGTGGCTCCAGTCCTTGGACAACGGGCAGCAGCTGTGAAAACAGAGCCTGTCTGCGGCTTACCACCCGCGAGCTGATGCGCAGCCGACAGCTCGCTGATCCGCACGGCAAGGCTCACCCTGGAATCATTCCTCGTCGCTTGTGGGAAGTAGTTTAAGTGCGCTCACAGGAGGGTCATCTGCTGTCCCTCATGCACTAGCGGATGGTCAGCCTGACCGCGGGTCTGGGGGCCCACGTATGAGGGACACCCCCTTCTTCGCTCACCTCACCTCATGACAGCTCTCCATGGGGGTGGGAGACTGGTGACCTAACTTTCAGGAGCAGCAACTAGCTTTAGAGAAGCTAAGTTCTGCTTTCTGGAGGCTAAACCGTCCGCTACTCGGCAGCATCCAGTCAGGACGCAGGTCCGGCACACTCCCAAATCCTGTGGGGAGCCCCACACTGGGCAGCTCTTGCCACCGATGCCTCTGTACCATGCTCACTCATTACGACTTGGATGGGTCAGCGGGCTGCTGTCCTCGGTTTTGCCAACTGGACGCTAGAGCTCGAGGAGCGTGAAGGGGGCTTGGGCCTGTGTCCATGCAGCGGGAGGTTGAACGCAAGTCTGTTGTCCAGCCCGGCGCCAGGCACCAGGCAGCAGCGCGATCTAGAGAAGGCGCTGTCTTCTTCTGCCTTCTGGAAGATGGTCTCCAACAACGCTGCGATATTTATGGGACGGTGCAGTGTCCCTGCAGAAGCAGGAGCCGGCCTCTGAGTGCTGACGGAGAGGCGCGCTCTTTCTGCGCACCTCTCGGAGCTGCTCCCTTTCTGCACATCACGAAGCTGCCGCTCCTGCCTATCTGCTGTCTCTCATGACAGAATGAAGCATGACTGCCCAAGGTCTTTCTTTTTCCCAAAATGAGAGCCGACTGCTGAGACAGCTCCCACGGACAGGCAGATAACCTGGGCTTCCAGGGACAGAAAGAGCGAAGCCAAGAACAGAACAACGCGGAGTCAAGCCCTGAGTGATGGGAAGGTCACACAAGAAGCAGGAGTGAGTCGGTTGCTTGAGGACAATCCAGGGAACTCGTTGGCATTCTGGGGGGACGCATCTGTCTCCTGACCCACGAACTCTCTCACGGGGTCATGGAGAAAAGAGTCTTATCCCATGCTGTCGACAACAAGAATCCCAAAAGAAGTAACGCCAAATGAAAAAATAAACAGGAAGCAGATAACATGATGAATGCCACCGCGAAGCACGCCTTGGGGGTGG
>NW_004567111.1:685015-711977 GCF_000260355.1 Condylura cristata | reverse complement strand
CATCCTGTTTCCAGCCACACTGTCCTGAGTGTCCTTTGATGCTGCTTTGGGCGGGAGGAGCAGCCAGGCCGCCTCAGGTCCGGACGGCGCGTGGCCGTGTCCGCTGGCTCCACGCGCCCGGGGCTCTGGGCCCGGCGCCCCGCACCCGACAAGCAGCTTCTGCTGAATCCGACGAAAGCCCTGGCCCAGACCCGCAGCCCCGGGTCTGCGCCGTGAAGCTGTGGTGCTCTCGGGGAGGTGCTGGGGTTGGGGGGTGCGGAGAGCAAACCTCCCTGGGGGCCAGCACCCCCAGGCGCCCCCCGCCCACTCCCAGAGTCACATCTGCCCGTCTGGAGTCTAAAACGTGCCGTCTCCCTGGGCCCGCCACCCGGGTTATCGGTTTGAACTGTGTTTGCAGAAGTGGCAGGATCTTGCTGGAAATGTTTTGTTTTTTTTTTTCTTGGAAATACTGAATTTAGAAACTAACTGAAAAAGGAAGAGAGCCCCTCCTCCTGGCTGACGTGGCGGGGCACCCAGGACTAACAGTATAAAGCTGTCAGTGTGGGAACTTAGGATGACAGTCGATTGGAATCTATTTTTAAAAAAAGATTTATTTATTTTAAAAAACAGAGTGGAGAGCCGATCAGGCAGATGGCTGAAGTCCACTGCTGAGGGGTGCAGCGGGGAGACAGGAGAGGTCTGCCGCGCCCTGTGGTCACCTCTGGGTCAGGGATCAAACTCTCACTGAGGCGGCTGCAGCCAGTTTGCAGTGCTGCGTCCTAACCCGTTGTGCCATGAGCGAGGGCCTAAATCTACTTTTTAAAACCATCATAAGATCAAATTAAACATGAAATATAAACAATCTATTTCATCAAATCTTGACTGTGTCCTCTGAAAATCTGTCTTTAGCACTTTACCAGGACAGGCCTCCCTGGTGGCCACAGGGCACACCACGAAGCCATCTGCAGTGCGAGTTTGACCCCCAGCCAGGGAGTGACCCACAGGGCTTGGCTGACCTCCCCGTGTCCTGCTGCCTGTTCTGCTCCCCACTCTGTCTCTGGTGAATCCTCTCACCCCCTGCATCGCTGGCCTGCACCCCAGTTATGTATGCATAAATAAAACTTTAAAAAAAAAAGCTGTACTAGGATTTGCGACCTAGAATGCAGCCCTGATACTGCTAGGCCCATGAGGTCCCGAGTCATCTACTTAGAAAGCAGCTGCCTGCTCAGCAGCGCGGGTCTCTAGAAGAAGTAGGCGCCCTCACATGAAGTGCCATCCCTCGCACTTAGGTTGGTGGGGGTCGTTTCTGTGGTCCATTTGGGATCTGGCTAATGGGCTCGCCCACACGAGCACTTACCAGAACGCAACTCGGACCGCTGCCTCCCAGCTCCTGGGTCAGGGCAGTGGTCCGCTGACCTGCCCGGAGGCCGGTCTCCTGGTTGATCTCTCTTTACTGACTCAGAGGAAGTAAAGGGGGAGCCCTAGAGGATGCACCATCCACGCTTAGCCAGGAAAGATGAGTCTGTAGTTAACGGCAGGATGTATTCGCATATGGTCAGAGTAAATAGTGACCATATTTTATTTCTCAAGAGATAAACTTTTATGGGATGGATGCTTTGTACACATCTTCTGGAATTTTCTGTGGTGTCACAGATGCAGAGATAGTTTCCGAGAGCTCTAAGGACGTTGCTCAAAACCAGCTAGTAGCTTGTTGAGGTGGGGTTAGGGTGTTAGGGAAGCCAACCTAGAATTCTGATGACTTGATCATTCTGCTCATTTGACAACATTTGAGTGAGGCTAGCTGGTTGGATTACTTATATGATGATATTATACTATATTTTGTATACACACACACACGCACACACAGGCTTTCAGGAACTAGCCCTCGTGGTTTTTGGACCTACAATTTGGCAAGCGCAGGACCCACAGAGTAACACAGGAGCCTGTGAGACTGCAAATCCAGGGAAGAACTGATGCTCCACTCCTCAATCCAAAAGAGTCAAGGCAGAATGAGTTATTTCTGGGGAAGAGAGGGGTCTTTTCTTTGTTCTTAGCCACTTTTCCTGGTACCTTCAACCTGTTGAATGAAGCCAGCCTATGTGTGGAGAACAGCCACCGTACGGAGGTCTACAGGTGGGCATGCAGTGACCACCGAAATGTACCTTCATGGCAACATCTAAACTGGAGCATGGCCAGGGCTGGGTATCGTAGCTGAGCCAGGTGGACACCAGAATGGGCACCGATAGCTTTAGACGGGATCGCATCAAAGGCCAAGTGTGATCAGAGGCTGGCACTTGAGCAGCTTCCTGAGTGAGGTCCTGGGGCTCCATCATCCCACATGAGCCAAACTCTCCACAGCTGGAAGGTGCCGATCACCAGGAGGCCTGCACAGGCTCACGGCGGAACACAGAGTCCCACGAAGGCGCCTCAAGTGGCTTCTTGGTTGCTTATAAATAGATCATGGGCGCTTGCCAGTGGTTTCGGACCTGACCTTTCCCTGAGCTTCGGTTCTCAGGATAAGGAAGCAGGGCCACGGGGTCAACTCCATAAGTCAAATGACTGTGGCTGGGCCGGGCTGCGCTGACTCCAGCCCCTTCCTGCTGTCTCGGTTTCTGCCTGCGCTTTATCAGCCCAGAGCAGTTGTGTTGACGGAATGATTCTGGGCAGGAAGTGAAAATCTGTGCACGTGGGGGCTTCTGGCGGACCGCAAGTGCTACCGCAATTTTTGAGCAAATGGCGGGTGACAGCCTTGCTCCCAGCCATGTGCCTTCGCTCCAGGCTGCCTGTCGGGAGGAGCACGTAGGTGCTCTGAGGAGCGGAGGACCCCCTCCGGGACAGCGAGAGCACCCCCAGGACCCCCAGGCCCGCATCTTCCCTTCCAGTCACACTCCGGTCAGAGAGCGGGGCCAGTTGCCTGGAGGAAACTTAAGCTGTCAGTAACACACGCACGGATTCCAAGTGGAGGCAGAGGCGTGGAAAGCCCCCTCCTGTTCTCTTCCCCCCAAGTTTACAGCAAACATGACTAAGTATCCTCCCTCACCCCCCACCCCTGCCTGCTCCAAAATTATTCTTCCAAGAAATCTCCATAACGACTGGAGAATAAGTGGCCTCCGCTGTTCGTAAGCAGACTTACTGCGTCACCTGGCTACGGAGTCTTCACGGTGCGAAGCCCCAAATCATGACCTGCAGAGCAGAACCCGATTTTATTAGGAAAACTTTTTATAAAGGTTCTTCATTTATTGTTAAAATGAATGAGCCACTAAGAGTCAAGCCCGCCTTCTGAAAAATAAATTAGCCTCCAGCTCTTACTTTCTAATGTAAAGATGAGAGTTGAAAAACCAAGTTACTTAAAAATCTGAACAGAAACTTCACACCTGCAGATCATCTTAGAATGTGCAAAATGCAGACACATTTTTAACAAATATAGAAATAACATCCACACATTAGAAATAGAAACTGAGAACCATGAAATCTTACAAACTTGCAATAAACTTTTGAGATGAAAAATGAAATGGCCCCCAAAGAAGAGATCGGCGACTTTTAATCAGTTTCTTGCTAAAACAGGGAGGTATTTCCTACCTTTCCGACACATTCATTTTTATATGAAGACCTTTCGAAACTCACTTGGCTGAAAGTGTAAATTTAAAACATTCCAAATTTTTCTGAGGAGGGAGAATTTGCTTTTGCAAAACTTGAAGGGCGTTGCACCCCACCCCAGTCTACACCCCAACCCTGGAGAGAAGCCTAACTCCCTTGGCAGAGAGGATCAACGCTGTCAGATAATGAAGAGTAGAAATAACTAGAAAGCAGCTTAGAAGCCAGGATAGCATGGTGCTATCTTTAAATGCAGCAATGTCCAGATGAAGAGAAGACACAGGGAGATGCAAGACCGTCAGCACGGAAGCCAGGCGTTTGATTCAACTGACAGCAAACCTGGCTTTTCTAGGCTTTCAGTAAGGAACACTGGACACAATGCGCTTTCGATTGTTTAATTATGAGGTAATATCCTAAAATAGACATGGTGGTCACTCAAAAAAAAAAAAAAATCAGGAAGCCCGATTCCTCACCAAGTTACAAAGGATTCATCAGCCGGGCGCAAGGCCAGACAGAAGCACCAAGCAGGTGTAAGAAGCGGCACAGGCCCGGGCCCTCCCCAGGGGGTGCCGTGTCCTGCCAACCTAGAAGCTTTCTGAAGTCCCCTGCTTTGGGCTTTTAATGTCTGAGGAGTGGTTAAGTCATTGGTGGCTGGAGGCAGAGGCGTGGAACGACCCCTTCTGTTCTTTATCCCCCTAATTTTAAGTGTTATTTATTTTTTCTAGCTTTATTTTTCATATATATATATGTGTATGTATGTGTTTTTCCTTTTTGTACAATATACATACATACATACATATATATACATATATATATATATATACATATATATATGTATATATATATAAAACATCGCCTTTCCTTTTCGTACAGAGCATGCTTTCTCCTCTCAAGTGTAGTCCTGGCGAAATCCCCATCACCAACTCATCGGTGGGCCTTTATTTTTGCGGGCATCAGCCCTGCTTCTGCTTCCCCCAAAGTTACCCTCCTTAACGGAACGAGAGACACGTTTGCATTCTCAGCGCCTAAACAGCACTGAAGTTTCAGGGGAAGCGAAAAGGAGTCGCCAGGCCGCAGGCTCGAGCCCTCCGGTGGGTCGCGGAGCCAGCAGCCGCCCGCACCTGCTTTCCTCACGCGGGCGAGAACCCGCCGCTGTTCCCACCTCCAGGGGGCGCCGTCCTGTGGTGCTGGAGTGCGCCCCTTGGGGGCCTGGGGAGGTGGGTGCGTCCCTGGGGGACTTTGGGGGGCGAGGAGCGCCCCCGGGAAGCCGTGGGGGGCAGTGAGGGAGGTGAGCAGTGCTCCGGGCGGGCCGAGGCGCCGTGTCTTGTTCTCACCTCCCTTCTCGGGCTTTTAGAATTTTATTCACTGTTTGCTTTTGACCTGGCCCCTCCTTTCTATTTCCCCTCCCAAGCCCCACCCACGCTGGACATTACCTGCCGAAATGTCCATCCCGCGCCACCCTCCGTCCGAGTGCCCCCGCTTCCTCAGTTACCGCTGCAGCCCACAGCTACCAGGTGCGCGCACCCGCACTTTTACAGGGGCCCCGGCCGCTCTCAAAGTGACGTTTAACTGCTTCACATGGTATTTTTAACTGTCGGGGACAACACGCATCTGGTCACTGCACGCCAGGCGTTCCGGGGGGGGCGGGTGCACGCGGCATTCCTTGCGGGGGTCCCCCCCTCGCTGGGATCCCCGCTAGGCAGCTCCCCGCCTTGCACGTGACCGCCCTCCCAGGACTGACCAGGTGCTCTATCGCCTGTGCCCGCTGGTCTCCCGTTTGCGGAGGTCCCAGACTGAACGCCCGCCCCGTCGGGCTGCAGCAGGCGGGGTGCTGCCTGGCCCCTGGGTCCTCGGTGTCCCTCAGCCCCCGCAAGCTGGGCGGGGGGTGCGGACGCCGCCAGCGAGCGCCCAGCGCTTCCTCTGGGAAACCCCGGGACTTCTGGCAGCGCGCTCCGGACAGGACAGGCGCCCTGGGAGCGTGTCTGGGGGCCGCGGGGCTTCCCGCACAGAGAGGAGCAGGGCCAGGGTTCCCAGGCTGTGGGGGGCTGTGGGGGGCTGTGGGGCGGGGCGTCAAGGTCCGAGGCGCCCTCCAGGCCCAGGTTAAGTAGGTTCGCTTTCTTGCACATCAGCAGTGCTGCAGGATGGTTAATAAATCACGCGGTCACAGGAAACTCCACGGCTTTTCAAAGTTCCTCATTTATAGAAGATATCTGGGTGCTGGTTTCCTTTTGAACTGGAGGGTGGCAAATAGCACAAACGCGGAGCATCCCAGGGCGCGGCAGGCTGTCAGGAGGCCCTCAGCCTTTGGAGGTGGTCAGCGCGCTCAGCTGCTAGGCCAAGTCCCGCCCGAGCAGACCGACTGGGGTGAGGGCGTCTCCGAGGCAGTGGGCTGGCCCTCTCCGTCAGCGTGCCTGTGGCATTGAAACGGGGAGGCTGTTGGGGTGGTCATGGAGCCCGCAGGTCAGGGCCCGCAGCTGCTCCACGGCCCCCCTCACCTCCGAGACCTCCCCAGAGCCTTCCCGGGCTGACCGCCTGCAGACAGAGCAAGGACAGAGCAACTTCGAGTGTGAGTGTCAGACATGCCTGCAGGGTCAGCGACGGCTCACGGCCTGCAGAGACGCTGCTCTGGCAAGTGGGCGGTGTGGATGCTGCTTAACCCAGGCTGGGGTTACAGCCCATCCACCTGGTTAGGTGAGGGCTCCTAGCTAAGGTTTTTCAAAGTGTGAAGCGCTTGGTATTATCGTTTACCTATCTGGGGATCAATGCAACTCTGTTTTGGTTTTTTATACTTGTTTATGCATGCAAGCACTGGGGTGCAGGCCAGAGGTGCGGGGGGAGGGGTGAAGGACTCCCCAGGGACAGAGCGGGGAGCAGAACAGGCGGATCCACTGAAACGCACTGCTGAGGGGCCAGCGGGGAGACAGGAGGGTCCACTCTGCCCTGGCGTCCCTCCTGGCCCCGGCTGTGGCTGTGACAGCGTCACTGAGCTGCGCTTTAACAGGAGCTGCCAGCGAGGCCCTGAGCCAGTATTTTCTTACAGAAAAGTTGCAAGCGCAGTACAAACACAGTCTCTCCCCCTGAGTAATTTGAACCTACGTAGCCAACAGAACACCTGAACCCCCAAACTGTCAGTGTGCGAAATGCACACTGTGGCGAAGAGTCACTGCACAGATCCCAAAGCAGACTGAGGGGCCGTCACCTGGCACCCTCCACACGCTCACTTCTCCCTAGCCGCCCCCAGGTATTCTACTGCTACTCCTGGCCTGCCCCCAGGGGCGGCGGCACCCCGCAGGGGCGGGGCCAGCCCCCAAGGACCCCCTCCTCCAGGGCTGCAGTGTGGACCCCAGGCCCATGTCTTCCCCTTGCCCTGGCTCCACTCGTCCCGGCCCCGACCTGATCTCCCCTCCACGTCCCCACATCCTCCTCGCCTCATCCTGGTCCCCAATGCCCCACAGGACGGGCGCCTCCCCCCCATGTGTGGGTGCTTCCTCTTGCGGGGGGCAGCAGGAAGAAGTCACCAGGCCAGAAGTTATATTTAAACGTGGACCGCAGCTCCGGTCAACTTCCCACCACCGCCTGGAGCACCGTACCGCAAAGGCTTGCGGAGGTGAGTTACGACTCACTGCACGCGGGGTGGCTCCTGCCTGGGAGACGAGGGTGATGCCAGCACCCCTCCCTGCACGAGACCACCCAGTCATGGAGGAGACGCTGGAGTAGATGTGAGGGGAAGGGCGATCAGCCTGGACTCCGAGAGAGGCCTTCACGGAGCCTCGGAGAGCCTGAGCCGGGGCCGGCGGCCCCCGGTGCTGCAGCAGGTTGACCAGCAGGTCTGAGATCGTGGGTGGGGCACGGCTTCTCCTCAGTGTCGGTGTTTGTGACGCTCAGTTTCTACCCCGGTAGGAGCAGTGCAGTCCGTGTCTCGTGCTAAATTTTCTGTGCAGTGAATTGTACCAGCAATGCCGGTGAGGGTGAGTCCGTGCACAGGTAATCCCAGAGCTGCGAGCTGAGATTCATTCATGCTCTCCCCAGCGCATTGAGGGAGTCAGCTGCAGTGTCAGAGTGACGCTGGGGTGGTTTATACATAAGGCAAAGCTGAAACCCGCGTCAAATGCTCCCCCGATCTGCTCGGGAGTGCTGGGACGTTAGGAAGACCCCTCCCTCAGGTGAGCTGTGCAGGTGGGGACTGGCGTCATTGCCAGGGCAGGCGGCTTTATGCGCTGCTTGTGAACGGCTGAAGACTGACCTTGATATCTTATCATTTCATAGATGGAGGAGTGAGACCCAGGAGGCCGCAGAGACTCCGCGGGGCCCGAGGCCACGTGCGACTGGAGCCTGGACCCCCCGACAGGGCCTCGTGCTTCTCCATTTCTCTCGACTCTCGAGTGACCTCCGCAGCATGGAGGGTTTTAGGCTTTCCTCTGCGGGCTTCATGCTTTTCCTTTCTGTGCTAGCCCGTAAAGCGCCACCAGATTTAGGTGGATGACATGTGTTCTAGGTCACCTTCTCCAGGACAGAAACCTTCAACGATGCCCGCTTTGCTACCGATTCAGGTCCACTCACTCTCTGTGACGCTCTGCAGAGGAGAGGACGCCTGACTCACTTCCAGACAACCACTGCCCGTGCTGCCCGATAGGACGCTTCCCGCGTGCACCGTACATACGTGATGCGGAAGCGCGTGTGGCGCCCAGGCGTGTGCACTTTGTAACCGGCCATCTTTGCCTCACGCCGCCTACTCTCCGGCCCCCACCGGGCTCTGTGTGCGGATACCACGTCTGACTGGTCTTTTCTGTGACCTTAGGTCCTCAGGGATGTAGCTGGCGAACTCCTCTGCCAGGATCCGGCCCTGCGAGTCCCCGGTGCCACCGTTCCATTCCGGTGGGCGCAGCCGAGTCTCTGCCACAGGCCAAGTGTGGCACGTCCTCCACTACCCTCTTCCCCAACCATCGCCTCCGACCCTTCCGAAGCCGCCCACACTGAATCCCCTCTCATGTCGGTGCCTGCTCGTGCTGTACCCGGCTAGTGTGCCGTTACGCAGACTTGCTGGGCCATCACGATTGGAAGGAAGTTTCCCTGCCTCCGCCAGCCCGTCCCTCAAGCACTGTATACAAGACGTTTCACTGGAAGTGCCCTAAATGCTTCGTGTTGCCAATTCTTGTTTGTGTGGTTTATTTCTGGTGATGAAAAGGGCTCCCTGCCAGCGGCGCTACTCCCCAGAGCAGCCCGCGCCAGATGAGAGAGCCAGTATGTGAGGTGTCGGTTCGAGGCAGAGTGATGATCACATGCCCTGCGTTTACAGTAGCAAACAGAGCTGAGGAGTTTCCGAAAAGTAGAAAACAAGTCACATACACATACAGACCAGGCTGTTGCAGAACGCCCCAGACAGAGAAAACTTGTAAACTTCCTTTGCAAAGCTGGGAGCAAAGAACTACAGAAAGACACGAGACTTCCACGAGTAAGATCTCATTTCGTCCACAGAGGGACAACTGGGAGAAAGCTTTCACGGCAGGGCGCAATGGCAGGCGGTGCTTTCCACACTCTGAGACGCATAAACGTAGCTGGGCTTTCGGGTTTTCGCTTTTCAAACGATGAGCAATAAAAAATAAGTCCAGGAAACGCATCTCAGAAAGGAGGTGATAGAAGCTTCACGGAAGGTGCAGCAGCTCGTGGCTGGTAAGAAAAGCCCATTCTGAGGGCGGGTCCTTCCTCACGGGCACAGAAGCCACAGTCCAAGTGAGAGCCGAGTGGGCGCCATAGGCGAATGCCTGCGAGCGAAAACAGAGCGCCACAGGGAACGAGGGGTGGTCTTTCCTGCAGGAAGACAGAACAGCAGTTGCCGAGCGAGGCTGAGAAGCAGGGCAGTCAGTCCTGGACGAAATTCTGATGTCGTTTGTCAGCAGTCTTTTGAAATGACAGATCCAAACCAACACTGGTTGGGTGAGTCATAAAAAAGAAAGAAAAATAAGAAAAAAAGTAGGAAAGTCTGATCGACCCTTGGTGCAGGAGTGCCAGTGGGCTTATGAGAACCGCACGCCACCGTTACGCTTCCATGTTTTCTTCTGGAGAGTGACTCATCACTTTTTACACAGTGGCCTGGTTTCTAAAGGTCTGAAACGTTTATACTTTATACCTATCTTTAAGGATTTATACACACTGTCAGGAGAAAACTTTGTTTCTAATTTCTGCTAGTTCTTCAGTTTTGTGTCTTTTTTCCAATAAACTTGCAGAGAATCAAATGTATTACTTTAATTAAAATGTTGAGCTGTTTACTCACCATCTTTTGCTCTAATTTTTTCTTTGTGCTTTCATAGTACAATGGTGAGTGTGTTTTCAAACAAGAAAAACGCACCACTGTCAGCAAATAAGTGTGTTAAAATTACCAAACATCGTTCTCGCGTTCATTTATGGTGTTGTAGCCTAGTGCCAGAAAGAATGGTGAGAGAGAAGAAACGGTCTTGCCTTCCTGCTGCTGTTGACATTTGTACATTTTCAGATCAAAAACTCAAGTTACCTTGTTTACTTTTAATTCAGAGTTTCACTATTGAGTCAACTTAATTATTGTTGTTACAAAATGATCTTCCTTTTCATTTAAGAAAATTCACTTCAAACACTTTTAGTAAAACATCAGGCATCAATAAGAAAAAAAAAATCTTGCACCAAAGGTCAGGGAGAAGGCAACCCATTTATGCAACTCTTTTTATTTTGTGGATCAAACAGCACACATTGAACATGCATCAGCCTTTAGGGCGCTATGCTTTATCATCCAGGATCAGAAAGCCCAGGATGTGGGCAGGCGGCAGCCCAGTGGGGAAGGGCGAAGAGGGCGGTGACACAGTGCGGGGGCTCCAGGAGCCTTGTCCAGCAGACCTGGGTGGGGCTGGGTGGGGCTGGCCGTCCCGGGGAAGTTGCATCCACGCTGTGGACATTGTTAGCCAACCCGTGGGCGGATAAAGACGCGGAGTCCGAGGCCTGCCTGAGAGCGCGCCGGGAAAATTCAGAGCCCGATCAGCTGACCTCATCGCACTGGAATTCTTGTGTGTCAGGTGGTGACGGTACCTGGCTGGAGCTCCTGCTTCATGACTGTGCTGTGGGACTGGCTGCGGGGGTGGGCTGGCCTCCTCAGTCATGGCCCCAGAGGAGACACAGATGGGTTAGAGCGAGCACAGGCTGAGCACAGAGGAGCTCGGGCCCCTGTGGGCAGAGCAGGCTGCGGCCAGGATCCTGGAGCCGAAAACGACTATTATGAAATGGCAAAAGTGTTGGGGAGGCTGGCAGGGCGCCCCAGGGCCCGGGTCCTCCAGGTCAACAAGACACCGGCCCATGAGCCAGGGGGAGCTGGCTGAACCCTCCGGTCTTCATCAGGCTGAGCAGGGCTCAACCGCACCTCCGAACAACAGAGATCTTCATCTACTGGGGTCCCACAGTAGACCCCCAATGCCGCTAAGCACCTGCCCGAGGGCACAGGGAGAGGCTGATGGCAGGGGCCAGGACAGGCGCTCTCTGGGCCACCAGGTAGTCAGTGGTCATTCATAGCCAGGCCACGGGCTCCTTCCTCGGGGACGCGCTGTCCACACGGGCGCCCCGAGACAGAGCGAGATGGCACTGGGCTTCGTTCATACGTGTGTGCGCCTGAGTGTGAAACAGACCGATGAAGAAGGCCTCTCCTGTGGGCGGCCCTGCTGGGGCTACTCTCTGTGGCGTGAGCTCACGGGGAAGAGGCCATTACAGCTCTACTGACCGACGCCTGGCACTGAACTTGGGGCCAGGTCAGTGGGTGCTTCTCCTCGCCGTCCTTTCTCCTTCCATCACGTGGTCTGCGTGTGTGTTCGTCATCATTTGCTGCTTTTCCATTTTAATTTGATAGATTTTTTTAAGGCAACCTGGCCTCAGGACTGGGGTGACCCTTGCGGGAGGGGGTGCCCCCTCACCTGCCGGGCAGGCATCGGGGCTCATGTCAGCCCCTGCCTTTACACTGGCAGCCTGGGCAGCGCCGCGGGTCGGCCCCCAGACCTCAGAGCTGCCACACAGAGTGGACGTCACCCTCCTCAGCCCGCTCATCCTGGCTGTGGCCTCCCGCCCATCACTGGCCCGACGCGACGCCCCTTCCCTGCACCGTGCGCCCTGGGCTCCGGGCCGGGCCGGCGAGCGGTGGCTGCCTGCCTGCTGTGCAGAGGCGGTGGCCTGCTGGTCCGCGTGTCCTTCCACATGGGCCAGGGCAGCTGACAGCAGCTTCCCTCGTCGCTGCCGCCGGGGGCTGACGGAGGACAGCTGTCAGTCGGAGCTGGCTCTCACACACAAGGGCCGGTCACCACGCAGCCCCCAGGCGGGGACGCGCTCCCACCCAGCAGGCTTGGCCTGTCTTGACTAGGCGGCAGTCAGACATGCTGGCTAGGCGCCGCCTTTTAGGGTTCCCTGAAGAAGTTGCCACTCCACCCCTCACGCACCGACTTTCTCCAACCCCAAACATGTTTCACATTGCCACTCAGACACGTGACAGGCGTTTACACACGCACACAAGAGACTCTGACCCCATAAAGTCAAGAAATGAAGCTACAACACCGAATCCATTACGAGTGAACGATTCAATTATTAGGCGCAGCTTGATTAAGTCGAGGCGGTTTTAGGAGACTGTTTCCTTGTGTAAGAGAATGTTCAAAGGGTGCTTATGTTGCTCAACACTTTCTCTGCAGACTGGGCGACGCTGGTTCATGCTTCTGTTTTGAGAAGACTGTTGTTGTTTTTCCCCACAACTGGGGTTCACAGAGGGCTCGTAGAGAACCCCCTGGAGACTTGACTCGTCTATACCCCCCCAGGGCCCACACAGACCCGGTCAGCGCGCTGGAAGCAGCAGTTTCAGTGCGGCGTCTCTGGGGGCCCCCTGCTCGGACTCCCCATCCAGACACACGTCTCCGCTTTCTCTGCCTTGAGGTTCTCTTCCACGTCACAGGATTCTCCTGGCTACAGATTCTTCGCTGCACAAACAGGCAAAGTGTTTTCCACCCGCGTCTGCACCTCCTGCAGGAGCAGAGTTCACAGGGCGAACGGCTCTACAGCATTTCAGCATAAAACGTGGCAAGTGCACTACAGACTCAAGTCCTGGTCATTTGCTTTGTTCCGCCTACTAATGACGGAAGTGGCGCCCCCGAGACACACGTGACGTGTATAAGAAATCAGGTCCGGAAACCACGCTGGGTAGACGTTTACGCTCAAGAAAATAACGCCCCATTGAGGGAGAAGGGTTTTCGCTCCCTCCACCCCGTGTCCGAGAGGAGCTTCCGTCACCCTCCTGTGTGACCTTGAAGTGGACTTCAGATTCCTCACCTCGCGGCTAGTGCCGACGCCTGTGGGGACTTAACCTACACACTAGAAATCCAGGCCGCTCGAAGTCCCACAACCAACAATGCACAATAATTTCTGCTCTGTTATCTTTCCCCTCTGCAGTTTTTTACTTAACAAAACCCACCTGCCAGAGTGCACAGCATGAGCTTGTCAGGATAAAGAGCTTGGTCACTCATTTTAAGATGCCGAGTCTTTGGGGTCCTTTTGTGGCTCTATCGCTGTTGGCTTTTGGGGCGGATGAAGCCGGCAAAGAGGTGGCGCCTAGGCCTGGTGCCCCTAGACTCACTGCCGGTGTTCTTCTAAAGTGGGGTTCTCCCAACCCAGCCCGAGCCACGGAGCTGAGAGCAAGCGCTTTCTTAGGACGAGTTCCGAGGCGTCTCCAGCAGCAGAAGGTTGCAACGTGGGCTGCAGAGGAAGACGGGCCGCAGGGGCAGGGGCCAGGCGGGTGCGTCCAGCCTCGAGCAAGGCCAGCAGTTTCCTTTCATGCCAGCCACGGGCCTCAAGCAGGTGTGGGGGCCCAGGGGCTTTCTGGCTTTTTCCCACCCAGTGGGAGGTGGCCCGGGCACTCAAGGCCGATGTCTGAAAGTGGCTGACATGATCTTTAGTGGACAGTTCACAGGTGGGCACCAGCCATGCCCTTTTCATGCTGGGGAAGCTACACACAGGCCCAGAAAACCAGGCGCCTGCCTGCAAGCAAGATGCTGTGGTAGGAGCCATGTGCCATAGCACTGACAGCTGGTGGTGAGCAGCAGTGGTTGGCGCCTCGCCGAGCTTCCCCACCACTCCCCGCTGAGCAGTGCCCAGGGTCCTTGTTCTCTACACAAAGAACCTGACATTGGCATTGAGATTACTTACCAAAGTGAGTCCAGTATTTTAACCGGCTACGCCGTAGAGTCGTGTAGCAAGCAAGACGCCCCTTCTTGGAGAGGCTTGAGTCTTGGCACTGAGACTGGATGCCGGCCTCCCACTTCCTGCTCAGTGCCCTTCCTGCTCGGTTGCCCCTGGGTGGCAAAGGGAGGCCCTTACCACAAGACCTCATGGTGGTAGGGGCTAAATTAGCAAAAAGCAATTAAAGAAAAATAGTCTCGGAAGTGACACGTGTTGCTATTTGTATTCCTCTAACATCTGCCTGTTGTGCTCATCGTCACCAGGCATCATGGCATCGTGGCCTCATGCCATCCTGGATGTGAAGGGGTCTGGAAACTATCACCGGAGGCAGTGTAGTGACCTTGTTTTAGGCTATGAACTTCCAAAGGTAGGTATCCCTGCGTCTGTGCCCTGCTTGGGCCAGCTGCCCCTGGAAGGTCCCCTCCTCCCAACTCTCTTGACGCCATTCAAAGGCCACTTCTGGATCCGCCTGCTCTGTCCTAGACCTGGAGTCCAGCTCTCCCGTCTCGATTCCCGCGGAATCTCATAGCCCTCCCACGTACTCCAGCGCACTCAGGGCCGTGCGACTGTCCCCAGGCGTGTCTGTCTGTCTGCTCAGCTATGAGTCACGAGCGCTCTGGCAAGCAAGGCCTGCTCTGAAAGCCAGGCGCGCATCTCACCAGCATCGCAGGCCCGGGGTGCCGAGCTCGGGTAGCTGCTCCAGTTCTGATGCCGTCCATCACACCCATGGCTCTCCGTCTTGTTGCCAAGGTAAATGTCAAAAAATGAGATGTCAGTCACTTTGGAAAGGGCCTTTATATTACGGGCGGACAACAGGTCGCCTGGCAAACGGCGGGAGCTCAATGAACGCCACCGAGTGGGTAAAGTCCTGAGTAGGGCAGAGTTAGCCGAATCTGATGAATTTCTGGTCTCTGTCCTCCTGGACATGTATTAAGTAGAGAGGGGCGCTATTATCTCTGTCACCTGCATGGAGAAGCCCAACATATTAAAACAGACTGGAAGGAAGAAAATAGACTTTTCCAGGTGCCTCCATTTCTGAAGTAGCAACGTGGTGGCTCCCTCCAGCAAGCCACCACTCGACTCTAAAATAGCTGCAGCCCCCGGCTGGTTAATGACACCTCGTTAGTAATAGGAGATAATGAGATGATAAGGGCAAGATTCATTGACCTTTCAGAGGCTTTTGATTTACTAAATGACACTGTTGGGTAAGCTAATTAAATTTGGCTTTTCTCCTGCAGTGAAGGCAGTGTTCTGATCTCCTTTGATTAGCATGAAAAATAAGGGGCTGTCCTATGGACATCTTCCTGATTTACGACTATGTTTATCTGATGCGCCTTAGGGCCCAATAACTGACTGACTTTATTTTATTTATTTTAAAATTATCTTGCTGATGCTAGAGATAAGCCAGGAATTCACTTACAGAGCGTGATAGTGCCACAGCAAGTAAAGTCTCCCTGAGCATCACGGAACTTAATCTGCTTTTTCCTTCTGAGTCACTGTGTTTGCCCACAAGGAGGATTCCGAGCGATAAGCTCACTGATGATGGAAACAGTACTCGGTGACTGACTCCCCTGCTACACACCAGGCAGACAAATTGGAATCTCAGCAAAGCAGAAGACAAACAGGTTGCAGCCTTGAGTCTGCCTAACTGTCAGCGGCCTGGTAACCAAGCGCGTCCAGAGAACTCTATCTCGATGGTGATAGCTTGACATTTTTCTCAATAAGTACCAGTGTGGTGTGCTAAAACAAATCCTCCATTGAAGTACAAATGACTCAGTAATGGGAAAAAATAACCATGTCTGTTTTACAAGCATTGAGAATGTCTGACACCTATAAAGGCGTCATCTTTCTGTTCTTCGTAGAGTTTGAAGCTGCTATTCACTGACTGTAATCAAATGTAAGCATGGAAGGCCATCCTCTCTTCAAACTACAATCAATTTAGTTTTTAGAACTTGAAAGTTGAGATTTATTTCCTTTAGTCTTTCAAAGACACACCTGTGAGCAGTCAAAAGTTGAGCTGAAGCCTAAGAATGAAATAAATCAGAATTCAAGGCTTGAGTTTATAGGACAAGGATAAGTTGGGCTTCTGACCTCCCCACTTGTAGTGGGAGAAGGGTCGGCCTGGAAAGCTACGGGCGGGGCACTCCCACAGCACGGCCCTGCAGGCTGTCTGCCCCTCTGCGTTCACCCGGGAGAAAGGAAAGCTCATCTCCACTCAAAGAATCACGCCCGGATGCTCGCGGGAAAGCAACTTGTTATAGCCAGAAACTGGGAGCAACTCCGTGCCCAGCAGGAGAGGCCGGGTGAGAGTGCAGAAGCTTTTGTACTGATGGCGTCACATCCTTTGGGGAGATGCCGAGTGTGGGATTGTTGGGTTATACGGTATTTCCAGTTTTCAGTATTTTAAGGCAAACCCAGGTGGATTTCCACAGGAGGCATCAGCACCCCGCCAACAGCATAACGGGGCTCCTCGCTCTCTGTATCCTCTAGCACTTGATGGTGGGCTTCTTGATTTGTCCTGGCATTGGGTATAAGATGACATCCCATTGTGGTTGTGACTGCACCTCCCCCACTAACCGTGAAGGTGGACATTAGCTCATGGGTCAAATGGCTTTTGGGATCTCCTCGTCACTGAGTCATCTGGTCAGATCTGATGCCCATTTATTAGTCGGGCTGTTTGTTTTTTTATTGTTGAATATCTTAAGATTTCCCACTGCTTGGATGAGGTCCACTGACTTCATGAAAGACATTCCACCGTACTCAATGTCTTCAGGTGGAAGTGTTAATATCATCCAAAAAAAGAGAAGAAAAAAAAACCTTCACAGAAATATCCAGAATACTGTTTGGCCAAATATCTGGGCACTTGGTGCAGGTAAGTTGACACACAACTTTGCACTAAGCGTCTCAGAGAAGGATAGGAGTGGGAACGGCAGGGGACTTGAAGACAGTGAGGCAGTGCTGGCCCGGGAAGCATGTCCCTGAGTTACGGCCACCAGCTCATAAACACGGTACATGCTACATACACGCAGCTCACTGTGTGACAGTCACGCCTTAGTGAAGCCATTTTTACCTAACAGATAGCTGAGCTGCTCTGGACAGAGCCACGCGCTGGTCAGTGATGCCCTCAACTCAATGCCCGTCAGCAAAGAAATGAAATTCTTACAAGTGAAAGTCCCATCCGGGAGCCCATTTCTCAGCGTGAGGCTCTGCGGCTGTGGAATGCACACGGGCATGGCCTCCGATAGGCAAATTGGCGTGACAAGGGCTTCCTGTGCCAAGGGGTGGCGACTTCTGGCGAGATCATTAACTCAGAAACCAGTGTCCTGCGCGTCCTATGCTTCCACCCCACTCCGACGTATGCCCCCAGCAGTGATGGGTAGGTAATTATTTTAGTAGCAAAACAAACCTTCAAATTATACACTCTTTCTTTTGTGGAAAAAAAATTGAATTGAATTCATTTCATGGTTGTAAACGCTAATGAGAATCGAGAGAGATGCTAAATGAAAGTCCAAGTTGTAAGTTAATGTTATTTAGAGCTGTGAGCTCAAGGACATCAAAAAGAATGCTTAGTCATTCTTGGCAGTGAGCAAAACTTTAAAATAATAACTAAGTGGAATTTTTAAATAGTTTGTTTTCTAAGGAGTTCTGGTCTTATGCACCAGCAGTAAGTGGTTCGCTATCTGTAGCATCTACGAGACGTTTCTCCTTAAGACTGTTTCTCTCACCGATCAGAACCGTTGTCATGGATTCTCTGGGTTGATCCAGGTACAAACAGCCCCTCCCAGAATGTCCCTAGAGTAACAGAATAAAATGCACTTGTATTCGGAGATCATGCACACTCAGAATCCTTCCCAACTCCGTGTTCCAGCAGCAGTGACATTCAATTGTAAGGTTACTAGAGAATTGAAACAAATTTATTATCGCTAGTCCAAGCGGCACAAAGAATCTAGAAATGCCAACTCTGAAGATATATAGCAGAATTAAAGACACCAAATACGGTCACACCGAGGGCTTCTTGCTGCTCCTTCTGGTTGCGTCTCGTGTTAGCCTCTCCAGCTGAGCAGGCAGCACCTTCTCCGCCATGCCGGGGGCTGGGCCGGAGGAGGGAGCACCGTGATGGAAGCAGGAGTCCAGCTGCTGTAGCCTACTGGGGCGTTCCCGGGGCCCATTGCAGACCACGGGACTGTGACTTCTCATTAGTATTCTCCGTGGGGTGGTGAGGCCAGCCTCGTTAATAGCCCAAAGGGAAAACTCACTTGTGAATCCGAAGTAGCCTTGTGGCTATTACACTGGGTTAAACTCTCCCGGAAAGGAGTAGGCGTCGCCCCCAGCTGCACCCCTTGCCCAAGGGGGGGCAGCTTGCAGGACAGTGAGTGGCCCAGGGGCCCAGACTCCGGCTTGTCTCTTGTTGCTGGGGTGAGCGTGTCCTCTGGGAGTCTAACGCCGTCCACTGCCCTGTCCGCTCCCTCTTCTTGCTGAGTGGAAAGGGCAGTATCTCCCCTCCATACCGTCCTAAGCGGGGCTTGGGGTGCGGGAGCCCCACTCCTTTTGTTCTTGAGGCAACCGGTGACTACCTGCTTCCCCAGCCACACAGATAACCAGCAGGTCAGACTGCAGTAAACTGGGGCGCACTTCCCTGAGTCCCCGCCGCAAGGTCATCGCAAATGGGCGGTTCTCCTGACGCCTCCTGGGCAAAGGGCACTTTCTAAAGAGCCTGCCTGGTGCCCCCCAAATTAGAAGCCACGTGAGCGTGCCTCTCTGCCAGGGTCCCCGCCTCTGGGTCTCCTGTGAGCGCTTCCCATCCCGACGGGGAAAGCAGCTTTAGTGACCGCCAACCTCCCTGGCAGGGCGGGTCCAGGCTGCGCTCGGGTCCGGTCCCGGCGGTCCCGGCAGATCTCGCGCTGCAGAGTCACGGATGCCGGAGTGGGCAGTCCTGGCTTTTCATCTCCCAGTCATGGTGTTAAACCCGACCCCGGCCCCCCCCCCCCCCCCTGCCCTTGGGGGGTGGGAGGGGCGGGTCAGACGCGCTGCAAGGTGTGCGCGGCTGACGCCACCCCGTCTGCAGACGTCCTGGAGAAGCCCAGCGTCTGGGGGCCCCGGCGGGGTAGGGAGCCTTGGGGTCTTCACAGACCAAGTGGTTGGCCAGGGGCCCCTGCCGAGCTTGACTCAGCAGCTGAGGGGGTCATTGCTTATTGAAACTGGGGACAGCGATGAACGGGCCCACAGTATCACAGAGACGCAAAGATTCTTCTAGCCAAAGGGATCCTGGAGATGAGCTCATTTCCTCCCCTCTTCTAGAACACTCGTGAGTCTGCGTTCTAATGAGACGGGGAGATTTTAAAGAGGCTATTTCGTGTTTCCCTTTGCTTTCTTCCTCAAGGGCTTTCAACATTTGTTGTTTGGTTTTGCCTGGATGAAGTCTTCCCTGAGAATCGGCTCTTCATTGCATTTGCTCCAGGGGAGGGAAAAGCAGAAAAAGGGACCGTATTTACGCCTCTGGTCTTCACATGGCCGGCTTGTTGCCTGGCAAAGCGCCATGTAAAGAACGACCCTGGATGGCCAGCACCATCCTCATGTCAGGGCGTAAACTCACTGGGAAGAGATCACAGTCTCAGCTTGACCCTTGACCATCTTTGACTGTCCTTCTTCCTGTCTCCTCTCATTTTAACTCAGATTGTGTCAAAATTAGTCACAAGGAATTAGATCTGATCATTTCTCTAAACTCTCTGGAATAACTGCATATCTGTGATGCTTTCAAATTAGACTGAGAGCATGCAGGAGCCCCACTATCTACACAGGAGGTGAAATTATCAGTGGAAATTTCAAAAACCTTCTGTTCCTGCTTTTAGAATATTCACTCTTTTTTTTAGTCATAGACCTTTTGGGGGAATCTGATAAAGATTAGTTCTCACAACACAAAAATCCAACGTGCCAGATTTCTATTTTTAACCAGTGGCATCTGTAAGACCTCGGCTCAAGCTCTGCTATTCTGCGTTATCCATAAGAAACCGAGTCTGTTCTTTAGAACAGGTTCATAGCTGAACCTGTGCTTATAGTCACGCAAACTAATGGAGGGTCAAAAGCAATGTTAAGAATGAGAAGTAACTTGAGAGGATTTTTAACTAGAACCGTGACCTGAGTCTGGTGAAAAAGCCATTAGCCCCAAAGACACGGGAAATAGCTGAGACCCTGAGGAAACCTGCAGAACAGTCCAGCAGTGAGGGATTCTGGGTCTGGAGGGCAGCTGCTTCAGTGGTGGATGCGCATGGACATGCAAATGAAGTGAAAAGTTGTAAATGAAATGCTTTAGTTGTTGTTATTATTTCCATAGATCCAAAAGTGTGGGATGTAGATGTGGTTAAAATGGAAAGTTTCCAGGACAACTCTTCTGTCAGGTGATCCAAAGGTCAAAATAACATAACCCATGTAGGTGTGCATAGTTCAAGGAGAGCAGCTACGTGATGGTGCTGCAATGCACAGAGTGAAATATATCTATTTAAATTTCACCCTGTGCCCATACACATATTTCATTGTGTGCACGTGTATGTGCATGTATGTATTTCAGTATATGTACATGTGTGTATATATTTCACTCTGTGCATTGTAACAGCGTCATGAAGCTGCTTTCCTTGAAATATGTACATCTACACGGGTTATGCACATCTACATGGGCTATGTATATATAGAGAGTGTGTTGGACCTTGCGAATTCCTCTTTGATGAGATTCCAGAAATGGCTAAGGGGAAGGATCTGGAAGAGATTTACCCACTAGATGGAAATTAGGAATTTGTAGACATTCCATTAGGAATTGTAGAAAAAGAGAATGCGCACTTCATTGAGCGACACACAGACTTTGATAAACATACAGTACAAGAAGAACCTGCTACTGATAGGTGTAAATACCATTGTTTCATGCAATTGTTTATTGAGTGTTTCTGGCACATGGCTAGATAAGACAGGTAAGGACAGTGACCCCAGCTAAATGTAAATCATGGCTTCTGCACTGGAGATGATACTGAGAAGAAGTAAGTAACATAAAGTGGTTCAGTAATAACACAAGACAGCACAAGGAATGATGCAAAGGTGAGAAAAAATATGAACATGGAAGATCAGAGAAGACTTGTTTTTAGATCTGAGGGTGTGGAGAGCACGTAGAGAAAGCATAGCACGAGCTGGCGTTCATCTTTCAGTTTTCCCTCATGCTGCCTCCCAATGTTTCCCTGCATGCTGTAGGTTGAAAGAGATTCCCATCAGTTGCCTCAAGGAAAGAGGAGCGCACAACTGACCTTGACTTCCAAAGTGCCCAGGAAGAGAAGCCAGCCTGCCTTCCACGCTCCCCCAGGCCCATGTGGTGCGGTTCGTTGGGGCACGCCTGATGCTTTGCATCAGGTGTGGCCGATTAAGCCGGCAAGCCCGCCCGCCAGCGGGTCTGTTTGGTGTCCCGTAGACAAAATACTGGCATGGAACAGCCGGACCTGTCATTGTCATCAAGCTGTTATTTTGAAGACATGTAATTAGGGTCCGCTCCAGGCCTGTGAGGTGCACCTGTGATGAGACAACTCAGTAGGTGCTGCGGGACAGTGGCAGACAGCACTTCCTTCCATTCCCAAGGAAGACGTGAAGAAAGGGAGGGTTCACGGTTCACTCAGGAGGGTGGAGCCCGAGCTGGCAAGTCGGGTGACCCCAGAGCACAGGCTGGATTGCCCCAAACAGTGTCAAATAAAATCATGTCCCCAGCGGGTGAGGTGACTGATGGGGCTGAGTTCTCAAAGCTATGTCACACTGGGGCTCCCCAGGAGGCGCCCCTCCCTCCCTCCCCGCCCATGCTTGCTTGCTTTTGTTCAATGTTTAAGAAAATATTTGTGCACACAGAATTGGGGTACAGGCCAGAGGTGCAGGGGGTGGTGAGAGAATTCCCCCAGAGACAGCTGGGGAGCAGCACAGGCTGACTGACCAAGCGCACTGCTGCGGGAGCAGCGGGGAGACAGGAAAGGTCTGCCGCGCCCCGTGGGTCGCTCCCCGGCGGGGATCGAACTGGCGCTGAGGCTGAGGCTCGCAGTTGTGTTGCACTTTAACCCGCTGGCCACCAGGGAGCGCCCTGTTCAATTTTCAAAAACATGTTTCTCAGCGTCTAGTAAACTGTAAATCTTTCTTTAATGTCATTTGAAATTCATATACTTTTGAATCAACTAAAGAATCCAGAATTCCTGGACATCAGAAACGCCCAGTGGAGACCGCTCCCTCCCCTCCGCGCCCCACAGCGGCCCTGAGGCAGGTGGTGGATGACGCCCACGGCTCAGCCCTCGCGTTCATGTTAGTCTGCGTGCGCGCGTCCTCTCTTAGCCACACACTTTCAGACGGGTCTCCCAAGCTCGAAGACACCGTTTCGATGCAGGAAGAAACAAATAAAAAACCGAACTGGCAGAGCTCCTCAGAGAATAAACAGCCCATTGAAGCCACGTTAGTTTTTGCCTTTTTCCCTTAGGAAGTGGGGGGCAGGGCCTCGGCGGGGCGCCTCGGCGCTGTGGCCCTGTGGCCGATGCGTCCACCCAGCACGAGGCTGGAACCTTCCGCGAGCCGGTGCCCACTGTGGGCAGCGCTCACCAGGCAGAGAAGGATCCGCGAGACTCCCTGGGCGGGTCTGAGACCGCGGGAGCCGGCTCAGCCTGCGCCCCTGGGGCACACCGCGGGCCGGGAACCGCCTCCCCGCTCCAGAGTCCAGGCCCGAGGCAGCTGCCCACTGGAGGCCGAGGCCCGCGCCGGGCAGGCGCGCCAGCTGGACCGCGGTGCAGTCACCAGGACGGGTGACTTCATGGGGAGGAGAAGCTGCGCCCAGGTCAGGGGCACCGCCGGGAAGACGCCGAAGTCACCCTGCTCGGCGCAAGTGGGACGGACGTCTGGGGCTCGGAGAACGCTGAGCTCTCCAGCGGGGCGGAGCCGGAGATCTGAGCCTGTTATTTCACCCCGGGAAACCGGGACGCCAGGTGCTAGGTCCAGCCCAGGATTCTTAGGGGGAAAACGCCCCTCACTCCCTGATTCCCCCTGAATCATGAACCATGTTGACTCCATGCGTGTCCCGGGCTTGGCTCTCCCGCCACTGGCTTCTGCTGGCCTGAGCTTTCCCAGCCTCAGAGGTTTCCCGCAGCCCTGCAGCACCACACCCCATCCGGGATCCTCGAGTAAAGGGGGTGCGGACACCGGGGGTCCCGCAGGCCTGGCGGGCGCGGATCTTCAGCGCTCTCCCGGCTGCCGGCGCCCCTGTGCGCCCCGCCTGCGACCGGGCCCTGCCCGCGCTGGCCCCAGCCGTGAGGGGAGGACCGCCTCGGGTCATCCCCGTTCGCAGTGAAGTGCGGTGGAGGCTGGGAGACAGGCAGCTCTCCTCCCCGAGCGCGAGAGGGCACGGTCCAGCGGGTGGGGCCGCTGCGCCCCCCCAGCCCAGCCCCAGGAGGACCCCACTGTCCCCACCCCTTGCACCCGGCCCCCTGGGCTCCCGCCGGCTCCCTGAGCACCGTCCTGGGCAGCGGCCAGCTGCACCACTGTCCCCTCTGCAGCTGCCCTTTCCCGATGCCCTCGGCTGCCCCTCCTGGGCCTGACCCCGCTGCCAGCCAGGCCCAGGAGCCACGTGGCCGAGTGCCCGGCCCACCTTGTTCTCTGGCTCACCCTGAAATCACCACGTCTTACATCTTTGTCATGTTCTCATCGCAAGAATGGAAGCTCCTGGAGGGCGGGGACCCCGCTGGCCTCCTGGGGGCTACGCTGTGGCCCACACGGAGCCTAGGGCTGCCTGGCGGGGAGGCCTGGTCATCCTGTCCGCCGCCGGGTGGTCTCACAGGGGTCTGGAAGGGAGACGCTGGTTGAGATGACCTAGATGACCTGGACGCTAGTTGTGAGCATGAAGACACTGTCAGTGGGTTGAAAGGAAGTTCCGGATGTTGCGAACTGCAGTCCTCGATTTTAAGGTGTGTTTGGGCTTTTTCATTTTAAAAAATGTGGCCCTTCTTGCCCAGGGCTGAGAAGCTGCTCCACACGCCTGGAGGCGGCCTGACCCCAGGTCACCACAGAGGGGACGCCTGTGACTGGGGGTCCGTGAGCCGTTGGTCTGCACACTTAAATACAGGTCGCAAGCTCAGGCTCAACACAGGCGTTTTCAGTTTTGTTTGTTTTTCTTCAAGACTTGCTTATTTGTGCATACAGAACTGGGGTACAGGCCAGAGGTGCAGGGGCAGTGAGAAGATTCACCAGAGACAGAGTGGGGAGCAGAACAGGCAAATCAACGAAGCACACTGCAGGAGAGGTCTGCCGCGCCATGTGGTCACCTCCGGGGCAGGCGGGGATCGAACTCATGCGGAAGCGGCTTTAGCTTCTCAGTGCTGCGCTTTAACCCGCTGCGCCCCCAGGGAGGGCCCTTGCCAATTACTTAAAAAAAAAAAACTCCATGGAGTAGATAACTCTTTAATTTCTTTTTTTCTGAAACTACTGACGGATGCAGAGTGCACAGCAAACACCTGCCAGGTTGAGTTCAGGGGGAAGGCGATGACCGCTAACTGACAGAGTAGCCAGCTCAGGAGTGGACGCAGAGTCGGCTAGGTCAGCCCGGCCTCCTTCAGGCAGGTGCAGAGTTGGCGTTTGGGTCCTCTGGACCGTCTGCGGGGCTTGCGGAGGGGCAAGGGCCCTGTGCAGCGGCCTTGGCATTGCAACCTTCAGCTGGACCGTGAATCGGCACAGCCCAGGGTCCACATCACCCGGGTTCACGCCTCTGTTTCCAAGGAGCTAAACTACAGAGTCTCCAGCTCCACTTCCCCTCAGGGACTTGAGGCCTCAGCTGGGCCTGTGACTTCAGCTGCAGCCCAGAGCTCACTCGCACCACACCCATGCTCCGCGGCCTCTGGGGGCAGAGCCCAGCTCCTGCCTCCTACAGCCTGCCCTCCCCCCACGCGGCAGTTCAAGGATGTGGACCTCCAGGGCCCTGGGGAGGGCCGGACGAGCCATTTTCAGTGACTGCTACGGAGGAGCTCTCAGGTCTTGGAGGAAGAGGCAGACGTGTTGACGTGGTGCAGGCCTCCCTTGTGGGGAAGGGGGGCCCCGTCGGAGAATAAGAGGGGATTGTTTCTGAGTCCGGCCAGCATTCTCCGTGTCTCCTCCAGGAGTGCCTTGCACATCTGCAACCTGAATCACTTGCATCTGCAGAGGAGCCTGGGGCTGCTCCTGGCACGTGACATCGTGGAAAACTGGCTTTAGTCATTACAGTGCCTGCCCAGTGGAATGATTTGCTTCCATTCATAATTCATTGACATCCTTACTAAATAAATATTGGGGTATTCACTCATCCTAAGCAATTATCTCAAAGACGCTATATCCATCACAGGAGTTGATAAATGGGAAATAAAAAATTCTAATTAAAGGAAGCCCACCGGCAGCAGCAACTGCCCCATCCTGAGGCACACACGTGCGCGTCGTGGCGCTGGACAGGAGATGCAGCTGGGGAGATGCCAGAACTCAGCACAGGCCCCGCTCCGGAGCAGATCAGAGCTTACGTTCAGAGCTCTCTTCGTGCACTTGACCGTGAACAGCACGAACTCCGGGGTCTCACCAAGGCCCTCGTTCAGATGTTTGCAGCGTCCTCGGTTTGGGGAGAACAAGCCGGGGCGAGCGGGTCCAGCAGCGTGGCGGGCCAGACCCTCTGCTCGGCCACACGGGCGACGCTCAGCAGCCGCACAGGCTGCCTCCTGCTTCCAGAGGTCCAGCCGGTGCTGGACGTCAGGGCCAGCTCGGGGTCCACAGGTCAGCGATTAGCCGGAGGTGTCTCCTCGTGCCAGCTGGAAGCTCAGAGCCAGCAGTGCCCTCTCCCGTGTTTCTGTGAGCAATGTCCAGTCGGGAGGGCTTCTGGGTGAGTCCCTCAGTGAGGGCATGGTGCTCGAGGCCCTCGCCCGACGGCAGCAGCCCGCCGTGGGCATCACAGCAGGGCCCTCTGTGCAGAGACCGCAGGGGCTCATCCTCGCCACGTCCTCACCTTGCTGCCCGATGACTCGGTGATCGACACGGAGACATCAGTGAGTCCTGGGGGCCATGGGTCTCCCTCCCGCCTGCCATTACTGCACGGGATAACGTGACGGAGTAGATGATTCCCACATTCACGTCCTTGCAAAGTGGGACGAACTATCCGTGCAGCATCGTATCCTCGAGGTTTCACAGGCTCCTTCCTGCACCAGCGAAAGGCGGTTCGCTCCTTTTTCTCCATCTGAATGCCAGGTCTGGTGTATCTGGAGGGCCAGAGCTCTAAAAGGGGTGGAGTGATTACTGCGTTAAAAGTTTGCAAAATAAATATTAGTAGTGGTGGTGTTGGGAGGCAAAGCCCTGGCGTGAAAGTCACAAGGCTGTCCGAAGGGGGGCGACACACACAGCCAGGGCCCCCCGCTCTGCTGCTACCTGATGGACTCTCTCTGTGTCCGCTCTTGAGCAGAGAAATGCTACTGTCTGCTCACTATCTCGCTAGAGTAATTAATGAAAGGACACTGCTTGGCATTTGGGATTCTTTGAATAAGGTTTTTTCTGGGTACTGGGCAGCTTAGTGTATTTTATTTGTTTAAAGGGATGTAGAGTGGAAACACCACCTTCTGGGATTCTGGCAAGAGTCTCGCCATACCACTGATGGGCAACTACAATCGTGTTAGTGAAGAGCCGATTATTGAATCTGTTCTGATGGCCGCAGTGTTCCATGTCCTGGTGACAAGTCAGCAGCCCTCTGTGGTAAACACGAAGCCCAGTCCAATTACTCTTCATCCTCGGTGAGTGCTCAGATGCCAGAGTCGTTTTCTATAGAAAATAATGAATGAAGCCTGGTGAAGGTCTCTGTCAGTTTCAAAGAACATTTGCTAAAGAAATGTATTATGTATTTTTTCAGAAATGTTTATTATTGAGAAAACATTGTCTTTGAGATTTCTGAAGGTGGCTTCTGTATGTTGGATGCGTTATTGCAAGGTGTCAGTTGCTGGTAGAGCAAGATTCAAAGCAACACAAGCTAAGCAAAATCATAATGACGACATCTGGAACTCACTGAGCATTGATCCTGAACAATACTGAGAGTCAGACAATCGCCTTGTGCTTTAAAACCTATGAGAGTTGGCCCTCCCTGGTGGCGTGGTGGGTTAAAGCACAGCACTGAGAA
>NW_004567111.1:673607-684770 GCF_000260355.1 Condylura cristata | reverse complement strand
AAAAAAAAAAAAACATGAGAGTTCATGGATGTAGTAAAGGAATCCAGAAACAAAGCAAGACACTTGATGGAAAGCTGTAGCTACCATCGCCTCGTTATCTGCCATCAATCGATCCGTCATCTGTCTACCTTCTCTCTGTTCCCTTTCTCTCTCCAATCCATCCTCTGTCTGTACCCGCAATCATAACAGCTCAATGGCAGTGAGTTAGAGAGTCACATTTCCACCTCTATCTTGTACAAAATAGGTGGCAGAAGGTAGATTTACTCTCCCAAGGTTTTATAAAGTAGTGTTTAGACATGCTGGTTAGTGATATGTTGCTGTGAAATCCCTTTCTGTCTTTTCCTGCCTTCCAAGGGTACTCACTGCTCATGTATTCATTGGGCGAGTTTATTTACACGTCACTATCCCAGGTGCTGGGGGTGTAGAAGTAAGTCAGAGCAGGAAACGCCCAGCCCCATTGAGCTGTTATGATCCTGGGTGCAGATAGAGGGTGGGTTGGAGAGACGAGACAGAGAAAGAGGAAAATAAATAGACGACAGATCCATCGGTGGCAGATAATGAGGTGATACGTAAATACGTAGACCACAGAAAGGTAGATGATAGGTACAGACAGATATTTACGGCGTGTTAGTTTAACAGCTGCTACTGAGAAAACAATAAGCCAATGCTGAGGGCACTTAATGAAGTGAGAACTTTGCAGTGCGTGTGCAGTTGCCCACTGGACAATGGGCCAGGCACGGAGCTAGGCAGGGTGAAGAGGCGACATCCAGGACTCTCCCTGTACAGGGCTCAGGTGCATAGTGGGGGAGCCCTGCCAGTGCAGGTGGCAGACGGTGGATTTACTCTCCCAAGTCCGTTCCAGCCCCCAGCCCCCGCCCCTTGCCGTGTTCTGTAGCCGACACACCCCATCTCTCTTTGCAGCTTGGGGTGGTCCCGGACCCAGCTGTGCTTGGCCGCCGGTGGCCCGGAGGGGGCACACCACCTTTCCCTCCTGCCCTGGAGAGGGCTGCGCCCCTGAGTCCCGCCACTCTCTTCCTGAGCATGACGAGTGAGGCCGAGGGAGAAGGGGGAAGCTCTGCCCGGGGACGCCCCGTGCCGCCCCAGCTCGGCCCCCAGACTCCGCACCTCTCTCCCCGGGGCAAAGCAGGCCCCTCTGTGTTTCGGTCGCTGGTAGTGACCCTCGATGCTGGGCACTCGGCTGCGCCAGGCAGGGGGCGCCTCGGCTCCGTGCAGGGGCTGCTTCACACTCCCGGTGACCCGGCCAGGCCAGTCGGAATACGAGGGCCCCCCAGAGAGGACGCCCGGGGCCGTTTCGGAAAATATCAGGCTGTTTTTCGTGGGTTGGGGAGCACCCCAGGGCCCGGCAGGAGCACCTCCAACAGGTGACCGGAGCCACCGGTGCTGACCCTCTGAGAGAAAGCTCCTCTCCTAATGTGACATCCACTGTGGGGCCTAAAGGACTTTTGTTTCTGTGGGCACTAGCTATGGGAAAAGTGAAGAAATTATAGCCAGTAGAAATAAATATATTTAAGTGTTAATTCTTTAAAAAATATCAATAATAAGACCAGCCAGTTGAAGATTGCAACATACATGCATGAAAAGATCAGGGTGTCCGGGTCATGGTGAAGCGAGACGCCTGGCACCGTGGACATCTTGGGCAGCGCTTTAATGCCTGACTTGGGAGAGGGCAACCGCAGTCTCATACCCGCCTTGACGCTCCGTCTATGGTGATCTACTGCTTTGGCTGGAATCTAAGGGAAAAGGCAATCAGACCTCACACAGATAAAAGTTTGAAGAAGAGAGATTATTTTTTCCTGATAATTGTGAGTGCCTTCCTTTGATTCTTCAGCACAACTCAATAAGAGCTTGTTCTGGAAAGGTGAGGTAACACTTCACACCTGCCTTGCCAGCACTGACGCACAACTGTGCTGTTATGGCAACAGCTGTTCATGCCTCTTGCATGTTTTGGATATTTTACCTGGGCAGAAGTTGCTCAATTATGCAGCCAACACGAATACTTACATGATTATTTTCAAAATCACATCTGTAATTACCATCATCAGTCTAATCAGAAAACCCTCAAGTACCGGAAATGCATCAGGCCCGCCTCAGTGAACGCTGGGCCTCCAGTGTTCTATATTCGCTCAGAACCTGTAACACAAGCTCAGTTGTTTTCCTGGTGGTGATGGCTCCTTTTTATCAATTTTGCAGGAAACGTCTGCCAAATGCCCACGTCTGAGTAACGACAGCTTGTCTGCCGTTGTTCTTTGAAGTAAAACCACTGTTCCATGAAAAATACAAAAAAGCACCAGGTCAGCTGATGACTCAGACGATACTGACAGAGCTTTTCTTCCAGATACCCACCCGCTTTGATTCGCGGCACAAATACATCATGTCGGGCCGCTCTCCCGTCGGCCTGTGACCGAGCAGATACTTCTCTCCTCCTTTCACCTTTTCCTAATAAAACTTTCCTTTAAAGTGTGGGGGAAACACACACACACACACACAAGAAACCAAAAGAGCCATCACACAGGGTGATAAGAAGTGCCGCTCAGGGGTCTCAAGGGTCAGCTTCCACCAAGTGGTCTTTTACCGTGTAACCGAGAACATATTTAAGTGAAGTTACGTCCATCCCAATTGCACACGTGCATTGACAACAGCCAGACACTGACTTCCGGCACAGCTTCCTGCCTGCCCTGCTTGGGTGGGCTCTGACCTGCAACTGGCACACGCCAGGTGGGAGGCCTTATCAGCAAGGTGGTTGGCCTAGACGCTGGAAGAGGCCTCGGGGGGCCCCAGGACCTGCAGTCACACCTTGGGAACTGCCGTAGCGTCTGCGATTCTCAAACTTTAGTGTGCCCCAAGTCACCTGGAGGGGTTGCGAGGATGCAGGTGACTGTCCCAACCCCAGAGTTACTGATTTGTCGGTGAGGGATCAACTCATGGTCAGGGGTTTCGAACAAGTGTCTGGGTGAGGCTAACGTGTGTGCGGTAGAGACCGCAATTTGAGAGCCACCGCCTCCGGGAAGGCGAGCCCACGCAGGAAGGTAGAGGCAGCGTGGACAGAGGTGCCCAGCATCTTCTCTTTAAGGAAGGTTGCATCTTTCGGCATGAAAGTGACATCCCACCAGCACATGGGTTATCGGAGTCATGCCGGTGGCAGTAGCCAGAGACAGGCTCTTAGCCGGCCAACGTGGAAGGGGACGAGCCAGCACCGACCTGCCCGGGGCCGTGGGGAGGCTCCCGACCCTCGCTCCACTCCAGGGAGACCATGCGGAGTTTTGCCGAAAGGACACGTGCCCGCTGCCCCCTGGGCACTGAAGCTCTGCGCCGCCCGTCTCCAGGGCCACGGCGCACTGCAGGGAGGGGGGAGCCCCGGGCAGAGGGCAGACACCTTCGCACATGGTCTTGGTCTCCAGTGAAGTGAATGCGCCCAGTCGCAGCGCCCCGGGGAGGAGAGCCCCCCGAAATAAAAGGGGCTGCTCCATGCGGTTGCACAGCAGCCTCCGAGGTTACTGTGTCCAAGTGACTTTACGGTCATTTCAAATTACAAAAAGACGTTTGATGGATGAAGAGCAGGAGCGGTGAGGTAGGCGAGCTCTCGTTTCAAATATCAAAATAACTCAAAACGTCCACACTTTAATTACTTTTGTCAAACCACATATTTTAGATTCACTGAGTTCAGAAGCGGCTGGTCAAACGTCGTGAAAAATCGAACGTGTATTTTTATCCCTGCGATGATGAAGTGACACGGTGCCTCTCGGCCCCCCGCTGCGAGCTGGCCTTTCCGGGCTTATTGCGCCGTCTCCCTGCCAGCCCCAGTCGTCAGTCAGCTCTACTGAATGCTTATTTTCTGCTGAGGAAAAGCAGCATGGAAGTGAGACAGTCAAGCAGCAGGGAGGGGACTGAGCAGGCATCTCCGCCTCCTGCTCCAGTCACCGTCCCTGGCAGCTTTCACGTTTTCCTTGCTCACAGGTACGATTTATGAGGGAGTCCTACAACTACATTTTTGTTTATTACGGTGAGGTGTGAAGACATTCATTACACACTTCTGAATTACAGAAGGGTCGAAGCAGAAAACTTAATAGCACGCCGTCAAAGAAGAAAAAGGAGCGTGAAATCCCGGTAAGAGAAGCTAAATCACACATTTTGGCTGTAGTGGGTGAATAATTCCCCCCAGAGAATAACGCCCAAGTCCTTGGAGCCCGTGAAGGGTTTATTTATGAAGGACGATCACCACCAGCCTTGACTTTCAGAAAGTCACAGAGCGGGAAGCAGTCGTGCTCCGCTGACCTCCTCCGGCGGGCCTGCTGGCCATCACAGTGCACCTTGCAGTCACCTCTGGCGCAGCACTCACGGACGGGCGACCGGTCCAGGTCGTCCCCTTCCACAGGTGCCCCTTTGGGTCGCCTTTCCAAGACGAGTGTGTGCAAGCCCGAGCACCCCCTCGATTCCCCTCGGCGCAGCTGCGGCACGTGTTCCTTGGTCTCCGGCAGCTGCCATCCGGTCCCCTGCAACGGGCCTCGTGTCTGCAGACTGTGGTGTCGAGCTTCGTGGCCTGCTGCGTGCGGCTGCTCCCTGCGCCCCCAGCTGCAGGGCCGCTCCAGTGAGGCCGATGCGCACTAGCACAAGCCCGAGCGCTGGCCCCACCCATCGCTGTGAACCAGAGAGAAGGGGCAAGGGGCGTCTCCCCACTGACCTTCCCTCCTGCGCGGCTCTTCCCCTCTGAGGCCCAGCCTCTTGGTAGGAGGCTGAGTTTAGGACACTGAATGAGGACTGGGAGAAGGCGGTTTGCTGGACGAGCTTTGGGTTTTTCCCGCCACTGGCAGATTGCTTCCGAAGCACATAGCTGTAACGAGAGAAACAAGAGCCTGTTTTCAGGAGGAAAATGCGTGAGGAGTGTGGAACGCCAGGAGGGCCTCAGAAGAGACGTCTGAGCCCCGGCTGTCCAGGGCCTCTGTCCATGCTTGTCCAGCGGGGACACTCAGCATTGCTACTAAACAGCAGGCTTGAAGTACTTTCGTCTGTAAGCCAACCAAAGGAGTTTGAAGAAATAGTGTAAATCGACATGATTCGGAACATGAGTCGAAGTAGTGAACTCGATGAGAAAAAACTGGGTGAGGCTTGATGTTTTCTGTCGGGTGGACCAAAAATGACTTCTTCTCTAGAGTGTTCACCCTTTTCTGGGAATGTGCTAGTCATTGTCTATCAGCTGCCTGGAACTTATTGCTGAGCAAGACCCTATAAAGCATGAATCACCCGAAGACGTTGTCTTCAGCCTGAGTTCAAAAGTATGGGTGGCAACATAACCCTGCGAATTATAAGTTAGATCCGTACGAAACAATCCGGTGTGAGTGGCCGTGAGTGACCGCTAACCACACAACCATCACGCCTCAGCCCAAGGCAGAGGGTGAAATCTAACACTGGGGCGTCTCGGCATCTCCTGTGGTGCGGGGAGCCCTGACTGAAGGGGCGCGGTTACTCACGACCAAAGCGGGGGGGGGGGGCAGTAGAGACGCAGAACCCCGGCAGCCGGGCAGCACAGCACTGCAGCGCTCCCTTCCAGGGCAGACGGACACCCCCGCCGCACTGGAATATTTACTCACTCAAGGGTGAGCTCAGTCTCAGGACCCGGGAGCCCACTGGGGCTGTTCAGTAGCTGGGAAAGTATTTACTGACATCGGCACTTCTGCTCTGGCTCCTCCATGCACCGCATGTACCACCGCGAATTCCGCGTGGCACGTTCAAGTGTTTTGACCTCGGCTGTGGACAGCCTATGACATGAATGGTCAGCAACACGAGGGTTGGGGTGCTGGGGCCTGATGCTGGGTCTCCTGGAGGTGAAGATGCTGTTTCTCTGCCACGTAGGTCCAATTGGGCGATGACTTAACTGTGATCACTCAGTCACGTGTTACTTTCTGCTCATAGTCCCTTAAAAATAGTCTTTGGGCCCTCCCTGGTGGCGCAGCGGGTTAAAGCACAGCACTGAGAATCAAAAGCCGCTTCTGCATGAGTTCGATTCCCGCCTGCCCCGGAGGTGACCCACATGGCGTGGCAGACCTCTCCTGACCCGCCCGCTGCTCCCCTCAGCAGTGTACTTTGTCCATCTGCCTGTTCTGCTCCCCACTCTGTCTCTGGTGAAGCCTCTCACCGCCCCCGAGCCTCTGGCCTGTACCCCAGTTCTGTATGCACAAATAAATAAATCTTTAAAAAAAAAAATAGTCTTTGCACAGGTAGGGGCTCTCTCCTGTTGAGGCTCTGGGAAGCACCCAGTTGGACAGAATCTGGGGTGCACGCAGGTCCATCACTCCTAGAGACACCAGCCGTTGACTCCTTCCTCTGCAAGGTCACTAAAGGCTGGTGGTGTTTAGTATTCTGCTCTCCCTTTAGACACGTCGTGTCTATCAGCCTCACTCTTGATAAATGCAGAACCTCTGCTAACCCCCTGAAACTGGCCTCGTTTCCACAAACGTTATAGTGGCTTTGCAATTCTCCAGAAGTTTAATTTTGTGAAGCCGTTCTCTTGAATGGTCACTGTCAAGAGCATCGCAGAGGGTGGTGATGAGACTGGCACTGGCCATCGGCAGCCTCTCCGCATGGGGGCCTGTGTGTGCCACGCTCCCTCCGGCCGAGAGGAATTCCAGCTCATGCGCGAAGAAGCCCGCTGCCACCGTCGGACCACCTCTTCTTCTTCACTTTGTTAATCTGAAAGCAAAACATTTGCATGAAATCAATCATAGCACTTTTTTCATGGGAGATTGAAATCTGGTACTTTGGGGTGGAGGGGGTTTGCTTTGGGACTTCCGATCCTGTGCTTGGCTTTGAGACTTTAACAACCCACACGTTTCCCCTTGCATCTCTGCCCCCCCCCCCCGTTCGTCCCAGTCGCTCACTTCAGACGCGTCTCACAAGTGCGGTCTCCGTGGGTGAAACAGGCCAGGGAGCAGACGCCCCAGACAAAGTCCTTTGCCAGTTCTCCGCTTCACTGACCAACCTGAAGGGCCCCTCTCAAGGGCAGAGCCCGCACGGTCAAGTTATCACAATGAAAGACTCATGAAGCCACGTCAGCCCGGGGACCCCAGGTGCCTGTGTGTCGGGGATAATGGAGCATGAGAGCGCCGGCCATCCAAGAGCGCTTTGTCCCTGCCCGCCCGCTCTAGAATGTGCTCGCAGCTCAGCACACTCGAAAAAATAATTGCCTCCAGCATATTACAAACTTCCCGTCCAGGGAGTTGGGGGAGTAATGCATTGAAGGAATTGGGGGGCGCTCACCGCCTGGAGGGAGGGGCGTTCTTGCTGATGGCCCAAAGGGCGCAGGGTGGGTCTTGGACAAGCAGCTTCTGGTTGGTTCTTGACGATATGCCTGTCATTAATAAAATAAAGTACAAGGGAGGCAAATGACAGGGTAGTATTCTACTCAGAAATGCATTTGATAAGTATTATGAGCTTTTAGAATTGTGTCGCTCACTGCCGGTGAGGGAGATAAGAAGAAATCTTTATTGCTCCCCTCGCAGGTACACACTTAATGAGCTCTTTGCCGAGTTCACATAAATCATGCAACCTTTTGATCTCCCCACGATCAGATAGGCAGAAAATGAATTACCAATATTTATGGGGAGTCTAAATGTCTCGGGAAGAACCGTCACAAAATAGGACGCCCCACAACAAGCAGCGAGATGAAATCGGAGAGCGGCGAGCCTCATGGGCTGGGGTCCGCCTCAGCCACCCAGCTCCCACCGCGCGCTCGGCTGGCGCCGGCCAGGTCGGGTAAGCATGGACGGAGACTCGCCGGGGCGTCCTCACCCCGCGGTAGTATTGCTCATTTAGTGTATGATGGTGCTGTTAGTCACGCTTCGGAATGTTTCGTGACAGCACGAAACATGCAACTGTCAAGGTGGGACCACACAGGATGGTCATCGGGGTGTGGGCGTGGCGGGGCCAGGACCAGCCTGACCGAGGAGGGGAGGCTTCGCTCAGTGACCGCGCTCTCGGACAGAGGACTGCGTTTAGAGAGTGGTCTCTGAGGCTTGCTCCCACACTCGGCACTAAAAAAAATACATATTTATTTTACTCTTTCATGGTGGAGACAAGTATGATAAAAATAGATGCACAGATTGAAATCCACGAAAATAAACAAATGCTATTTGTTTGCTTACTTGCTGTTAACAAAAACCCAGTTATGCTGCAAAAGCATTTTATTGAGTGCTAAAACCTTCAATGCACCAGAAGCACACCCAGTCCTCCTCTTACTCTTAAAGCTCCCCTGACCCCTTTCTATTATTCCCACGTCAGATTCTCTGTAGAGCTGAGAGTAAATTGAACTGAAATGGAATTCTTAGTAGGCATAATTTTCTCTACCTTTAGAAAGAGGAATTCTACCCGGAATCTGATGAGCTGATCTCATTGCTTCTGCAACAGTCAGATAAGCTGAGAACTGATTCACCCGTTGCTGGAGTCGTCAGAGTCTGAGGAAATCAAGCCTTAGCCTGCATCAAATGTTCTTACCCTGTCTGCATGCATTTCTGCTTTCTTTAAGTCAAAGTCCGATTTATGTGACCATCACGTTCCACCCCGCGTACAGCTCTAAGTGGGCGCGAGGGAGGTCCGCCAGCAGTCAGTCTGCCACTGTCTGTCAGGGCCTTCTGCCCACGGCCCAGACCTCTGCTTGCTCTTGACGGGCTGGGAACCTGTTCATGTCATGGAGGAGCCCTGCTTCTGTCAGCTCGCTGTGACCGTTCAGCAGGGGTTCCTTGTCCCGGCCCCTGGCTTTCTGCTGGAAAGGCACGGACCCCTAGAAGCTCAGACACCAGTGGCTAGGTCTCCCTCAGCTACCTGCCCTGCCTGGCTGACGGTGGTGTCATTACGTGCAGAACAGCTTGGGCAAAGGCATAAGTGGTATTGAAAACCCTGGCACAAATTAACGGGATCCTGAAGACTGAACCAGTGTGGTGCCTGCCCAGACGCAGGTGAGGCTGCTGAGTGGGGATTCCCTAGCGGTGCCGCCATTTCAAGACGCAGCTTCTCACCTCTGTTCTTGGGGCATCTTTCACTTGACCCATTATTTTTTCTTCTGTGCACTGGCATGAAATTAATCCAACAATGTCAGCTTGGGTTTAGCACACCTGATAACATAAAAAATAATAAATGGGTCAATTGGGGCTCACATAGATATGATCTATGATTTATGATGTCATAAATTTGGGGTGAAGAGAGGTAAGGAGGAAGAGCTAACTCGAATGGCTTTTGTGGACTTTGGCTCCTTTCTCCCCCGTGCTCAGTACCTGAAAATCACTCATTCCACCCTGTGTTCTTACACCAAAGCCATGTCCGTCACCACAGCACTTAGCAAAGCTCTTAGCGCTTGACACACAACAGGCAGGTTGGTGAATGAATGAATGGACAAAGTGAAATGCAAAGGTTGCCAAGCTATTTTAAGGGATGGAGCTCACAGCACTTCTAATTTCTAAGATGGCTGGCTTTCGACCCCTGCGCGCGCCGGCTGTGTGACCGTGAAGCAGGAAGTCTCTCAAGGGTGGCCATCCAACAGCTGGAGCTGTGGGTCAGGGAGAAGGATCGTGCGTGATTTCTTGCTAGTCTCCTGTCTCTCCCCAGAGCGTGTGAGTTCCCACAGGTCAGAAAGCCTTTGCCTTGGCTTCCTAGAGTCCCCACCTGCATGCTACAAAATACGTCTACCGGTTGGTAGACACACTGAGTCCGCTCGTTTTTCCATAACACACAAATCAAGTAACTTCAGGAACCGCTAACATCTCCACAGGAGTCAGGCACCGGAGAACCAGAGCCCTACTCACGGCCAACAAAGGCTGCAGGCAGCACCCACTGAGTGAAACGAGGGCTGCTTTAGGGATTCGTATTGCTGAAAAGGCATGACTATTAGAAAAACCTGGAATATACTCAGAAATAGGATTACTCTGATGCTCAGCTGAAAATACTCAATCTCTGAACCGTTTTGTCACATACTGTAAAAAGTGTGAAACATTTTACTTTAAATCACAAGCGATGGGAAGCACTTGGTTATCTGAATTATCTCACAGACATAGATAAACTTTAATTTTGTTCATCGACTGCAGCAGATGATGCTAATCCCACTTTTATGCCAAAGGGGTAAACACTGAGGGTACTGACTGAGTAGAGTCAGTGTATCAAAAGCACAAAGTCACGGTCCTCTCCCTCGCTGGGAAGCGGGATGGGCCTGGGCACTATAACAGGCGTGGGCAATTTAATGCCAAGGTTGGAGCAAAATGTGAAAGTTTTGGAAAGAAAGCTAATTTTTGCACGAAATCGGACTGTTGGAGACACCAGGTGACGGTGCCATTTACTGGCAGTTACCCCCTCACCGGTCTGGCCTTAGAAAGTCCTCCAGACCCCACCTTCATCTTCGGTGAGCCCTGAAGTCAGGAAGACATGTCCACCCTTCTCCTTTTTAACTCTCCTCGTGTCCCCACAGGCCGGACCCTCTCCACTCCTCATTCCCCCACAGGTCACCTCCAAACCTTTGTGTCTACGAGCCCTAGATGAGTGTTCTACTTTCTCATGTTCTGCACTTTCACTCTTGCAGGGTTTATTGTCTGTGGTGATACCGTTTATTGCTCTGGGGCTGGGGAGGAAGGAGTCACGGTCACGCAGGGACCTCAGAATCCAGCATCCTGTTGGGGTCCAGAGCCAGGCGTGGCCACGGTCGAGGGGCCCGCAGAGGGGAGAGCCAGGCTGGCCTGCCCGGAGGGGTGCAGGGGACGCCAGCAGGGTCAGTGTTTCTGCACAGTCTTGGTCTCGGTGTCAGCCGAGACTCCCTGTGTGCGGAACCCCAGTGCATGGGAGGCGGGGGTCACCCAGCAGCCCGCTCCTGGAAGGCCAAGGTCAGGGTCAGCAGAGAGGTGGAGCTGATGAGACACCAGTGTGACATGTGGACCCAGTTCTGGGACAAGGTCATCTTAGGGCCTTGGTCCCAACAAGGGAGGAGAGAGTTGAGCTGACCCAGGGCAACAGCCCAGGCTTTGGGAGGTCACAGGCACTAGGGGTTCTGGGGTGGGCTCCCTGGGGCCTGTGTACATGTGGCTTCTGGTCCCCTGGAATAGCCCGAGGGCTGCTGGGCCTGAGCAGGCCACGGAGGCTGCCGGTCAGTTTTGGTTTGCCAGGGGGGGGGGG
>NW_004567111.1:665639-672497 GCF_000260355.1 Condylura cristata | reverse complement strand
CCCGCAGCCGGCAGCGCCCACCGTCCGCGCCACGCACTGCCCGGGCGTGAGGTCACACCGCTGCTACTTAATTTTTTAAAATAAAAAAGCTTTTGGCCCTCCCTGGGGCGCAGCGGGTTAAAGCGCAGCACTGAGAAGCTGAAGCCACTGCAGCATGAGTTCGATTCCCGCCTGTCCCGGAGGTGACCACATGGCGCGGCAGACCTCTCCTGACCGGCCCGCTGCCCCCTCAGCAGTGGACTTCGTCCATCTGCCTGTTCTGCTCCCAGCTCTGTCTCTGGTGAAGCCACTCGCCGCCCCTGCACCTCTGGCCCCAGTTCTGTACCCCAGTTCTGTGTGCATAAATAAATAAATCTTTTAAAAAATTTTAAAAAATTAAAAAGCTTTTGCATTCATTTGCCACCATTGTGAAAGTTAACTCAGGAGCCCAAACTCTTAGTGTCAAGGTGGGAGAGGGCAGGGTGGGGAAGTTTCCAAAGTAGACACCTGAGTCAATTACAGGCAAAAGCTCCAGTCAGCTCCGGGACCCCGGGGAAGCCTGGTTGTGATTCATCACTTGGAGCTAACAGTAACATTGCTGGCTAATATTGCAATTAAAAGATAAAAAAAAAATGTGCAGCACAGCTGTCAACAGATTAATTCACTTTAATATTGGTAATTATTAATACCTCAAAGGGCATTTAAAGTTCTCAAGCCTGGCTAATGGAAGCCTCTGCCTTGGCAATGTCAAGCATTCACCAGGCCTTGCTCTAGGCACCCAGCCCGAGGCCCGTCACCCGCCAGAGGCAGGGTGAGTCCAGGCCTGCGGGTGGCTGTGGAGTTACCCCTCAGCAATGTAGCTCTCTCTCCCACCTCTGCGAGACCCCAAGAGTGACCCCCTAGTCCCCAAGGGGAAGCGTCACCTAAGAGGTCAGTCGTTGCGGTAGATGTAGGTTGTTCCGCGCTCTGGGGTAGGTGACTTTCCACCTGGCAGGTGGCTCGCTTGTTCCCTCGGGGGTTTAGGTGCCGCGGGGCCTTGCTCTGGAGCAAGGACACCAGGCGAGGTCACCCAGGGGCCCGGTGCTGCCCTGTGCAGGATGCGAAGGCAGGTCCAGTCATCAGTTGCCGGCCATCAGAGACGAAGCGTCGCTCTCCTGGAAACCAAGCCCACGGGGGATTAGAGACGAAGCGGAGGACATGTCCCCTAGGTCCGGGGACGTCACAAGGCCTGCCAAGAGACGTGGCCTAAGCAGGGCCAGGCGAGCCATGGTGGACATGTGAGGACGGAAAGTCCACGTTGCCTTTGCTGGGCTGAACAAGCTCTCAGGAAGCTGCTGAATCTCCGCTCTGCTTCAGTAGGCCCAGAGCGCCCCGAAGTCCTCAATCTCTCCTGCCCCCATCTCCTCCCTCCCTCCCTTTTTCCCTCTGAATTTCAGGCTTGCACCTCTCCTAGAACGAATCCCCAGTCACACATTTGCACTCCAGCGCCTGCTGGGGGCTGCCCACGCCCATCTTCCACCCCCCACCACTTCACACTCTCCCCCCCCCCCCGCGCCTCTCCCCCCCTGCGCCCCTCCCCCCGTGCCTGCCCTGGCCTCTCCCCTGGCTTGACTGAAGGGCCCTCTGGTTCACGGCCCCACTGGCCTTTCTCAGGCCAGCAGATTGGCTGCCTCCGTGTTCTAAGAAGGCGCCAGGATGCTCTGGGTAAACGAAAGCCCCTGCCCAGTTAACTCACACCACACACACACCGTCAGGCGCTTCCTGGTGACCACCTTCTGTGCTTCAGAAAGTAGCGTGACCCTGGAGGACATACTTTTATTCCACGCTATAGATAGGGCAAGTTTCATTGCCCTGCTGCAGGTGTTTTATGCAGCTGCCCCGACACCATCAGCACCAGCACCACAAGGTTGCTGTTTGAGCCCATGGGGGAGGGGGACCCTAGTGCCCACTGGCCTGGCCACCACGGAGAGCCCACCGCGGTGAAGTGACCGGCGCAGATCGAGAGGATGACGGAAAACCCCAGAGGCAGCTGCGTCGGGCACCGCCACCAGCAGGCACCCAGAGGCGTGGTCACAGGCCAGCTGGCCAGGGCCGCGCAGCCCAGGGCCGCGCAGCGAGAGCCAGCCCACCCAGCCGACCCGGCCGACCCGGCCGACCCAGCCTTCTTCATTTTCTTGGGCACATAAAACTGGAGGAAAAGTTTCTGGCTTACGGAGACGCAGATTGCTGCTTCTTTAGTTTTATCTCATCAGCAAATTTAAGTGGGAAATTCAGAAAGCAAAGCACAGTAATTTAATTTGAGGTGATTTAAATTATGGGGCTAATAAACCAGATATTGGAATTAAACGAGCAGGCGTAGAGTATGACCCACGGAGGATGTGCAGTTACTCCGTCTGTCCTGTGATATTTCATTCAATTTAAACATGAAGAGTAAACCCGAGGAGAAACGCATTTCCAGCGCACACAAGACCCATTTTACATATAATTAGAACTAACAGTTTCTTTTCATTTATAGAACATACTCTGATGACCTTTGCGGCTGGTGGAGGGATAGGACATTAGCTTGTAATTACGCTTTGATTTGCAATGAAAAATCGAGACTCTTCCTGTCTGATCTAAGACTTGGGCTGTGATAGCGCTAAAGTCTGAGGTATCACTGCCCTCTCCTGGTCCATTTTGATATAACATGTGCAAGGAGGGTTTCTTCAAGGAACCCAGTTTGAAAAAAAAAATCACTTTCATGAGCATTTCCCTTTATGAGTTGACATCGAATAGACTTACAGCTAACCTATTTAAAGCTCATTATTGAATGCATTTCAAATTAAAAAAAGGGACATCCATCCTTTGCACCCCAGATACCGCAAGGAGCCAGAAAACATCAGCAAAACAATGGGGATTGTGCAGCACGGCCGCACGTGACGTTTCCCAAGCGCTCTCAGTGCAGGCTTCCTCCGTGAGTGTCACGTGACCCCCAGGAAGAAGTAAATCATGCTGTTTTATTTCTTCAACTGAAGTCTGTTGTTGCTGCTCATAATTGTTTTTTTCACATGCAAGTGGAAGACATTTAATTTAAATGCTTTTGTGATTCAGGTATGTTTTCTACGAATCCTACAATACCAGCCAGAGACCGTGCCCATAGACATGTCAGCAAAAGATGACGTCTGTTGGAATCAGACCGGTCCAGAATCAGACGCAGCCACAGATTCGCCAGCGGGTCATAATTCATGTCGGGATTTCCACCATTTCATCTTGTCTTTAAACTAAAAACCTAGATCAAAAGGTGAGATAAGGCAGCACTTATATTCAATTGTGATTTACGAGCCACTTAAGCGCAGACACCTGCTCCAAACCAGACCTCCCCTTTTATTTTTGCAACCAGAGAGAAAATTGCATCTGCCCTTCGCTGAGGACGTGAGGGCTTGGAACCTGACTGCTCCCCTCTGGCTTATGTCCAGGGCTGCAGGACCAGGGTCCAGATGGGCTGTTTGCTCTGGATGTGTGCAAAAAATGTTCAGACATTTGCACGTTTGTTTTTCCTTCTGTCTTCTGGAAACGTCACGTTTCGAGGGGCTACCAAACACTCACAAGGAAGGAAACTCCTGGCTGTGCACTTGGGTCATTTTATCAGTAAGGCTTGCCTGGACAGTGGCCAGTGGCCAGCGGTCCGTGTTGGAGCCTTGTCCCAAGCCAACTGCCATAAAAGCCGGTCCCAGGCGCGCCTGTCACAGGGCGCAGGCGGAAGTGTCTCCGGCAGCTTTGTGTTCGTTGGTAACGACGAACACAAGTGTCCTTTTCTTCCTGGTGGCCTGGAGCAGGCGAGCTCCCCACAGGTTCACTGGCTGATTCTGCAAACCCTGAAGTGCTTCTCCCGGAAAGCCCGTGGGCAGGCCAGTGGGGAGTGTGGGTCCCGGGCCCGCCGGCCGAGGAGGCCTTGCGCCCCCGCGCCGCCAGGGACGGCTCCCCAGAGGGACGCGCCGGTCTGCCGCCGGCTGAGCGCCTGGAGACGGAAGAGGAGCGGCAGGCTCCTGTTCTCGGGCGCCGCCGCTGGCCCCGGTGGCTCTTCTTGGGGCACTGACCACAGGCGCACAGCCGCCTGGTCGCTGCTCGCTCGGAAGCCGTGGCCGAGGGGGCTGAGTCCAAAGCTTCCCTTACATCAGTATCTGTTTATACGTATCAGAAAAGACAGAGTGTTTGAAACCGTGCCTCGCCTTGCTGTGCGCTGATGGGAGAGGGGATGCAGCTTAAGCCCAGGGCGGCAGGGAGTTGGGCGGGGCGGCGTGAGCAGCACCTCGAATCCCTCCGTGGGAGGGGTGAACAGCGCCTCCTCCAGGCCAGGGCGGGAAGGCAGGACCTGGAGTCGGAGCAGGCATTGCCCAGGGGCGGCCAGAGAGCGGAGGGCGGCCGGCCCTGAGAAGGGGTCGGGGTGACACGGACTGGTGTGAGCTGTTCTTGGATAGGAGCGAGGACACCCCAAGAAGCAGCAGTGGGGCACGGCTCGTGGGGGTCAGGTCAGAGACCAGAGGGGAGCCCCTGTGCGGTGCGGGCTCGTTCCTGGGTTCCGAGCAGCGCAGGGGCGCGCAGCCTGCGCAGGGGGATGGTGGTGGTGAAACGCGGTGACTGAAGGAGGCCGGTGGCGGCCCAGCCCTGCCGTGGTCCAGTCGGCTGACCCCAAGTGACCTGGCGGGGGTTATTACTTGCACCCCCATTTACAGGCCGGGAAACTAAGACACAGGTGGGTTAAACAGCTTGTCCCAGGTCACACCTGTGAAGGGGGCTTGGGGGTGCAGCTGGGAGCCCTCAGGATACAGGCCTGTGCCAGGCCTGGGTGCCCTGTCCCCACTGTAACAATTTCTTCGTGGAGTCAATGAAATTGCATCGTGAATGGAGAAAACAGTCTCGATGAAGCCAGACCAGCGGCCGGAGGTTCGTTTGCATAACCAAAAAGTGCTGTTATGCCAGAGGAAAGAATGATGGGATTTGAGTCTTTTTAGAAATTTACACTATCGCTGTGGGAAGAGATGGGGGCAGGCAGGCCTGGAGCAGGGAGATATGCTAGAAGCTTCCAAGGACTCCCAGAGAAGCTGGCGTCTGCCGGGGCGGGGGCACAGCGGAGGTGGCTCCAGCCGCTTCATCTGATGGAAAGTGGGAAGCGGGTCCAGAGAAGTCCGATTCCCTCCGGGTGGCCACGGAAGCCGAGGCCCTGGGGTCCCCCGGGAGGGCCCTCAGGTGGAGGTAACGGCGCGGGGGCTGGGCCTTGCTCCCCACGGGGCTGGGGGTGGGAGCAGAAAGCCAGGAGGGCGGGGGAGGGGGCAGGACTAGGCCGAGGTGGGCGCGCGGTCACAGGGGTCACAGTCACGAAGCGTTAGCAGCAGGGCGCGGAGGCAGACCCGGGCGGGAGTCTGCTCAGTCCGCACGGAGGGCGGGAGGCCGGGCTGGGCCCTACTGAGCCCTGGGGGAGCTAGCCGGCCGCGGGGCGGGGTCCACGCGCGCAGCGAGACAACTCCCGGGGGAGGGCGGTCCCCGACGTGCAGCCAAGAGCGAGCCACAGCTCACGGGCCTGGAGCTGGAGCCCCTCTAAAGAGAGCTCGAGAACACAACAGTGAGGGGGACCACGGGAAAGTCAAGGGGCGCAGGGGCAAGGTCTCGGCGGGCAGAGACGACCCAGCCCGCGGCCCCCGCGACCTGGCCGGCGCAGCGCTGGGCGGCATGGGCGCGGTCACCACCGCCGGAGGAGGAGACGTTCTCCTGAGGCCTGTGTGTCTCTGACAAGTAGCACGGAGTCCGGGTTTGCTGCGTGAGTGGGGAAGGCGCGTCAGTGCTCTGCAGGGAGAGGTCTTGGGGGGCTGGCCCCCAGCGGGAGACGGAGCGCCCCCTGGCGGGTCGCCGGGTGTCTGCAGAGGCGGCTGCACCTTCCCGCGGGGCGCTCAGCGTGCTGCGTGGTGGACACCCGCCAGGTGAGGGTGCTGATGGCAGCGGTGGGGCCCGGCTGGGCCCGCCCACTGGGCTCTTCGAGGCTCAGCAGAAGAGCGGCAGAGGGCGCCTGAGTGTGGAGGAGGCGGGCTGGGGGAGCCCCGGCTGGAGGAGAGCTCAGGGCGGCTCTGTGGCAAGGAGAGGCTGCCTCCCCGTGCAGGGCCGAGGGCAGCTGGTGGCAGAAGTCTCCCCGGACTGCATGTGAAGGCGTCTCACTTTGACCCTCGTGGGATCTTGGGGCCGACTCCTTCCTGCCCTTGCCCAGCGTCCTTGAGGAGTTTGGCGGCTCTCAGGCGGCGCTTCATAGCTGCACCAGCTGGACAGTCGCTGCCCGCCTGGGGACTTCAGGGGCACTGACATCGCAGCTACATTTTAAGGCAACCGATTCTCTGACTACAGGTGGAACTGGAAGATGAAACCCTGTTCTTTCTCTGAGTTTAGAGGTCTTCTTTTCTTCTCCCCTTCCCCTGCCTCCCTCCCTGCCCCCTTCCTTCCTTCCTCCCCTCCTTTGCTAGTTTCTGTCTATTCTCTGCTGCTTCGGGTCGGGGGCGGGTGGAGGTATGAGAATCTGACCTGGGACATGGACATACCATGGCGGAATCTGGGCCGCCTGAAATTTCGCAGCACTGCACAAGAGGCCCTGCGGCCCCGGGAGGATGCCTGCGGCCCAGCCAGGCCTTCTTCACGCGGCAGGGAGTCAGCATCCCTAAATACACCTCCGGGAATTGTCTGCTCTGGTCCACGACAGCGCCCTTCTGTTCAAGGACAGCTTCTCCCGAGTGGAGTCTAACTGGCTTCTCCCTGCCCAAATCTGCTGGCGCCCAGGAAGTCTCAAGTTTCATATGAAGCAAATGTAACTGTCAAGGTGGGTCGGATGCCAGAGGCACATGGCGTGTGCACCAAAGCCGG
>NW_004567111.1:663667-664620 GCF_000260355.1 Condylura cristata | reverse complement strand
TCCTCTAACACGCGCTTTAAAAATGCCCCTTAAGACGGCCTGTCGCACGAAGACCCAGACTTGCTCTGGTCCGGGAGGTTTGCAGGCCCGCCGGGGACACGGCGCTTTGCGGCCCAACATGTGGTTCTGACCTGGTTCCGGACACGTTAGGCTTTGCGATTCCACAGCGCCCGCACGATCTGTTTTCCTTTCCGTGTGGCCCAGCTCGTGCGGTTAGTGCTCGGCTTCCCATCGCTATGGCAACGCTCGAGTTTCCGTCTCGGTTCCTGATTGGCGCTTGAGGCGGCTGAGCCACGCCTCCTTGCGTTTATTTAAACTACAGCTTTGTTTCTTAAATAAGGCTCTACGGCCCGACTTCAGAGCTTCAAGGCAGCCAGACGCTCGCTTCGGCAGGCAGCGGAGACTTGCAGGAGGTCTCGTTGCACCGCGCAGCCGCTGACGAAGCTGCACCCCGGGGCTTTCTTGGGGCGCAGCGTTCAGGGTGTCAGCGTGTTTCCGCAGACTGGGGGTGTGACTTGCTCCTGAGCACAGTTCCCTTGCACATGCCCCGTCCTGAGTATTCCACGCTAAAATCTCATGCCTGTTGTAGAGTAACAAGTATGAAGCCTCTACTCGCTTCCTTCCAGGTAACCTTTCCTACCCAAAGGTGAATGAAGACAAAACAAAGCAAAACTATTTAGAATCATCATCGAAGGAGCCGTCACCCGGGTTTTTCCTCGTTCTCCTGGGCTGGGGCAGCTAGGAGAGGGTGGAGCTGATGTTCGCTCTCCGGGTGGGGGAAGGTTTCTTACAGTACCTGCAGCGCCCACCGCGGTCGCAGTGTGAGCAGCGATGCCTGTGAAATGGCCTAAGGTGTGGCGCGTTGGCAAGCTCGTACTCTTCGGAGTTTATGGCGGCCCGGGTCTCCCTGTGTTGCAAAGAGAGCGGCCTCGGGTGCTCATTCCTTGGTAACT
>NW_004567111.1:659906-661837 GCF_000260355.1 Condylura cristata | reverse complement strand
TTGTAAGTAGTGGTCAGCATTGCTCCTGCAGGTAGACGCCACTGTTTTGGTTGACTCCCGCCCCCGTGGGGACTGTGAATGGGGCCGTATTTTGCCTCTGAGGTCGCAGGTGTACTGAGGGCCAGATGAGGCCTGCAGGGCCGGCCCTTCCTCAGCAGGTCTCAGGGGGAGAAGCACAGGGAGCGGAGGCCCCTGGGCACCCGGCTGCAGACAGGGACTGGCGGGCAGGCACAGCCAGAGGCCGAGGAGGGACTGCCCCCTAGGACACGCAGGAGGGGCCGGGGGGTCCCAGGTCAGGCAGGAAGCGGCTGCCCCCACGTTTCAGCGGGAGCACGGCCCCGCCCACATGGTGACTCGGGCTGCTCGGAGCTGGGAGACCCCGTTTCTGTCATTTTAAGCCAGCCAGTTTGCCGCGCTTGGCTTGGCAGCCCCAGGGCGGCAGCCCGCTTGTGTGCATGGACTCACTTCAGTGTGGCGGCGAGACTGCCCTCGGCGAGGCAGATGGTCCAGGTGGTGGGCCGCAGTGTCCGGCGTTTCTCCCGGCGAAGGCCTGGAAGCAGCTCTGTGGGGCCAGGCAGCACCGCCTTCAGGCCAGTCCTCACTGCTCGGCTAGCTGCAAGGAGCTTGCTGCAAAAGGAGAAGAGCAAATCTGAGCGTGTTGCGCTAGCTTTCCTGGGAAGAAAGCACGGGCACTGTCCAGAGCTGCAGTCTCGGGGAGGAGCGACACAATCCATATCAGAAAGTGAAAATGAAGTCGGTGACCATATTGGACTTGGAAAAGAATGGCAAGGCATGAAAATGACTAGACTCTCTTGCCTGACTCTCTTGTCAAATCATCTCAGGTGGATTTGCTTCTCTAGGCAGCAATTATGCACAGCGAGTGGATGGATAACTCCACGCACACGTTCGTGGCTGATATGCATGTACTTGTATTTACACAGATACAAACACACGCAGAGTTATTTATGTGTATAGAGAACGATACTATATCTACATGGTGTCCATAATTAGTAAATGATTAGCCAGAGAAACAAGATGGATTGGTGATATAGCTAGAAAGTCTAGTCTATAATCTTATGAAATTTCACAGCAGAGAAAAAAAGTATATCGACCTCTAGGCTCTTCCGCAGAGAGCTGTGCAGCTAACCTTAGGGACGAAAGGTACAGGAGAGCCACGTCAGCACACAGACGTGAGAGTGGCTTCGCTTGGTGATGGGGGTTTATTTGGTCTCTCTGGCAGAGCTGCGGCTCCTTGGGGATCCCCACTCTGGGCCACACTGGCCACATCTGTGGCTGTATGGAAGACGGGGGTTCCCAGCCATCCCTCAGTGGATGTGGGTTCATAAATCACTGCTGTCCTCTATTTAAACATACTATTCCCTGGAGAAGAGCCGTTTTCTGTCCATTTCGAAAGAATAAATTCTAATCATGAAAACATCGGGCGCAGAGTTCACTGCCACCTGTCAACAGCAGACGGAGAGAATGAGGTGGGACTGACCACCAGCCTTGTCTCCGCCTGTGCCTGCAGCGCTCAGGAGAGAAAGATCCATCATTCAGGTTAGCCGTCCCCCCAGGCGACACAGTGAATCACGACTGGTGGCACCCGGCTTCCTTAGGGATGGCGTGGCCATGTCAAGGTGACGCCTGACCGATGGCCAAGGGCCCACCCTGGCCCTCCATCCCCAGACCAGCTCAGGTCTGTGCACCTGTGTCTGGGGCACGTTGTGAGTTCCTTACCTGAGGACCAAAACGAACATGTAGAAGCATGGGAATGCTTCCCTTTCTCTACATTTTTCTCAATTAACTCTGCCATTTCTTTATATTATTTACAGCCAAGAAGGGATTTTTTTTTTTAAAGATTTATTTATTTGTACATACAGAACTGGGGTACAGGCCAGAGGCTCAGGGGCGGTGAGAGGCTTCACCAGAGA
>NW_004567111.1:651829-659186 GCF_000260355.1 Condylura cristata | reverse complement strand
GACGGCCGAGCGCCCGGGTCCGCGGGCGCGAGGTGCCCGCCCCCAGGGCGTCTGCGGAGGCGTCTGAGCGGCCGGTCCCAGATCTCCTTTGCTCCGCGATTCCCTGTCTGATGAGCGGTCACAGGAAAGCAGGCCCCTCTCGGTCTCCTGTCGGTCCTCTCTGCCTCTTTCTCTCTCATCCCGAAAACTCCCAGCCCCGCTCGCTCCGCACCGCACGGCCGGCAGCACCCTTTCTCCGCCTCACTTGCCTCTGCATTTGCTCAGTCTCATTATTTCTCGTAACATCTCGGCCCAGGCTGCTCCCTGCCCAGACGCGGCGCTGAGACTGTCCAGGGAGATGTTGCGCCCCGAGTTCGCGGTGACGCTTTCTCCCTTCTCTCTCTCCTGCCTGAGACAAAAGTTTCCAGATGAGAGCGCAGGTCCGGGGTGTTCCTGTCGCGTCTCTGCCTCATAATCGCGTCACCCCCTACTCTGGGAACCCCTAAAAGACGCAAGCCGCTGCTTTCCACCTGCTTTGGTAAGATCTCACCTGGTCGTGGGCGCACATGACTTCCCCTAACCGCGTGTCCCGCGGGCCGGCAGCCCCTGTCTGTGCCGTGTAGACGTCTACACGGAAGCAAGCTGGAGAAAGACTAGGCATTGGTATGAGTGCATGTATTTTCCCCCTTTCTGGAAAGTCCAATCAAATTAAGAAAAAAGAAGCCAGGTAACCTTCCCTTGGAGAAGTCAGCAAATGGACATTGCACAGGGGAGCCTCCTGACTAAGAAGGAAACACACCCCCACACACACCCCCACCCCCGCACCCGGTGGGGGGGAACTCTGCAGTCCCGGGGTCCACACCACCGGGAGATGGGGCACTGGGGTCAAAAGCTGGGTGCCCCAGGACATGTGACACAGCTTGGTTTAATACAATTAATGCTTCATGGGACGTGACAGTAAAATAAATGTTCACTTGATACTCACCTTTGAGCAAAGCTTGAGGGAGAAACAGCAGATTCAACTCGATTGGCCAAGTTCCCAGGGAAGAGGAGGAAGGAAACGGGGTCAGTGTCTATGCGGAGGCAGCATAGCTGAGCGGTAAGTGAGTATTTTGCAGGATTTAGAAGACAGGAAGATAGGACATTCTGGATAGGTGGTCGTTGAAAGGGAGTAACACTCAGTATGTCTTCTTTAGCTGTGGATCTTTCAATACACATCTGCACATTGGTGACAGTAGTGTGGCAGTCATATCGCTAATAAATCTTCAGATAAGTACAAGAGCAGTGGTATTGTAGGTGCTGGTAAAGAGAGGCTGAGGAAGATGCTGTTGTCCAGAAACACAGAAAGACAAGAAGTTCTCAAGCACTCTTTTAAAATATATATGCAATGAAATTGGATTCCTATGAAGGTTAAATTTTCATTTCATTTGAAATGTGATTTTTTCCCCACAATTACATTTTGAAAGTAAATTTCCTATATTTTATTATAATAATGTGAATCTAACTCTCTAATGCTAAAAAGTCAAAGTCACCGTTCGCATCTCTCAATTTTTCGTATGAGTGTTACATTGGTACTTTCACAGTCTCTAATGTTTAAGTTGTGTGAAAAAGAATAATTCTCTGTGAGTCACTGTGAGAAATTAGTACATTATATTTTTCACTAGAACATTAAAGGTTTTGACTGTTAAATTCAGCTTACCCTAGTAGTGCAATATTAAACATATTTCATGTTAATACCAGTTTCTGATGAAATTATTTAATTCCTTTATCATTTCTGGAAATCTTGGGAACTTGTATGTGATTTCACAACAGCTCATGATACTGACCCGCGCTCATTTCAGATTACCCTGAATGGGGAGAATAGAGAAGGAAAGAGGGAGAGAGAGAGGAGAAGGGTCAAAGGGAGCTACAGAGATTGGGAAGGAGAAAGAAGAAGGGAAAGAATAAATGAAGCTAATAGAATAAAGGCATAGAATAAATGAACAGTAGAATAAATGCATAGAATAAACACAGCTATTGCATATATGAACCTATGTGAGTATATGAATAGAATACTGAATAGAATAATACATAAATCATAGAATAATTGAAGCTAATAAAATCAGCTTATAACCACATGAGATGCCTTTGGTCGGATACATATTGAGCCTAACAGATGAATAGAAACATCGTGATTTCAAGTGTCTTTACTGAATGCTTACATGTTTGCAGCGTGCCTGCAAAATTCAATATGAAATTGAAGACAATCTAAAAATCGATCAAATTTCGCCCCTGAAAAACCACATGAATGAAATGAAACAGCTTGTACTAAAGGAAAAGGAAAACCGACTGAAAAAGGCGACCACCAAATTCTAGGCTTCTGTAGTGTTCAGAAGCCTAAGAATATGGTGCATACATTGGATTTACTTGTTCCTCAGGCTGTGTTTGGCATATTCAAACCCTACCTTGCCATATCATCTTTCATTTTAAAAATGCATTAAATGAAAGCACTTGGGATTCAACTCGACTTCCACCTGGAACTGGAGTCAATGTTTCTTCAAAATTGTCATGTAAACTAAGTCACCGCTCAGAGGCTTAGCGACTTTGTTCCTGTGAGTGTTCATCTGCTGGTGACTTCTGCGTGCCCTCTCCATTAAGGGGAAGGAAAACCAGAAAGATTATTCCTAGTGTTTCCAGACAATGCATTCATTCGCCAAGAGCATGATCCCAGCCACCCTCATGCCCTCAGCCATCCTGGGGTGGCCACACCATCATGTTGTGTCATAGAGAACCAAGAATACAGCAGGACCAGCCCATCTCTTCAGGTGCCTTCAACTCAGCGGTCTTCCTTCACCCCATAGAGAGACCCGAGAAGCAAATTAAAGTGAGACACCGGGACAGAGAGCTCTGAAATCTTTCATGTTAACTAGGTGACTTTTTGAGGCTCAATCCACATGGCGGTCAAAGCTGATACACACATTTGTGTAAGGAATTTTGACTCACTGTAGTTTGAAAGGAGACTGTTGGCTCAGCAGCATAGTGATATTGCGAGAAAAAGCAAAGCAGCACCCACTAGCCATCCAAGAAATAAAGCATAAGCAAAACCCCTTCACATGGCTTCCATATCTTCTTAACATTTAACCTCTTTATGGTTTTAGAATTTGGGATTTTAAAAAAATCTAGTACTTCTCTAGCTACAAGAATACATTTGATACATAATGGTGTAGAAAAACCGTTTTTTTCCATTATTTTTAAATAATACAATAGTTTGTTTTTACATCTGTTTATGCATTTTTCCATCTCGGCTGTCACCCCCGTGGGCTTCCCATCACCAAATCACCCGTGTGCCGTCACCATAGTCCCATGCATTTCCCTCCCCGACTGTAAAACTGGTTTGTTTTTACAGCAATTTTTAGCACTCAGAATTGGCTGGTATGAGGACTTTGCCTAAACTCCTATTCGCTAAAAATTGTACTTGAATAAATTCAGAAAAACAAGTTAAAAATAGTATGTTTATGCACTTACTTATGCATACCATATAAAACATGTCACATATTTCAGTGTCAGTGACCCTAAGGAAAGGACATGCGGTTATCAGGCGCTGCGCACGCCCTGACATGCTGAGGGCCGAGGAGCTGCCGCGCAGCGCGGGAGGGAAGTTTCAAGTCAGACTTGTGCAGATTTGAACTCAGAGCTTCACCTTGCTTTCATTTTCCTTCTCGTTATGTTGTCCAGTTGTAGTGAAACGGTTGAAACTTGCTTTCCAGCGCCTCGGACCTTGGGGGCAGCGCAGACAGCAGCTATGGGGTCGCCGAGCTGCGCGGCGGCCAGGGGGGGAGAGGCAGGCACAGAGCCGTGGCCCGCAGGCTCCGCCGTCTGGCTCTCAGCTCAGGCTGTGAGGACCGCCCGGGAAGCTGCTGTCTCTAGGCAGGCGCCTGCATGGATGAATCTACAAACGTGCCTGAAAGACGGGGCAGCGGCTTGGACTGTGGCCAGAAAGGTGGCTGGAGAAGAAACGGTGAAGGAGCTGTTCAAGAACCTGCTGCGTCCAGTTCCTGAGGCTTGAGTGAAAACCTTCGCGGGTGTCCTGACTTGTCACTGTGATTTCACCCCATGGAAACATCAGTATCAATTCAAGACAAAGGTGACAGCAACTCGGTCAGCATTTCTGCTGAGTAAGCCCAGCCTGGCTTGCTGACTTCCTGACAGCTCTTAAGCTCCAATACTTTGAGTCCCTCTGAAACCTCATCATCACGCCCATAGCACGCGGGGCTGCTTCCCAGTCCATCTGGACCTCTCCGATCGGAGCTCGTGTCTGTGCTTTTGGGGGTGTTGGGGGCAAACAGGGAGCCCAAGGCGGCTTGCATGGAAGAGCTCTCTTTCGCGTGTTGTACCTGCCAACTGTTGAGATTCACCAGCGCTCACGCGCCAGCGCAGACCCAAGGCTGTGTGATGAAGGAGAAACCAACTCAGCGGCACTGGGGCCGGCCCGAAAGCGGCCGGTTTCACTTCCCCGCTGGGGGCTCTAAAGCTCCGCTTACAGAGGGCGCGTGTGAGCACCTCACTGGTAGTATCTCATGTGAACCCCAATCGATCCCAGAAGATACTTTGCCTCCAGTTACCATGTTCACATGCGTCCATCCTGTTCACACGGGTGGTTAGCGTGCTCAGGTGCAGGCCTTCATACTCATGTGCGCTCAGCAAGTCCACACATATGTCATATGCATGCACACGCCAAGCATGCTCCTCCTCCCTCCTCCCGCTCCTCCCTCCGGCCCTCCTCCTCCTTTCCCTTCCTCCCTCTTTCCTTCCCCCTGCCTGCTCACCTGATCCTCTGTTTGAGTAACTACAGGTTCTAGTAGTTTTTCATTCCAATTCATTGGTAAGGAGCTCAATGCCTTTTCCAAAATTCGTGTGATGATGTCACTTCAAAGAATAATCTCCACTGTTATTGTGGGAGAGGGTGACTGAACTGCCTTGTCAGTGAAAGGGAAGTCAGGGCTCCGCGGGCCGGGCGTGGACAGAGGGGGGCCGCTGCCCCACCGATGGGATTTATCTCGTGTAGGGAGCAAGGCCAGAACAATCTCGGGGAAATCTGTTTCATACGCTTGTTCTTGGCTTTTAAACTGCGTGGGGAAATGATTGTTTTCATATAGCAGTTCGCTGTCCAGAAGGCAGGAGAGCTGAGCACACGGGCGGCGACTGAGCCTTGCTGGGAGGATGGGCCTGGCGCTGGGTCTCCCGCCACAGGCCGTCGCGGCGCGACTGCCTCCGTCCGTGTTTCTGTCTCTCGGCTTTGTCAAGGAGGTGGTGTCCAGTGAGCGGGCCCAGCACGGGCTTGTCGCCTCACGCGCGAGGAGAGCGATGCAGTGACACTGCCACCCGGCGGCGCCGGCGCGTGACAGGGATTCACGCCAGAACCAGGGCTGCCCCCGCGCGGCGGCCAGCGGGAGAGGAAGAGGGCCGTTCCCTCTCCCCACCAGAGGCGGCGCTGTGGGCAGCCAGTGCTCCGCGCCTCTGGTCCGCAGTATCCCTGGAAATGGGCTTTCCCCTCCGGAGCGGCCACCTTCGCCGTTTCCCCCAACTCACAGTACGGTGTCTGCAGGTGGACACCACCCGGCTCCTTCATTTGAAGAAAACTTGCCGGGGCTTCAAAAACCAGTAAGGGGGGAGCCCAGTCTGCGAAGCCTTCACCGTTTTGCCAGTTTCCCGCCAGTAACTTCGGGCACACCGGGGGTGGGGGTGTGGGTGGACGCTGACAGGAGCTCCCTGCCACCCCCTGCCAGGCTCTGCCGCCTCTGGTTGACCAGAAACGTGGGCACGGCTGGTGGAAAGGGCAGCCCTTCCCGCGGAGAGGCGGGCGCAGGCGAGCGCCCTGGGCTGCGTAGCCTAACTTCTGCGGGAGGCCAATGGCTAAAAGCTCACCTGGTGAGTCTTTCGCAACCTCCCGTGGCAAGCCCCTGCACCCCTATTCTTCTCCTGCCCCCCACTCTCAATGGTAGCTGTAGCCTCCACTAACTGAATGTCTCAACTGCCCATTTCTGCAAGTTTCACAAGTCTGTGCAGTTAAGATGGCCCCACAAGGCTCCCGGCAAGGCCCCCTCATATAGCACCGTATTTCTGTACACCGAAAATACAGTGCCCACGTGTGTGTGCGTGTGTGAAAGTGTTTGCCTTTGCAGGAGAAACAATTTAAAGAAAAAGGAACAAAACCGGGAGAATTTTGCATTTTTGGTGTTTTTTGTATTTGCGCAGACCATTTTAGGATTTTCAGTCTCAACAAAACACTATTAAAACAAAGAATCTAGTAAAATATTTGTGCATGTACTGCTAAACAATTCTAGCAATTTTATTAAGCAATGCCTTTATTATTGTTTGAATATTCTTAACAGACTGGAACAAAACATCTTTTTCTTCAAAACAAAATATGCCTACTATACACACATTGCAGTGTTGAAGTATGATGCAGAGATTCAAGTTCGTTTGAACGAAAACAGATGCCTGGGGGGACTTCGTAGCTCGAAAGTTAATAACTGAATTGTGTTCACTAAGAGGCCCTTCCTCGTTTTCCTTCAGCTCCCACCTACCTGCGAACGTGTCCGAAGGGCACTTTCCGGGTCGTTAGGGGCCAGGAAGGAATGTGAAGTGTCTGTTGAATTGTTTGTTGTTTGTTGGTTTGTTTAAAAACAGCCCTTATTAACTCTTCCTTCCACTGATTCTACTGTAAACTCATAAAAGCCTTTTGCAGGAAGCAAGTTCATGGACACTCCGCGGGTGGAATGTTCCCCCACACAAAGAAAGCAGACTCTCTTCTCTTCAGTTATCTAGAGCATGTTAGAGTGATAAAGTTTTTGCATTTTAATGAACATGGCTAACCTATTTATTTACTTTGTTAAAAAAGTTCCTCTTTTGTGATGATGCAGAATTGCATACACTTTATACCTGGAATAATCTTACCAATATGTTGGGGAGATACGGGGATAAAATCGGATATATTCTGTGTACGCGGTGCTGGGCGCCGCTGCCATCTCCCCCATGGCGATGGAGGAGGAAAGAAGTCCAGGCTCGTGCCTCCGTCTCTGTGTTCCCGTCGCCACCGAGCAGACACCGCGGGGCGCGCCCGGACTTCCTTGAGCCCGAGGCCCGGCGTCTGCGCGCCCCTGCGGGAAAGGCCCGGGCCTCGGGTTTGGGAACTGGAGCAACGGAGTCATGACTTTGCTTTGCTTTTAGTTTGTTTCAACAGAAAAATGTGTTAGCTGTCTGATCCCACCTAGTATGGAGAGCGCTTGTTTGCTCAGCTAGAAAGGAATCCCGGCGGTGGGCTGCACGGCGGGTTTGTGCAGCGGGCCGAAGGCCCCGAGCGCGCCCCGTCACTGTGGCGACAGACAGAAGCAAGCGA
>NW_004567111.1:641789-650961 GCF_000260355.1 Condylura cristata | reverse complement strand
CCGCCCCGCCGCGCCTTCCCGGGGGCCGCGGCCGTGGGGTGCTCTTCTCTCCGGACGTCACAGCATTCTGGTTCGTCATTGGTTAGGAAGGCTTCATAGAGCCCTGCGGGGTGAAGACAGGGCGGCTGGTTACCAGAGGTGGCGAGGGGAGATGGGGCCAGAGAGGCTGTGCCGTCTAAGCCTCGTCCCGAGGGCGGGCGGGCACGCGGCCGGGCCTACATAGTGGGGAGACGGCCCGAGGCCTCGGGCCACCCCCATTCCTCAGCGCGGTGTCCTCTCTATTCCTGGCAGCCCGGTGAGGCTCTGGGCGCAAGGGGCCGTCTCAGTGGGCAGAGGCTGGGGCCTGGGTCAGCTTGGCGACCTGGCACACTCAACCCCTTTTCCGTTAACAGCGGTGGGGTGAATAGGCCAGGCTCGAAGCAACCGTCCACTAGGCTAGGGCGACACCGGATCCCGCTTCCCCATAAACTCCCGAGGTGCCCCCTGGTGGGCTCTAATGGGTCATCACCCCCTTTGCTTATTTTCTAAACTTTTATTCTCACGGCTGCAGCTGCCGCCCAAAGGAAGCCTTTCTTTGGGCTGTTGTTGGTCTTCTCTCCTGACCCCCCACTGCCTGGCAGCCAAGAGCTGTCTTGCTTTCTCATGAGTCTCCCCCTTTTCTTTCCTTCTTTGCAGAAGCCCTTCTCTTCTGCTGCTGGCTTTGGTCTTCTCCTAAAGCTGCCTGTTGTTCTTAGCCTAAGACCAACAGACGAGTGTTTGGGGAAATTTCCAAATGGTACACAAACGTCTTGCTGTAATCTTTCCCATCTTATTTCTTGCTATAGTGTCTGCTTTGACATAGTTGCATACACCATTCTATATCATTTTTTCACCTGACTGCAACAGCAACTTAAAATGGAGTTTCTCCACAAATCTCATGAGATAGCTTGAAGAACTTACGAAGGAGCACCAAGCAGTTGTAAGGGTTAGACGAGCTCTTGCGTGCAAAACACTCCTCTCAGTGTCCAGCACCGAGAAATAGCTTGGGTGTTCGACTACTGCTAACAGTAACCGCTGTCGTCACCGTCTCACCTCAGTGATAAATCCCTCTCCTTCCAGACCCGCTGCCTGCTCTCTCCAAGTCTGCCCCTCCGGCCTGGCTTTTCCTCCTGGACTTTGTGCCTAAGTCTCACTTCATCTGCCAGGTTCCGCTACCTTTGGCTCATAAATTCCCCTGTCTGGGAACTAGTCGGCTGATTGCACTGGGCTGCTAGTGCACGGTGAGTAACTCTTCAGGAGAGCAGCTTTTCCCCTTTTAATCACAACTGCTTCCTTTCTCATCTGCCATGGTAAAAGCAAGAACTGCGTATTTTCAGCCTCACGTTCTCAGTGGGTAGCAAGCACAAAGTCTGGGCAAAATAGATACTTAATGAGCATTTATTACATGAATAAACTCAACATCTGTATTTCTGAAAGAATCTATGAAATAATATACACTGCAATTTTCAGTTTCTTTTAAAGAAATGGCCAAGATATCCTTATAATGATGCTTACAATATTCACTTCTTCTTAGGCATTCAAAGGTAAACTTCACCTTCGCCTAGGTAGAATATGGAAAAAAAACTGAATTAATGAGGTCCCCATCTCTGTCATGTTTATTGTATGTCATTTTCTTTTTTCATATAAGTTATCTCACGGGTAGGCTAATCAGTTATCGAAGTCTGTTTTCTCATATTCACATCCTTTAATCTAGAGCGTTCAGCGTTAATTTTATAAGAATAAAAATATCGAAAGTTCATTTCAATCAACATTTTAGAATGCTGACATCAGAATTTGTCGGACAGTGTCACCCAAATAAGCAGCTTTTCCAAATCAGCGAGTTCAGCGATTTATCACTTTACTTTCAGATAGAATAAGGCAAGTTATAAATGTACTTCTCATCAATTACCAATACTCTCATTTCCCCTCATTTCTCATAAGGCTTTTCATTCAGAGCTGAACATGCATGTACATTAAGGCTCGGATCATTCAATGTGATACTTTACAAAATTGGGGGGAAAGCCCTCCACACTCCCCTCCCCAATTCTTCCTTCTCAGAGGCAAATATTTGCACATTTTTTTTAAATTAAAGAGACATTGTATCATAACATTATATAAGGCCCAGGTGTAGTTACACGTCCTTGGGTTGCTTCTGTATTTATTGTCACTCCTGTAACTAACCCACTCCGTGTTTTCCTCATTTCCCACACTGGGTCAGTACCTGCAGGCCAGCCAGAGTCAGTGAGGTGCCCTCCCCACCCGCTCCTGCCTCCCCTCCAGCCCAGCCCACGCCTGCGACCCAGTAAGTCCGGCATCAGCGTCTCTGGATCCAGGTGTTGTAAGAACGATTCTTTCTTTTTAAAAAGATTTATTTATTTACTTATGCACACAGAGCGGGGGTACAGGCCAGAGGGGCAGGGGCGGTGAGAGGACTCACCAGAGACAGAGTGGGGAGCAGAACAGGCCGACTGACGAAGGACACGGCTGAGGGGAGCAGCCGGCGGGTCAGGAGTGGTCTGCCGTGCCCTGTGGGTCACCTGCGGGGCCAGGGATCGAACTGGCAGTGAGGCGGCTGCGGCAGCCTGCGGTGCTGCGCCCTTACCCGCTGGCCACCAGGGGGCGCCGTGAGAACACTTCTGAACTCCGCGTGCAGCAAACCTCAGGGCTCAGTGCCTGCACACCAGTTTCCCGAGCGCTGCTGAGCTCCGAGCTTTCCACAACTTCCTAACTCACCCCACACCGCCAGCTGTCCCCGGCCTGGCGAGCTCTCCCAGAGTTATCGTCCTGCAGAGAAGCCTCCGGAGCCCCGAGCACCTGGCCCTGCCCTGCGCGGCCTCCTCCCGCCGCCCGCGCTCTGGCCGCTGCTCACGTCGCGACCATCCAGCTTTCTCCCCCCAGGAAGAGCGCGAGCGAGGTAGGGCGTTTCCAGATGCTGTGCCTCCTCCCTGAGCGACCTTAGGCTGGGCTCAGACTCCGGCTGAGGACGGCAGCGGGCGTCCTCGGGGCGCCCCACCCGGGCGGGGACCTGGGGGCTGCACCCATGCTCGCTCACTGGGGGATTTGTTGCGCTGTGGCTTGAGCTTTCCTTTTCCGTCCTAATTTCCACGAGCTCTTTCATGCGCTCTGAATGATTGCTATCTTAAGCGATTGCTCTGGTTTCTCCGTCTTACTATGTTGTTCTTATCACTCCGAGAGGTTGTTCTTTGTCCTGTACATTTTCCACGGTGGATGGGCTGTGTTTTCTCCAAGTCACTTTTTGTCTTTTTTTGGCATGGGCAGCCTGCGGAGTCTCGATTACCTGGTGGCCACACTGCGATGAATGGGCAGTGTGGACACTCAGGGCGCATTCTGGCCGGGAGCCGGCCTGTGGGAGCGCCTGCGGAGCTGTCTGGGTGGAGCCCCTCTAAGACGCGGCGCTTTAGGCTGGCCGGGTTGCCCAGGAAGCGCCCGGCATCCAGGGGTTCTGGATGCTGTAGGGGAGAGCTGCCGGCCAGGATGCCTGCCAGCGGTTGCCACCTGGCTGGCCCGGGAGGCCCCGCCCTGCTCTACCCCGTGGTTCCCTCCGACAACTTCGCCAGCCAACTGCAGAGCCGCCGGCTCCTCCCAGGACGCCTGGGCACACTGTGCTCTGGGGTGAGGCCGCTCAGCTGGGCAGAGAGCTGGGGCTGTGGAGAGTGGCGCTTGCAGGCGGGAGTCCTGCCAGGCCTGTCTTCCCTCTCCTCCTCAAGCACCCTGGGCGGGGCCAGCGGGTCAGGGTGTGTGACCGCCCTCGGCTTCCTCTCTCCGGCCCTCCCGTTCCTTTTCTAGGGTTCGCCAAATACTCGGTGTGTGTCAACCTTCTCTCTCATTTCTGCGAGGCTTCAGGGGACACCTCCTTATCCATCCCTCTGTCTTTTGGACTTAGCCTGTAAACATGTCTTCCCTGTTGGGCCTGCCTAGAAAACAGCTCTGGCCTCGCTCTCCCTCCTCCTGCTCTGTTCTGAGTCCTGACCGGTGTTGCCTCCTGTCAGATACAGTCCTGGGATCACCGCCCTGTCCAGCCCGGAGTTTCTCTGCTGGATGTAGAAGCATCCATACCACACACCCCTCAGGGCCCAAATGCCCTTCAGCAGCTCCCTCGAGATCCCCAAACTGCCTTGGCTGGAGAGAACATCTGGCCAAAGGGCTCTTGGTCCCCGGCCAATAGCCCCTGGGTTGGGGCCTCTGGGTTTCTTGGCTCCTCAGGGCCAGGGCCTCCTGGCTTCAGCTATTTGCCCTCTGCAAGTTTTCCTTTCCTGGTCCTTCCCTCCCTCCCAGGAGTGGTGTCCAGAGCCCCCGATGTCTACCTGCATGTAGACAGGCTCTCTGGCCACCTGGTGTGGCTACCACCTCTTCACTAAACGAACGTATTTTTAAACGAAAATAAGTAAATTCAACAATGAATTTATCACACACGTATGTAAGTGATCAAGGTTAGGAAAGAGAAAAAGCAGTTTTCAGTTGGTAAAATACTGCTCTGAAGTGTTTTGCTTACAAAAAGTTTAATTTGCAAACGCTGATGATGCCTTACCTGCTACTGGACATTGAATTATAGTAATAATCTTGCTATCTTATAATGCCAGCCTCATAGGGTGCTTTTGGATGAGGAAATAATCCACATAGCTATTTAGAACAGTGCCTGGCAGTTAGTAAAATCTCACACAATATTAATTATTCCTATCACAAGTTGGCATAAATAGCAGAATCATAATTATTATTAGGAGGGACTTAAAAGAACATATAATTTGAGTCCGTTGTTTCCAACTCGTCTCAGCCATTCAGAAAAAAATGAAATCGTATTTTTCACAGCACGAATAATGATCAACTCTGGTCATTGTAAATATTATCTAAAAATAGTCAAATATTCCAGGGAAACCCCGGGAATCCCCACAGGATGTTATTTGACTGTAATCCATCGTCCGCTCAGTAACTTATCTTTCCCCATATTTCTCTCTTTCCAACTTTGTTGAGCAATAGTTGACATACATCATGGTGTTCGTTTTAAAGCGAGCAATCTGCCTACCTTCCGGAATGATTGCCTGCCTAGGGTTAGCTAGTATCTGTCTTCTCAGACAGAAGCAATGAAAAGAAAGGAGGAAAGAAAGAAAAAAGGGAAAGAACTTCCGGTGGCGAGAACTCAAGCTTTACGCTTACAACAGCACTGTAAGCCCCGCAGGGCCACTCACCTGGGGACGCACCTCTGCGCCCCCCCGCCGACCCCTCCCCGAGGGCCACAAGACCTGCGGCTTTTTCTGGGCTGTTTGCATTAAGTCGGCCGACAAGGGAGACCCGTGCTCTCTGGGGGCTCTGCTCAGCGCGAGGACCCTGCACAAAGCTGCACCTGCAGAGCGCCTCACTCCCCGCGGCGGCAGCGCCCCCTGGTGGTCCGCGGTGAACTGGGGCGAGGGCACCGAGCCACTCTCCAGGTTGAGTTTCCGTCGCCCCTGGTTCCATTGGGGCGTGGGTGGGGGGCAGCTGGAGCCTGGGGTGTTGTGTTTGTCGTGTTCTGAGGCCTGCACACGGTTTCTCTGCATGCCCCGCCCGAGACGTGCTCCCAGCCTCCTGGCCGAGCCCTTGGCCCACTGCGCTCTGGCTCGCGCTTTCCAAAACCCGACGCTGGAGGCCCGGGCCCTGTGGCCACAGACTTATCTCGCGCCTTGGGCAGTCAGGTCAGCGTCCTCCTTGGGGTGAGCCCCTCCGTGGACAAATCCAGGCTGCTTGCCCGCTGGCCCCGAGGCTCCTCACGCCCTGCTGGGCTTCTCGGTCGGCCTGCGGCGTTAAGGAGCAGCCCAGGGCACCCCTCGTCCGTGGGCGCGGCCCGCGGCGCAGGCTCCAGCCCGTCTTTGCGGCTGCTCGGTCTCTGCCCTCCGGACGAGGCCCTCAACTAGCCGGCCCATCCCCTGCCCTGCGAGCGGCCCAGCTCCGTGTCCGTGGCGCCGCTTCCTGAGACTGTCCGGGCACATTTCATGTGGGGGCCCCGGGCCCCACTGCGATGAGCCCCGAGACAGATGGGCAGGAAACGGCCGGCCGCTGCTGCTGGCAGAAGTCACCCCGACTTAAATCCAGCCTCTACTTACGCCCAGGCTTGCGCCACCAGGTGAAGCCTCAGTGCGGATGAAAGTCCTGCTGGAAGTTGATGCTTCAGCTTAACATTTCTCCCTCTCTCTTTTTTGTTAAAACATAAATACCTTATCCAAAATATGAAACCAGTACCAGCCTCCAAATGGTATCCATGTTTAGGTTGCAAAGAATAGGGTAGGTGATTTGTAGGTTAATTTTCTGGGACTATTTATAATTTAACTGGAAAAATAATATAAAAAACTAGACAAAATTTCCAAATCATAACTACCATCCTCAGCAAGAATGAAACTTATGGATGTCTATCCACTTACAATTTGTAGCATATCTTTTTAAAATATGGCAAACTTTAGGTAATTCAGGTGTGCTTTTTTAGAAGTAGGAGTTTTTTGGAGGAGAGAATCGGTTGTATCAGACCTACATTCTGAAAAAAGCTTAGCACTCAGATCTAAATATTATTAGATGGTAATGTATATGAGCAACCACAATTACATTGCAATGTAATTATACCTAGTTATGTGTACAGTTATGTATAATTATACTATAGTAACAATAATATAGATACTCATTTAAATAATAGTGATGTTATAATATGAATAACCATAACTGTAATATAGTTATGTACAGTTTTGTATAATAATTCTACAATAATAATGATATGCTAGATAGTCATATCTGAGTAACATTAGATGGTAATATTATATTAATCACCATGCCTATATTATAATTATATTTATGCATACAGATAAATATAATTATGCTATAGTAACAATAATATACTCATATTGAAATAATAGTAGGACATTAGGAAGTGACATTATACTATTAATAACCATAACTATATTATAATTATGCCTAGTTAGGTATAGAGTGATGTGTAATTATACTACCGAAACTCCTATCTCAGTGATGTTAGACAGAGAGTCATAGATGATATTAATGACCAGGCTCTATTACAATATACTCGTCCCAGTGCGGGACACCCTTGTGTGTTATTATTGTTTAGTAACAATACTACAGATACTCCTCTGAGTGCATTCATAGCAGAGGCTCCTTCTCTTACAGCAGCCAGGTTGGAAGTGAGGGTCACCCCCTGCCCAGCCTGTGCGCTAAACTCCCAGCAGACCGATTCTCTGCCGAGGAACAACAGTGCTTGTTTAAAGAGAGCAGGTGCCAAGAGATACTGCACTGACCCCTGGCTAAGAGAGGGGCAAACACCGCGGTCTCCCTAGCTGTGCAAAGCTGCATGGTAGAATATCTGCAAGGAGAGCGCGGCGGTCCAGGCAGGGGACCGTCCGGGCAGGGGACCGTCCAGGCAGGGGGACTGTCTGGGTGGGGGAACGTGCAGGCGGGGGCCATCCAGGTGGGGGAACGTCCAGGCGGGGGACCGTCCAGGCAGGCACCATCCGGATGGGGGAACATCCAGGCAGGGGACCATCCAGGCAGGGGGACCGTCCAGGTGGGGGACCATCCAGGCAGGGGGACCGTCCAGGCGGGGGGACCGTCCAGGCAGGGGACCGTCCAGGCGGGGGGACCGTGCAGGTGGGGGACCATCCAGGCAGGGGACCGTCCAGGCGGGGGACCATCCAGCCAGGGGACCGTCCAGGCGGGGCAGTGTGGACATCAGAGCCGTGCTGCCTACTGGGAAGACGAAGGGAAGTGGCCCTCCAGGAGGCGAAGTCCCAGGCCCCCCGACAACGGCTGAGGCTGCTGGAGAACCCCGTGCTCACCAAGATCGGGAGCTACAAGGGGGCGATTCGGGTTGGGGTGGGGCAGAAGACCCCCCGGAGCTCAAGAAGAACCAAGATTGTCTGTAGCCAGAGAAGAGTCTCAACAGAGCACAGCACAACTGTTAGCTTCCCATTGTTATTGTCCCAGAAACGCTGTGATTTTTCCTTAACTCTAAAAAACTGTATTCTAAGAAAGCACAGGCCGCTCAAATAGGTGGTTTGATTTTCTGCCCCGCCCGCCCTAGGAGCCCTGGGCAGCTGCATAGGGGCTTTATGGGGCCATCTGGGAACCCCGGGATCAGAGGGGGTGGGTGAGCCAAGGGGCAGAGACCACGGAGGAGGCTGGTCTTGGGGGTGCACAGAGCGGGCAAGCGCCCCTGCCTCTTCTGCAGAGGACGGAGTGCCAGTGCTGCCTGGCAGAGGCAGGCTCCTGAGGCTGCAGGGGGCCTCCCCCGCCCTTCCTCTCCCCTCCACCCCCCTCTCCTCTCTTTCTCTCCCCAGTGAAGCAAAGCTGCTGCCAGACACCCGCTTTCTGGCTGGGTCACTTTCTCTCCCGGGTGTAAGGGGGTGTACGGGGTCTCACAGGGCCCCCGGGGACTCAGAGACCTGTTGGAGTAGGGGTGCCGCCGCGAGGGCCTGGCTCTGCCACAGGCGTTTCTGCAGCTGCGCGGCGGCTTCCTCGCGGGGCTTCAAGGGCAGCGCCCCAACCGCGTGCTCTTGTTAAGAACATGCCCGTTGGTTAGGTTCTGTTTCGATCTGAGGCGGCTGGCTGGGCCGATCAGTGCCACTTGCTCAGGGTGAGCCCAGGGTCTTTTTGTTTTATTTTATTCGGGGCCCCCCACCTGCCTCCCCAAGAACGTCCTGGCAGACAGGAAGCTGCCCGTGGCCAGGGCGCCCAGGCACGGCTGCAGGTTGGCGTGCCCATGCCTTGAGCCCTTCCCTGCTCCGCTTTCCAGAAGGACAGCAGACCTGGGGTGTGGCCACAGAGCACGAGGCACACAGGGGTGGGGCTCCCCGCACACCCCGCTCCCAGGCCGCCCCTGCGAACAGGCCTGGCCCCAGGGCAGCCTTCTTTACATCATCTGGGGGAAAGGATTTTCCTGCTGTGATGCCCCAGTTTTTGAAACACTAAAATGAACAAAAGCAGCTGTGATCTGAATCCTCAAAACAAGCACCAAAACTTTAAGTTGGTCGTGATCTGACCCTGAAGAACAGCAGGACACTAAAACAGCTTGGAGAGGAGGCCAGAAGTCAGTCTCTAGACGTACAGTCAATATCCAGTCTAGTCCCCACCCTCACGGCCTAGTTAGCACCCTCTCTGCCTAGTT
>NW_004567111.1:638084-641561 GCF_000260355.1 Condylura cristata | reverse complement strand
CCACCCTCCGGGCCTAGTTTCCACCTTCCAGTCCTAGTTCCCACCCTCCAGGCCTAGTTCCCACCCTCTGGGAGCCTAGTTCCCACCCTCTGGGAGCCTAGTTACCACCCTCCAGGCCTAGTTTCCACCTTCCAGTCCTAGTTCCCACCCTCCAGGGCTAGTTCCCACCCTCCGGGTCTAGTTACCATCCTTCCAGCCAATGGAACATTGACTCTAAAACAGCACAGAAAACTATTCTCCCTCATTTTGCTTTTCTCCTAAATCAACGCGGTTTGGCATGAGCTCAGCTGCACGGGTCCCACCGTGACCAGAGGAGCTAGTCCCCAATCGTCCCCACTCGCTTACTGCCGATCGCGTTTCTGCAGCCATATTTCCAACAGAGCACCAGGGCTGAAACTGGGGGACAAGAAGCGTGCTAAGGGTGCGTAGGTGACATGTGTCCTGGGGAGGTGCGGTCTGGAGGGCTGAGCCCCGGCCCCAGGTCCCTCCCTGGCAGCGCCCCGGAGCTGGCGGTACCCCCACCCCCATGGGCAAAGATGCAGGAGAAGTCAGTGTGGACAGTAATGATGGAGGGAAGACAGAGACAGGGCAAGAGAAGGGACGATGAACTCAGGAATTCCACTCGAACCATGATGTAGAAGAGCGATAAACAGGCCAAGGCATAGCAGTTCAGATGCGGGAATTTGAAAATCACTATCGATGGGCACGACTTGAGCTCATCCTGGAGGAGACCCCTCCGATGCGGGCGGCGGGGAGGTGCAGGCCCGCCGGTGAGAGCGTCTGCGGCCACACTTTCTGAGCTTGGGGCATACATGTCAAAACCCAGGGTTGTCACGAGCCTGCCAGGTTCAAGTCACCAAGTTCGAGGAAGTGAATCAGGAGCGCGTCCTCCGAGCGCCAGAGGGTGGCGGCACGTTGCTTATTTAGCAAACAATGGCCCCGCCCGTGGCAGAGGGCAGCAGGCTCAGGGACCGGGCTTCTGCCCCCCCCAAACCGCGACAGCCTGGGGTGGGGGGTGGGCGGCGGCTCCGAAGCCCGGTGTCTGCCCAAGTCACGGCACGCACATCGGCTGCAGCCTTAGATCTGCTGCGAGTCAGGGCTGCAGCCTTAGATCTGCAGCCGCTGGTGAAGTCAGCTAACGGGAAAGTGCCGACCAGAGGCGGGGGGAAGAGCGGGCGCAGAGCACCCCGGAGACGCGCGTCCTCATCTAACCCCAGTGCGCTACGGCCACTGTCAGCACCTGCCTGTGGGTGCTGCGCGCACCTGTCCACCATCAGGCACCTGTTTATCTTCTCCCACCTCATCTATCACACATCTACCCACACGTCTGTCTAGCTACTACCTACTTGTCTGTCTGCTTGACTACCTACCTACCTGTCTACCTACCTGCCTATCAAGCGATCAACCAATCAGTCAGTAGATCTCTCTCTCTCCATCCATTCATCTATCAACCTATCACTTAACTAGTTATATTCCTGATGTTTCTCTTTGGACTTTGCAATAATACAAACCAATGACTTATCTTCTTGTTTGTCTATTTTAGACAAACCTGGGAGAGGGGAGACAGCTATCCACAAGCCGCCTGCCAGCCCTGATGCGGGCTGGTGCCCAGACGTGGCCTGGGCGCTGCACCCGTCTGCATGCTCAGGGCCCACACTGCCCAGCAGCTTCAGAAGAAAAAACCCAGAGTCCTCCTGTATTGCTTGTTCAAGAACCGAGTAACCGCTACTCTCCTGTGAAGACCAATACTGCACGCCTCAAATATTCTGGAGCACTAGAGGAGAAGAGACGATAAAAAGGAACCACAGAGGCAACGAGGGAGCTTGGCCGGGAATGTGGCAAGAAGTAATAACGAGGAAGAGAGCCTTCAGCGTCCTTACAGGTCATTTTAGTTGTAAAACACAAGGATTTTGTAACGTCCCGACAGCGGCGTTTGAGGGAATTTAGAGCCCCAATCAAGTCGTCCCCCAGCCCTGCGCCATTTGGAGTTTCCATCGGACACTGCTCCCTCCTGCGGGACAGTTTTATTTGGTGATTTTTATCTGGAAAATCTACGCACGCTTTGTACTTTTCGTTTACCAATGCTGTGAGCCTACGGCTGGCTCTAAAAAAGAAAACCTACGGGCCAGGGATCCCTTTTACCCCCGACTTCACCAAACCCCTGGCCCGGGCGGACTCAGGCCTCGCAGGGCAGCCTGAGACTAGGCCTCAGGCCAGGGAGCCTCTTCCTCACCGTCTTAAATGTCATTCTGTTCATGCTATTTGCCTTCACGTTTTTATTTTGGTCTAAGTTATCCAGTATTTCTGACCCCCTGGTTTTGCGCGTTTCTGGCGTGTTAGAAACCGGGGTGCAGAGACCCCGGGAAGACACCGATGCTGCGACCTCGCCGTCCGCAGATGGACGGTTTTGCTCCTAGAACACTCCCGGTGTGAGGCTATTTTTTGTGTCATGTTGTCTTACGGAGGTCTTCCCCAACTCCCTGTCAGGCAGAGCCGGACTGGAGATACTGTTTCGCAGCTGGGCCGCCATCGTGTGAAAGGGGAGGGCCGAGCCCTGCAGGCCGTGCCAGTCCGGATACCCAGCCTGGCTCCCCATTCCCCAGCCTGGCGCAAGGCTCCCGTGGGCGAGGCCTGCAGTAGCGCCTCGCGGCCACCAGGGGGCGCGCGCGCCCTCCGTCACAGTCACACCTGTCACCTCGCCGCCAACAGCAGCCCACAGCGCGTCCCCAAGAGGCAGAAACACACCTTCCTCTGTCACAGCGCCACGGTGACATGCGGGATGTACACAGAATCCTCAGTGTGTTTTATAACCACTGTCAGTAACCCCCGGCAGACCAACTTTCCTTTTCTTCAATAATTTCTCTGAGAAAAATACAGCAGCAGTCGCGTGGGGTCTCTTTTACCTGCCACTCAAGATGATGCTCAGAATGCTTGTTGCCATAGCACCCACAGCCCGGGACGCCGTGCTTCTGTTTTCTTAACGTTGGCTCACTATTTCAGGTAAGCAATCAGGAACTCTCCAGAGGGTTCTAGAACACGCGGGGGAGCGGGCGGGCCGCCCGCTCAGTCTCCGCGCGGCCCCGCCCCGCTCCCAGGCACAGCGGAGTACACGAGGCGGCGCCCTGCGGAGGCTCAAGGACGCCGAGCGCAGACACTGCGGCGGCCCTGGCCGTCCCAAACGCCTCCCTAATTAAGTTTTTGATTGCGCTTTCAGGCATCTGTCAGTTTTGCTCGTTAACAGAAAAAAACTAAGCAATGTCAGGCAAAGCATCTTTCCTTTATCTCCTGGAACAGAACATGAGCTAAGCTTAAGGGCTCTTGTGCTACCTGGGCGGTGGCTAACACACCTGGGGCCTGGCTGGGGCACCTGGGGCCTGGCTAACACAACTGGGCCCTGGCTGGGGCACCTGGGGCCTGGCTGGGACACCTGGGCCCTGGCTGGGGCACCTGGGGCCTGGCTGGGGCACCTGGGGCCTG
>NW_004567111.1:634680-637604 GCF_000260355.1 Condylura cristata | reverse complement strand
GGCTGGGGCACCTGGGGCCTGGCTAACACACCTGGGGCCTGGCTGGGGCACCTGGGGCCTGGCTAACACACCTGGGGCCTGGCTGGGGCACCTGGCCACCATCATCTGAGCAGCCTCAGCCAAAGTCATTGGCCAGAAATGGCCAATGTGTGTGCTCAGAGAGTTCAATTTCTCAGCTAATAACCACAGCACGTGACACAGCAGATGCCCACACGGACTCACGATTTAAACGTCTGAATGTCAGACCTGGGCGAGCGAAGCCAGCATCCTGAGGAGAGGAGGCACTGAATCTCATAGCTGTGAGCCGAGTCACCCTGGGCTGGTTACTTAAAGGAGCTGGTTTGTTCTGAGACTTCTGAATGTCTCACGGCTCCTCAGGGCTCAGATGCAGTTTTGGGGGGTCGGTAAGAGGAACCCTAGCTCGCCAGCTCTCTAGTGGGAGGGGGAACTGGCTGGTCCGCCCTCCATAGCGCTGAGGCCAGAGGCAGAGTCTCCGCGGCCTGGCAGGGAGCTTGGCCGCCCTCCCTGGAGCACCTGTGCCAGGTGTGGGCACCTGCCTCCGTGCAGAGCCCTGGGTCCAACACGTGAAACGCCTCGGGGCACCGGGAGCAGGCCTCTCTCCTCGCAGAAGCCGGGAATAGAAGTGTTTCTCCTATTAGGGAAAACGCTGCCACTGAATCTGTTGAGTTGGAAGGACATTCCGTCTGTCCTGTTCCCCCGACTCTTGATGACAAGGGGCAGTAGCTTCCAGCACAGGGAGAGGACACGAAGGCCGAGGAGGTGCATTATCTAGGTGTCCACACCCACCTGCGGGTGCTGACTCCCCAGTGCCATGTTCAGAAGCAAACACTGCACCTGGCAAGCCTTGCTGCTTCCACAGAGCACGGCGAGCTGCTTGGGCCCACCCTGACTGGGCCCTCGGGCCACGGCCACTCTCCTGCCCTGTCCTCTGGGCTTCGGCAGAGATAGAGGCTATTCTGGCCCGAGCACGGGACCGTGTTCTGAGGGGACAGGCTCTGAGTTACTACGCTCGGCAGAAATGTCTTCCTGTTGAGGCCCAACAGCGACACTCGAGGGAGACTGAGGTCCCAGGTGGAGGACAATGGCTGAGTGACCAGACAGGCTCCCTGGAGGGGCTTGGGCCGCTCCTCAAAAACAGACCCAGCCTACCCATGGCGCCTATCGGTCAGAAGCTTGCACGGGACTTCGGGGCCAGGGGCTTACTCTGCGTGGCTCTCAGACGTGCGGTCCCGAAGGGAGCACAAGACGGCAGCGAGCAGGAGGTCCGGCTTTAGACGGTCAGGGTGACGGTCTCCGCTTCTTCTGCTTTGGCGGCCCCAGTGACGACTGACTGTGTAAGGCTGACTTTGTAAACCTCAAAAGCGACTGAAAAGAGGGGTGTGTGGTGTTCCGGGGCGCGGCAGGGAGCGCGCACCGAGCCGGTGTCTGCGGCCCACGCGGCAGCTGAGTCCAGGCACAGACGACGGAGACACTTGAGGGCTTTAGCGAACTGGAAAACTGGTGAACGCCACCGGCCATCTCCGGGAAAGGAGCCTTGTGTGTGAGGATGAACAAACAGCCTTTTCCAAAAAGTGCCACGAGTTCTCGCAGGCTCGGGGACAAGGTCTTCGCCTCGGCGACGTTTACTGGGAGCTGGGCCTGCAGGTCAGTGGGTCCACAGCCTGCTGGCCGGCCTGACCCGGGAGAGCTGCCAGCACCGTCTCCTCCCCTCTCCTGCCCATCTGTCCTGCTGTCTCCCCCACAGAAAGACCTCAGCTCCAGGACCTCAGACTCCAACCTCCCCCGCACCCCAGGAGCCCCACAGCGCAACTCCCAGGCCTGTGGCGGCCTGGGGGTGCAGGCCCCGCTCCCCCAGCCAGGCTCCCTTCTGCGGTCCTCGCTGCAGGAGGGCGACTCCCGGGGCCGGGGAAGGAGGTGGACTGAGCACGCCGTGGGCAGCAGCGGGCAACGGCGCCCTCCGCGCCAGGCTCACCCCGCCACTCATCTCCCTCTGTCGGGGAGGACTCTTGAGTGCCACACGAGGAGGAGGCGCCCATGGGTGCTGTTTTCGCCTCTAGCACGGACGGACGCAACAGGCCCAGCGCCGGGTCCTGGGGGGCTGCGCCGGGTCCTGGGGGGCTGCGCCGGGCTTTCCTCCCAGCAGGGCCTGCGGGGCGGGGCGTGGTCCTCCCTGGCCGCAGCACAGCCCCGAGAAGCTGACGGCTGCACTCGGTCTGGGAGGCCGGAGCCAGTGGGGCTTCACGGCACCCCACGGCCACACGCGCCTGCGCCCTGCCCTGAGCCCCGAGCCAGAGCAGCCGGCATGTGGGGAGACCCCGCGGTGACCGGCCCCTGCTGCCCGATGATGCCGGGGGCAGCCCCAACCCCACCGGCGCCGCCCCCTCCCGGGCTGTGCTCTCGCAAGGCCCCGGCCGGTGGGGCCAGCGCGGCCTTTCCCGGGGGGCTCCGCCTGGGCCTGGGGACGGGGGAGCTGCACCGAGCAGGGCCGGTGCCGGGCGCTGGGGCCGAGCCCCCCACTGTACCTGTACAGATGAAGCTGGAGAGCCCCCCGTAGATCACCTCGTCGTTGTCGGGCAAGATAAACGGACATCTGGTCTGAACCTCCAGACAGTATTGCTTGCAAGGGATTGTCTTTCTGCAGTTCGACTGTGCGACTTCAAAGTACTGGGAACACAGCCAGGCTTTGTAGACGATCTGGAGAAAAGAGAGAGGAAATCAAAACTGGGGGCGTGATGACAGGCTGCTGGCGCTCCTGAAGGACAGACTGTCCCGCCAGCGGACCCAGGGAGCCTCACAGCCGCACAAAGCCTGCCCGCCAGGTGCAGCAGCTAGAGCCTTTGCAAAGCACGATGGGGCCCTAAGAGCGTGCACAGGGGTGGTCGCGGCGTTTGGGGGGTACAGCT
>NW_004567111.1:632018-633140 GCF_000260355.1 Condylura cristata | reverse complement strand
ACGCCCTGGGGAGCTGCTGGAGGGCCCCAGGAGGGCCCCAGGACGCCCCGGGGAGCTGCCGGAGGGCCCCAGGACGCCCCGGGGAGCAGCCGGAGGGTCCCAGGACGCCCCGGGGAGCTGCTGGAGGGCCCCAGGAGGGCCCCAGGACACCCCGGGGAGCTGCTGGAGGGCCCCAGGAGGGCCCCAGGACGCCCCGGGGAGCTGCCGGAGGGCCCCAAGACGCCCCGGGGAGCTGCCGGAGGGCCCCAGGACGCCCCGGGGAGCTGCCGGAGGGCCCCAGGACGCCCCGGGGAGCTGCCGGAGGGCCCCAGGACGCCCCGGGGAGCTGCCGGAGGGCCAGGTGCTTGCCCTCCGCCCCGCCGCAGCCAGCTCTGCTCTTCACCTGTGACTTGAGCTGATGCCCTGTGCTCAGCTCCTGCCTCAGCTGGTTGCCTGACGGAGGGGTGAATGATGGTTATGTAAGCCGCAGTCTGCGGCCGCCTGGGGCGACGGGGATGAGTAACGAGCAGCAGTCACATCCTCGGCGACAGGCACATCCGTCTCCACCTTCAGGCCTCCGAACGTCCTCGGCCGCCGTGCCGGGTCTGGGGCGCACCCCGCACCCGGAGGCTGCTGCGGTGCTCAGAGGAGCGAGGCCGCGTCCCCGCCTCCCGGGGAGCACAGGAGGGGCGACCCCAGGCGGCCGCCAGCACACGGCTCTGCGCTTCCTTCTAGGGCCCTGTCCTGAGCCAAATGCAAATGCGTGTGTCCCCCGCCTGTGGCCCACTTCTGGGTCCTGTGCTAACCCAGGGCTGCCCCCCGAACCGCAGGGCCCCAGCTTGCTGGCACTGCCCTAGCTTCAGGTCCGCCCAGGTCATTCTCCCCGCCAGGCTGGGCCCGGCGATGTGCAGGGGGCTCGGGCGCCGCAGGTCCTGTTCTCTGTGGCCAGCGGGGAGGGACACTCGCACCCAAGCCACGCTGAGCGCTTGAATAGGGCGACCGTCCCTGGGCGGTCTGATGGAGTGCAGGAAGGGGGAGCTGGGGAAACGGAGGGCCCCAGGACGCCCCGGGGAGCTGCCGGAGAGCCCCAGGACGCCCCCGGGAGCAGCTGGAGGGCCCCAGGACGCCCCGGGGAGCTGCCGG
>NW_004567111.1:618912-631918 GCF_000260355.1 Condylura cristata | reverse complement strand
TCCGGGAGCTCAGGCCTCTCTTCCCTTCCTCCTCCACGCCTGTGTCTGTGTTCTAGGGTCTGGGGTGCAGCTCACTGAACCCTAACAGAGCCGTGCGAATGCCTGAGGGGGTGTCCGGCCGGACAAGAGGGCTCGTCTGCTTGGAGCTCAGGAAAAGGCGAGGTTGGGGAGCTGGAGGAACCCAGGACGCCTCGGGGAGCTGCTGGAGGGCCCCAGGATGCCCCGGGGAGCTGCCGGAGAGCCCCAGGACGCCCCAGGAGCTGCCGGAGGGCCCCAGGACGCCCCGGGGAGCAGCCGGAGGGTCCCAGGACGCCCCGGGGAGCTGCTGGAGGGCCCCAGGATGCCCCGGATGCCCCGGGGAGCTGGAGAGCCCCAGACTCCGGGCGCACAGGGCTGGGCCTCGCGTCCGTCTGCTGTCTGATGGAGTGCAGGAAGGGGGAGCTGGGGAACCGGAGGACCTCAGGACGCCCCGGGGAGCTGGAGGGCCCCAGGACGCCCCGGGGAGCTGCTGGAGGGCCCCAGGATGCCCCGGATGCCCCGGGGAGCTGGAGGGCCCCGGACTCCGGGCGCACAGGGCTGGGCCTCGCGTCCCTCTGCTGCGCTCCAGCGCAGGTTCCGGTCTCCGCCCGCGGCTGTTCGGGCGCCACGTTGGCATCAGCCCAGCACCCACACCCCTCTGGGTGCTCAGGCCGTGGCTCACTGCTGACAAATCCAGCGAAGATCAGCGACTTTCTTATCTGCCCTTGGCCGCCTTGAACGTGGCTGATGAATCTAGGGGAACGTCGCTCCCCAGCCCAGCCAGCCCCAGGGCTGCCCCCCGCCCGCCGCCCCCCACCCCCCCATGCCAGCTTCCTTCTTCCTGCTCTTCGGGCTGCTCCCCTGAGCACCCCGTTCAGCCCGAGCCAGGGGCCTGCGCTGCTGTGCCCCGCCCCTCCCCCAGCATCAGCGCATAGAGGTCGGTCAGCTCCTGGACGCCGGACGCCTCTGCCTCCACCTCCCAGCGGCCCAGCCCCAGGGTCTGCGGTTTGACCTTTTCCAGGGGGGCAAGACAGGAGGGGCCACGCCCCCTCTCTCCCGCGAGTGTGCAGCCCCCAGCCCCCCTTGTCACCCCACCTCCAGGGACGCAGCCCCCAAGCTGCCTGGCTGTCCTCCCTGCTGCGCTGAGCCCCCAGGTAGAGTGTTCTGGGTACAGCTGACCCCACGCTTCACACTGCACCTGCTGCCCTCGGGCCCCTGTACCCTCCCGGCGCTCAGAGCCGGGCGCCTGGCCCTGCCCCTCCCAGCTGTCCAGCCTGAAGAGCGACCTGCAGTCACGGGGAGCCCTCCGCTAGGCCCACAAGCTCCCCCACCCCGCTGCGCCGGGCTGGCCCTGCGCGACGTCCCCTTCTTCCTGCGCGGGCCCAGGGCTCAGCCGCCACAGCCCCTCGCCCTCCCCCTCCACACCTGCCAAGGGGTCTCTGCACATCTGTGTGCCCCGCCCAGCGTGGGCTGGGAGGAGACGAACCCCATTGGCCATCGCACCGGAAACCCGGGGTGCAGCCTCAGGTCCGCGCTGCCTGTGACTCGGCAGGTGCCAGGGTGGACCCTTCCCCGGGAAGCCGCTCGTCCCTGCGCCCCAGAGCGTCCAACGCACAGGGTCTGATGGGTTCCTCTGGTGACCAGCTGGCTCCCTGAGCAGCCAAGTGTCCCCAGAAGGAAGATGGGGGAGCTCCCTCACCCCTGGGCCCTTCAGGTGTGTGTCCAGGCCTTGAGGAACACACGGGCAGCGGGGTCCAGGCTCAGCAGGTTCCCGCTCGGGGAACTCTGGGTGTCTCTGGAGACCCTCAGGGTGTCAGGGCAGGGGCTGGCCTCACGCTGTGGACTGAGCCTGGGCCCGGGCGACACGTGTGGTGGGCAGATGGCGGGGCACGCTGCGCCCAGAGTCCAGTTCCACTGTCCAGCCAGAAATGAGCGCTGCCGGTGGCCGGCCAGGCCGGCACCTGGGCTCTTTGCTGCCTCACTGGCTTCCCGCTCCCCTGGGGCTTGGGAAGAAGCTGCTTTAGGAAGGCCCACGCGTGGACAGACAGGTGGCCCTTCCTCCATCCTTTCCTGAAGGGAAAGGTGGGCCTGGGAGCTGCCCCTGGGGCTGAGCAGACGGGCGCCCGGGGCCGCACCGTGAGTCTCTCCGTTGCAGCCTGACCCGCACCCGGGCACATGATGCCCGCATCCTGCCAGAGTTTAGCACTAAAAGGGCAGTGAGTGGATGCTTGGAGGCACATTCGGGTGGGCTCGGACCTCAGTGGAGTTTAGAAGGTGGGAGATGGTCTTAGACACGGGGCTTTGGAAGGGGGGGCGTGGAAGCCAACCCACAGACGCAGCCTGCGTGCCTGCCGTCTGGCCCAGGGAGAGCTGGCATCGGCGGGCCTGGGTGGCCCCACCGGCCTGCGCGATCAGTAAATGAGTGTCCGCGTGAGATGCGGTCTGGACCGTATTCACGAAATGCCGGCGCATCCCTGGAGCCGTGTGGGTTCACTTTTCCCCGAAGCTAAGAGGAGCGGGGCTCCCCGTGACCCCGCCCTCAGCAGGTCACACCGGAGGGGCCTAAAGACAGCGGCTCCGGAGCTTTGCCCAGAACCCAAGGAGGCGGGGGGCGTCGGCAGCCCAGAGGGAAGCCAGGCGGCCTGCAGTGCCGCTTCAGGGCGCGGCCAGCCTGGCGCAAGGGGCGCGTGGGCTTGCCTCTGGCTTTCCCGCCACTGCAGATGCCTCCAGGCAAGACGTCCAGGGAGACCTGCCCCCGGCTCCTTCCCCACAGGGCCTCAGCCGGCATCGCATCGCAGACAGCAGCTACCGCAGCCGGAAGCCCTCTCAGCTGTCCACACCACGCAGGGCACCCTCCGGGGAGGGTGTGATTACCCCAGGAGGTGAAAACTGGGGCGCAGAGAAGCTCCCCGATTGGCCAGAGACCCCACAGCAGAATACAGTGGAGCCAGACTGCGATTTCCGGGCCGGCCCCAGCCCGCAGAGGAACGCCGGCGTGGCACAGACGGCGGGAGCAACAAACGCCACTCCGGCAGCCAGCAGGGGCGGGCAGCTCTCGGCCTCCGGCCATCTCCCCCGGGTCCAAGCTCTGGAGCTTCGGGTACTCCATGCTTGCTGATGTCCCTGCCTCTTAGGGAAACGCTTTAGTCAGGGCCGCAGGGTTGAACTCCACGGCGCACAGTCGCAGACAGAGCAGACACCCACTCCCGGCCGTCCCAGCCACGCGCTCCAAGCCGATGCATTCGGCGGCCTGAGCAGCAGCATCTTGAATGAAGGAGCAGAATTACGTCCGAAAAAAATTGCTCGTCATAACGCGAGCAGCGACCTCCACTCCGGGAGCTTATGTTTCCTAGTGTCACACCTAAATCCTCCTCTTCCTTCCCTCTCTCCCCCCTTGGTTATTTCCCACACAAAATTATTCAACTATCAAATTGCACATAAGTGAACTAAGCAGTGTGTCTTTTAAACAGTGCTCGCTCAACGCGGTTAGTGTTTCTCGCGAAAGTACTTCAGAATTTCGGCGTATTGTTAGGATGATGTTACTCTGGTGTTTGCTTGTAAGGTGCTTGCATGAGCTCCTGTGCAGATCACACACGATAAAGCACGAACATCAGCGGCGCGCATCCTCACTTGCAGTGCAGGCCTCGTGGCTTCCTGTCATGTGCCAGTGGGTGGCCGCTTGGGCGCGGTGATGCGCTGTGCTCGGGGGACGCCTGGCTGAATTACCAGCAGCGTGCAGCTCCTATGCCCGGGACAGGCCGCGCATCCCGAGTCTGTGCCGCACACGCTCACAGCCCAGTGCCCACCGGAAGTGCGCGAGGGCATTTGCACAGATTGGGTGTAGCAAATAGTGGCTGTGCCCACACCTGTAAAAGTCGAGAAACAGGCCCTCCCTGGTGGCGCGGCGGGTTAGAGCACAGCACTGAGAAGCTAAAGCCGCTTCCGCATGAGTTCGATCCCCGCCTGCCCCGGAGGTGACCACAGGGCGCGGCAGACCTCTCCTGACCCGCCCGCTGCTCCCCTCAGCAGTGTACTTCGTTGATCTGCCTGTTCTGTTCCCCTCTCTGTCTCTGGTGAATCCTCTCGCCCTCCGCATCTCTGGCCTGTACCCCAGTTCTGTACGAATAAATAAATAAATCTTTAAAAAAAAAAAAAAAGTCGAGAAACAAAGCACCGGGGCCAGCAAAGTTAGACCAGAGAGGCCGGGCGGTGTGAGCGGAGAGGAGAGGCCGCCGCGACTCTCCCCACTGCCACATACGCCCGGAGGCTCAGGGCACTTTCTGGGTGGAGAATGCGTATTATGAAACAGAAATAACAGTAACTACGAGCTTTCCTTTTTTTAATATTAGCTATCTAAGCGACCTAAAACACTAGGCACCTACATCATACTAGTAGACATATGCCAGCAACCTAAAATACTACCGCTTGGCAAGACGCGTGAGGTTGTGCGCGTAACCCAAGCGGCAAGCTGCAGCACTGAAGCGAATGCCTTGTCCCCATGTGGTGAGCGTCCAGTGCTGGCCCCGGAGCCCCTGGACGAGGCATCTCGGTGAATTATGTTTATTCAGTTTCAAATACGGGAGTTCAAAGTTCGTTGAAAATGAACAGCGAAAATATTGCTGGTGCCGTCATGACAGCGGGAAAAGAAGCTATTTAACATGCAAACCCTGTGGAGGACACCCAGTCGTCAGAGGCCCGCATGTCATAGAGGGTAGCCCCGATGAGCCGCCAGGGGAAGACAAAGCAGAAACAGCCGGTGGAGATCGGCCAGCATCACAACTTCACACGACACGGGCCGTCTCAGGAATTATTTGGACTTACATACCGCCCAGCCTAACGTGTGCCTGGGTAGACCTTAAGTAACTTTTCCGAATCCCGTGGCCCTCCCGTGGCCCAGCCTGCAGGAGGGACCTTGCCCACCGAACAGGCCCCAAGCTGGCAGCCCACGGCCTGCCCGCGGCCACCCAGCCGGTTCCTGGCGCACCGGCCGCCGCAGCGGGTCTGCACCCGGGACCTCGCAGCCTCGCCCTCGCCGCACGGCTCCACGGGTGCCCCAGAACGCCCCGGGTGTCACCCACGGAAAGTTGCCCCCGATGTGTCTTGCAGGAGGAGCCTCCGGGAGCAAGCAGGCAAGCTCCTGCGGGCCGCACTCCGCCGGCGGTGAGCGCCTGATACCCGCCCCTCGCTGGCTTTATTCCCTCCGCGGAAAACGGTGGTGGGGGGCACATTTTCGCCTCCCAGCCCCATAGCTGGCTCGCCGGAGAGCTCTCTGTGGCCAGCACGCAACGTGACCCGGTCGCGGGGGGTTGATGGGTGTAAAAGTGTGCAAAACTGCTTGTCAGGAAAGTGTCCAGGAGACTCTGAGTGTTAGCGGGCTCGCGGAGCCCGAGTAGTGACTATAACCGAGTTAACACCCTCTGGTCAGATGTGCTTGGCAATTCAAGTTGAAGTCCTCGCAAGCTGAAGCAGCTTGGCCGGGCCGTAATTCAAGGCTGCACGAGTCTGGTGGTTTTCCTGTCTCGGTAGACAAGACAGTGGGTGTGGTCAGACGCTCACACCCCAGGCACGCCGGCTGTCCGCGGCAACCTCACCAGGAAACGGGCAGACACATGATGGACAGACAAGAGCCCGCAGGAGGGGAGGTCCCTGCACCCATCACGCCCGACAGCTTGCGGACGAGTCTTTACTTGCGCTTAGCTTACCTGTTTGAGCTTCCTAGTAACAGCACCCGAGGAGGATTTGGGAGAGAGACAGAGGCACACAGGTGATGAAACAAGTCAGGTCGGGCCCGGCGGGCTGACCATGTGCTGGGAAGACCCTCTCTTTGCCCAGGGGCCGCAGTCACACGCCGGACGAGCAGCCGCTTTTATCAGTGGGCCCAGCCCGCCCCATTTACCTGGGAAGAGCCTTTGACAGACGGGGCGGGGGGGGGGAGCTTGCCTTGGCAGTACACTCTGGGTGACCCAGGTAAACACGGCACCCCTCAGAGCGGGGGGCGGCATCCAGGTGCCTGTAGAGTCGGGGGGTCAAGGCCACGGGCTGCGTGCCTTCGTGCCCTCACACAGCACCGCAAGCGCCTCCGGGCTGTCAGGACAGTCTGCGGGCCCCCCGCGGCCGGCTCACAGAGGTTCAGGGTGGGGTTCTGCTGGGAGCCTGGTGTGACAGGGCGAAGTGGGGGCCCCAGAGGAGAGCTGACCCAGCGGTCCAGCCTGTGTGGGGCTCGCCATTCTGTCTTGTGTGCGTGGTCTTTGGGACGGGGCCAGGCGCACACGAGGGCCACGCGGGAGGTGGTGCCCGTGGCCGCCTGCCTGGGGAGCATCTCTGCAAGCCTCCACGCGCCGTGTCCTGTCGGGGACGGAGGTGTCCCCGCTTCCACGCCGCTGTGCGTGGGCTCTGTGTCTGCCTCGGCCTCCAGCTCAGCTGCTCTCCCGGCGCCCCTCAGACGGCCGGAAGCCGTCTCGGGACGGGCCCCCGTGCGGTCAGTCGTCCCAGCCTAGGCAGTGCAGCAATCGGATCTCGCTTAGGAACAGCCACTAAGGCAGCGGGGCGGCCCGCCCAGCCCATCAGCGCCGGCCATTCTGGGGCGTCTGCCTGCGGGGCGCGGCGCCTGGCCGCGGTAGCAGAGTGTCCATCGTTCGTCTGCTGGGCTGGTGGTCGCCTGCTGCACGACGAGGCTCTGGAGTCGCGTGCGTGTCACAAGAGCTTCGCTGAAAGCTTGCCGCCTCCGGGGCTGCCCGCGGGCCGCCTGGTCAGACACAGGCCAGCAGCGCAGGGCGGGCGGCGGCAGCTGGCCGCACCTGCCCGAGAGGCTGCGTGGGAAGAGCAAGGCCCCGCCGGCCCTGCACACTTGGATTCCTGTGCTCAGGCAATTCCCCTCTCCACTCCCTGACTCGGGGAGCAGCGATCATTAAGAGCACATTTAAGTGCTTAATTGGGTTTTGAAGGAGGTTTCTCCATTAACATTAATTAAAGTCTCCCTGGGCTGCAGAACGCTCATTTGCCAGGTAGGGGTTTTCCAGTTTCACTGATCCTCTCACTGCTGCTCAGCAGAGCTGTTCTCCTTGCCGCGATTCTAAACTGAGCTCCAAGACCGGCAGGAAACAAGAAACAAGGGCGTGGCGTGGCCCGAGGGCCTCTGGCGTCCCTGCAGGGGGCAGAGGGTGACGGGGCTCTGTGTGCGGTGGCCTGCAGGCATGCACCGTCCACCCGACGGACAGAAGCCCTGTGAGCCAGGATGACCGCCAGGGTGTGTTTTGTTGGAGATGTGCTCCTCAGGGTGGGCCTGACGAAATTCCTGATACTCAACCCTCTGAGAGCTGGAAAGTGGGAGATTTCATGTGGCTCGGCCTGCTAGAAGTCCAGAAGTTCTAGATTTTAGACAAGAAAGGTTAGTCTGCCCTCAGCACCTGGGAAGTCTGTCTGTTCCTCGCCCTCGCTAGAAGGCTCCCTGGGGTTCCCGAAGCACACCCCACGTGCCCCGGGGCGGGGCAGAGCCTGGCATTCGGTGGCTGTGTGGTGGCAGCCTCTTCGCTCTGGCTGTGAGAACACTGACGTTATTGCATTTATCGCCATGCACCTGTGCGGCTGTTTTTTTTTTCTTCTTACTGAGCATTTTTTTTTTTCTTATTGTTCAGTATGTAAGCAACAGTAGAATTATGAGGGAAATGTCCGACTTCAAGACAACATTTATTGCTTGCCTAGTAGGAATTGTGAGGAAAACAAAGAAGACATGCTGAAGGGAAGATGGAGATGAGCCAGGAAAAGATCGAGATGAGCAGGAGCAGAAGAGAAAGAGCTGGCGCGGAGCGCTGGGGGCAATGGAGACCCCCGTGGTTCTGGGGGGGCAGCTCTAGACTCGAGGTTGCAGCTACTTTGCAAAGGCTGAGCAGCGCAGCCTCGGAGATGGAGAACTGGTGTCTTTCACTGGAACAATGCACTTGCCAGGTGGGGTAGAGGGAGGCTGGGCGTCTCCAGGACGCAAGCTCACACATGTTGGCGCAGACATCTGCGCCCCTTACCCGCTTGCACAAGTTGCCGGGACCCAGCTGTCTTCACGCAAACGGGGCAGGGGCTCGCTGGGAGAGGCGTGGCCCAGGCTGAGCTGCTCAGCGGCTCGCGTAACCAGGCTCTCTCTGCGCTGTGGGCAGGCGCGCGGGCCTGCGGCCACGTGGGTCAGGCCCGACCAGCAGCCGCTTTCCACAGAGGCCCGGAGAGGAAATGGGCGCCTGCATCTCCCACCTCGACCGCCTCGCCCAGCTCCCCGGCGGCATTCTAGCTCCCTCGCGCTCCTTAAGGCCTCTGACTACAATGTTTATAGTTTCTCCAATCTAGAGCTCTGACTGTACAACTGAGGCTACCGGGGGCAGCAGGCGAGGGAGCCCAAGGCCTGCGGCGGGGGTGGGCTGGCCACACACTGCTGAAGGGGTGGGGCTGGGGCCTAAGCCTCACGCGGCGTTGACCGGCCTGACTCCCTACAGCCGGAGGCCCGCCCGAGGCTGTGCGAACACCCTGTCCCCTGCGAGGGGGTTGCTGGTGTGATTTTTGTGGCCACGGCCGATCTGGCACCTGGCAGAGCAGCCCAGAGCCGGCAGGGGCAGTGCCAGGGCGCTGCTGTGGCCCAGGCCCTGCTCGACGCAGGGCTGCAGAGTCCCTGGCAGCTGAGTCACGTTTCACTTCCTGTGATGGGACTCGGGCGTTTTTAAGCAGTTCTTGTCTGTATCTTCTTAGTTTCCAATAACAGCATTCGGGATGACTGGGAGCCCGGGCACGGGGACAGCTCTGGAGGTCGGGGCCTGCGGATCAGCAAGACTTGATCGGGCACTTGGATCTAAATTAAAACATTAACAAAGGCGGCTGGAGAGCGTGGAGTCAGGTGGCCGTCAGGCCTACACACCGCGGCCACTTCCCCGCGTCCCACTGGCTCAGCCCTGGACATGGAGCGGCGCGGTGGGGGCAAGGGCCTGCTCCGTGGTCCCCAGCAGGGCCTGGTCTGGCCTCTGGAGGGCGAGGGTGCTGGTCCGGGAGGGGCTGGTCCCGGAGAAGCCGGGAGCCCTGGCGGACGCTCCCCTCAGCCCTGCCAGCTGGCTGGCACCACGCACACCTGCAGCTCCCTGGGCCTGGTGACCTCACCCCGAGGGTCTCGCCGATGTTCGGAGGAGCCCGGCCTCAGCTCTCCCCTCCTCCCGACGCATCAGCTCAGGTGTTCCTGACAAGCAGGAAATTGAATTCTTTTAATAACATTTCTCTCTTGATCACTGGTCGAGGACGCAATGATAAAGTCGCTCGCCCAGTCGGGACTCGGGGAGCCGGCGACTCCAGCCCCTCGGGGGAAGACTGTGTGTGCGGGCCTCGGGAAACTGATGAAACAGGGCGAGCAGAGCCCACACTTCGTGAGCACGCACTGGGCTTCATTTACTGTTCAGAGGGCTGATGGGGGTGGCTCATCCTGTCCTCCAAGACATGCCGTGCAGGGCGGCCTTCACGCACCCTGAGCGGAGAGCTCAGGTGGCTGGCGGTGAGCACGGGTGGGGGGCTCTGGGCGTGAGGAGACTGGCCACTGGGTCACCTTCGTCTCTGCTTGGAGCTGCGGCTTCGCGTTTAGAGTTTTGCAGGTTTAAAGGGAACCTGTCTCGTGCTTTGGCATTAAGAATCGGTGTAACGGCCCCTCCCTGTTGGCACCATGGGTTAAAGCGCAGCACTACGAAGCCGGCCGCAGCAGCTTCAACATGGCTTGGCCCCCAGCCAGGGAGTGACCCCAAAGGCGCAGCAGACCCCTCCTGTCTCCCCGCTGCTCCCTCAACAGGGAGCAGCGCTGTTTCACCTGTTCTGCTCCTCACTGTGCCTCTGGGGAGTCCTCTCACCACCCCTACCCCTGCACCTCTGGCCTGCTGTACCCCAGTTCTGTATCTCTATATGCATAAATAAATAAATCTTAAAAAAAATAAAAGGAATCGGCATAAGGCAACTAAGTGACTTACGTCAGAAAGGGGTAGGCTTCCCTTCTGCAGTTTGTTCAAGGACACATGGAGAGACAGCGCTTTCTCTCCTTGTCATAGTTTGACAGCTCCCAGCAGGAAGGTGCCACAGCCGGGGAGGTGTGGACATGCTCTCCAGGAGGGAGAGGCGGGCTGAGGAGGACAGGACAGGAAGTCCCGGCAGGTGGCCTCTGCGGTCATCTAGGGCTGGCCGGCCCATCTTTGTCCAGTGGGAAAAGATTTACAGTTAAAACAAGAAGCTTTTGCCACATCCGAAAGCACCAGCTACCTCAGAGAAGGAGTGAAGGGCTAGCTTTCACCTCTGCGCGGGCTCACTCATCCCAATCCACCGTCACCTTCATCAACCTTGGGCTAAAGAAACTGCGGGGTATTGCAGTAAATGTCTGTGGGAAGCAAAGCCAGGATTTGGGGGCCACAGAAAGGACAACAATGCTCAGATCTGCTTACAGTCAGAAAGGCGTGTGTGTTCCTGGCCTGCTGCGTGCTACATGAGCGGGTCTTAGCAGGGAGAGCGGAGCCCTCGGTTCTGGCTGGACGGCTCAGGGGCCACCCACGTGGCAGCTCCAGAATGGGTGGGCCTCGAGCACCGTGCCTGTTCCTGGCGGAAACTGCCCACTAGCAAAGGGGTGATCCCCTTGTCTCTAAAAAATCTCACTACTGAAATGTACTCGTAGAATCACGTCTTTATCTTAGAAACTAATTTTGTCTTCCACCCTGTACCTAGCAAGAGAATCAAGTCTCCATCTTCTTTCCTTGAAAGTGTTTGTCTAAAAATTATTAAGAATGAGGACTCTCCCTGGTGGCACAATGGGTTAGAGCACCGGTTATGCAGCTCTAGGAGGCCGCTGCAGCGCAAGTTGGATCCCCGGCCAGGGGTGACCCCAGGGCGCGGCAGACCCCTCCTGGCCCGCCCGCTGCTCCCTCAGCAGTGGGCTTCGTCAGTCAGCCTGTTCTGCTCCCCACTCTGTGTCTGGTGAAGCCTCTCACCCTCCGCATCTCTGGCCTGTACCCCAGTTCTGCAAGCACAAATAAATCTTTAAAAAATTATTTAGAATGAATGCATTTTAAAGTCAAGAGAATATCGGTTGTATAGGCAGCAGACAGGCAACCAGTAGCTAACCAGCATCATGTTGTGGCGTATGGCCGCCCTGCAGACACAACTAGCAAATCACATTCAGAACTTACTGTTCACTCTCAAACCACATGAAATGATTTATTCTGATTAAAAATAGCCAGTCTCGGGCCCTCCCTGGCGGCGCAGCGGGTTAAAGCACAGCACTGAGAAGCTAAAGCTGCTTCCGCATGAGTTCGATTCCCGCCTGCCCCGGAGGTGACCACATGGCGCGGCAGACCTGTCCTGACCCGCCCGCTGCTCCCCTCAGCAGTGTACTTCGTAGATCTGCCTGTTCTGCTCCCCTCTCTGTCTCTGATAAAGCTTCTCGCCACCCCTGAGCCTCTGGCCTGTACCCCAGTTCTGTATGTACAAATAAATAAGTCTTTAAAAAAAAATAGCCAGTCTCTAAACTGAAAAGGAATGAGTTCTAGACAATGGAATGCTGTTTCCATATCAGACACATGAGCTAATCCCGTTACTCCACCCTTTTTAATATGTATTTTATTTATTTATGCAGGTAGGAGCTGGGTGTAGACCAGAGGTACAGGAGGGTGAGAGGACTCCCCAGAGACAGAGTGGGGAGCAGAACAGGCGGATCCACTGAAATCGGCAGGACAGGCGAGGTCTACTGCGCCCTGGCCGGGGATTGAACTCGTGCTGCTGGTGTGCTGGTGATAGTGGCTGGTGATAGCTTCACAGTGCTGAGACTTTAACCCCTGTGCCCCCGGGAGCCCCCCAACACGACAGGTTATAAAAGGTGGCCCACGGTTCCATGGGATCTCCGCGCGTTCAGTTTGCGTACTGAGGCCTGACAGGCCCTTCCGAGCATCATCTGTCTTCCCTTCTTACAGTTTTAATAAAGCACGTTTGCCTTTTGTTGAAGTCAATGGAAAAGGACTTTTGCTGGTGCTTTGGGGAGTCCACGCCCCCCCCCCCGGCTGAGAAACAGGGTGACCTTCCTGCATTTCAGACGCCGTACAGCACCACCTGCCCGGGACAGCTGTGCCGGCGGTGACGGCTGTCCTTCCAGAGGGACGGCGTGTCCCGAGGGGCAGGGTGCTGCACTCTGCGTTCATGAGGACGCCTGGTCCGGACACCTCCCCGGCTGTCCGCCTGATTGTCCCTGCTGGACCCAGCCCTGGGCCGGGCTGGAAGACGAATGGACAGAAGCAAATGACCGCTGGATGTCTGACGTGTTCTGAGTCTCTGAGGACACGTTTGGGGTGTTTTCGTGGCCAGAAGCCTGCCACGGGGCTCGGCCGCCGCTGCTCTGGTCCCAGTGTCCCCGTGTCACCTCGTGGCCCAGAGTCACAGCTCTCAGCAAGGAGGACCGTGCAGACTTAATGTGTTTCCTGTCAGTCCTATTTTGAAGACTCCTTTGGGAATATAAATTGGGGTTCTTCGGTCGGCCGTGCGAGTGCGGTTTCAAAGTCGGAAGCATGTGCACTGCCCTCCAGAAGAAGCTCTCGGCTGCGGGAGCCAGGGTGCGCCGGGCTGCCCGCTGCTCCCCAGGCTGAACTGAAACGGAAAACCTCTTCTGGCCCCCGCAGAAAAGGGCAGCCGAGGGGGCGCTCAGAGCCGGCGGCTTTGAGGCTGATCCTGGAAAGCCCTGGCAGCGGCTGGCAGACCCAGGCCTGGGTGTGGCCGTGGGCAGCTGCCGCAGGGCGCCGGGGCAGTGGGCTGTGTGGCTGGGACTCGCTTCATGTTTTAACCTGCAGCTCCTTGCCTGAAAACCCGGAATCTCCCCCTGCCGGCCCCACTGAGCCCGCACGGTGGCACCGGGAGCGGGAAGGCTGTCCACCCCGCAGAGGGCAGCGGGGCGCTCCCCGGAGCTCCCAGGGCCCGGCGCCGAGCGGGGGCCTCCGCCGGGGCCCAGGAG
>NW_004567111.1:616302-618250 GCF_000260355.1 Condylura cristata | reverse complement strand
GGCGGATGCGCTCACCTGCCCTCACTCACTCGCCAGCGACGTCTCCCCCAGCTCCGGGGTGCCTGCCCCCCGCCCCCCAGCCCGTCTCACCCTCTGCCCCACAGTGTCCCCCTCAACAGAAAGTCCTTCGCATCCCGCAGGAACTACTCCCCTGTTCAGAGGGCGCCGGGCAGTGGCCCCGCGGGGACCTGAGTCAGAACAGTGCTGAGACGTCTCTGAAATAAACACCACTGTGGGGACCTGGGGGGGCCGCTCCTCGCAGCCAGCGCCCACCCCTCCCGCCGGAGGCCTCGAGGCCACGTGGGCACGAAGCCCGACCAGCTGCGGAGCTGATGGCGGTGCCCAGCCCCGGGGACCAGCCTGGGCGAGGCCCTCGTTTGGGCGGGGACGTGGGTTTCTGCCTCTTCCCGAGGTCAGACACACCCGTGTTTTGGGAGCTCCAGCCTGGCTCCTACGGCTGTCGGGGAGCCCTCTCACCCCCCCTTCCTGTAGTCTGAGTAGCCCTGTTTCCATTACTAATGCAGCCAACACCCTCATGGAGGAAAGCACAATCCCCTGACCACCTCGCCGAGCTGATGTAATCAAAAATCCTTACAGACAGAAGGCGGGGAAGTCATTCATAAGCCAAAGGTAATCCAAAAGTAATCCAAAAGTCAGGACGCGAGCATCTGTGCAGGCCTGACCTACCTTTGAGCTTCTCCTCGCAGCTGCTGAGTCACCGAGCGATCCTGGCTGGCCGCAGCCTGAGGAGTGAGCGGGCTTCCTACTGTCAGGCCAGCCCGGGGTGAGTGGGGGGCAGTGCAGAGGGCCCCGACCTTGCGCCTGCTGATAGTACCAGGAGGCAGAAGCCAGCACCACAGGACTCTGCCCACATCCCCGGTGGTGCAGATGGGGGTCCCCTGGCAGGGCCTGGGCCCCGACTTCCTGGTCTGCGGATCCAGTCTGCTGTTCAGGGCTGGGGCCCTCCCTAACACCGCCCCCTTCCTTGGAGTCCAGTCTGGCAACTGGCCCCCCAAAACCTCTCTTCTGGAAGACTGCTGGAGCGGGCTACTTTCTGCAACACTGTACATCTTGGTGGGAAGGCTGGCTAACACCTGTCACTCATGTAGCGTCCTCTGGAAGGAACGATGGGCTCATGACCTGTCCCTGCAGCAAAAACATTGTCATGTTGCCACTTGACACAGACTTTCTTTTATAAGCCAGCTCTTCCCAGAGCTGGAGAGACACATTTAATTTTGAGACACCAGAACCTAAGATGTCAGGATGGGATCGTTTTGTTCCTTTCTGTGGCTTTGTGGCACACAGAGTCTGTTTCCTAACTTGTAATTGTATGACAGGCATCTGTAAACCAAAGTATTATTTGAAAGCTGAGTTTCTTATATAAGGAATGGGTGGTTTTGGTGTTGGTAGTAACAAGTCATCCATTTGTTGAAAATGTTAAATTATTTGACCTTGTTTCTGGTATCAAGTGAAATCCAGGGGCCGGTTTCATCCTGCTACTTTTTTGAAAGCCACGCTCAGGAAATGCTTGTGTCCGAAGGCTGCCGCTCACCCGCACACTGCCTCTCGCTCAGACACAGGCTCCCAGACCAGAGCCAGGGTTTCCAAGCCGACACGCCGCCGTGAGAAAGCCTAACAGGCCCTTACTGCAGTAAGCCCTCAGGATCTCACTTTCAGCCTCCATGCACTGACACACTCGTGTTTGCTGGTTTTCTCCTATCTTATTCCCTAGCAAGGTTTGCAGTAAGAGATTAAAATCATACCAAAGAGAAGAAAAATACTATTTACTTGCCAACAATGCAGGAAGAAATCACACCTCCCATTTCTTGCACCCTCCCCCAGTAAATCCCTCTCAAAGAATTTAAAATAAGAGTCGTATTTCATGGGCAGTCAGCATGTGCCCCGCCTCCCCCACTTTAGAGATGGACCCCTCAACATGGACACCCCC
>NW_004567111.1:591815-615937 GCF_000260355.1 Condylura cristata | reverse complement strand
TGCCCCTGAGGTGACCACATGGCGCGGCAGACCTCTCCTGACCCACCCGCTGCTCCCCTCAGCAGTGGACTTCATCGATCTGCCTGTTCTGCTCCCCGCTCTGTTTCTGATGAAGCCTCTCACCCTCCCCATCTCTGGCCTGTACCCCAGTTCTGTATGCATAAATAAATAAATCTTTAAAAAAAATTAATTTGAAGACATGTTTCCAGTGGCACAAAATACTTTCCTTGCAGTGAAAACGACAAATCTTGTTGTCTTCCTTCTCAAGGCCCAGACAGATCTCCACAAGTAGCTTCAGTCAATCTCAGAGAACTGGTTTTGACACTAGATATATGTGTGACTTCATGAGAAGCAGGGGAGTGGGACCTGTCTGAAGTCAAGTACTGAACCCTGAAGTTGTGTTGGAAATCGAGGATCGTTTTTGATTTTTCATCTACTCTGTCCTCTGTTTCAAAGGTTACGGGCTTGGCTTGTTTTTCCCATCATTGTTTTGGTTCTCCAAGCAGAGTGAGAGTTACACAGAATTCCTGGGGGTAAAATGATGACTTTCAGGACTGTTCACTTGCGTTTATCTGTTTTGATTCCTCAAGTGTATCTGCCACAGATTGTAGTGTCGGATCAAAAAAACATTTCTCCTTTCAGAATGGTTTTCCCAGTTGTTTGTCACGGAGAATATGAAAACTAGTCCAGACTGTGTAAACATAAGAAAATGATAGTTTATATTTGCTCTGGAAGAAAATACCACTCTGGAGATTATGCTTTGTGTAAATTGCCAATCACCGTGCTGTGTTTTAAGGTAGAGAAGAAGAATGGTGAGTTTCATCTTTCAATGATATTCTCCAAAGTTATAATTAGGGATGAATTAAACAGCAACTTGCTGGAATAAAGGCACATTTCTTGGGTAGTTATTGCAAACATTCATGTCACTTTTCCCTGAAAGCCTTCACGTAAGAATTCTGAGTTTTCCATTACGAAGCCTATTTGGGGGATTTGTTTCTCATCTATAAAAATCTACTCTAAGTTGCAATCCAACATTTCGTAGCTGGGGAGTCCTCACCCAGTTTAATGTTTAATTAGTCTAGCCTTCAGTCTCCTGGATTAACAGGAAGGAGAAGAGCCGCACAGTCAGCGATGTTGCAGGGAGTCTGGATTAACACTGCGGTGACCGGCTGGTTGAGACGGACACTGGCAAGTACATCGGCGTCACTCCCGGACAAGGGATTCATTTGTCTTTAATATGGACAGGGGCAAATTTCAAGGCTCTCAAATGCCTGGTCCATTCGTCTGCAGCTTTTACCTAGTGTCAGCCCTCGCCACAGCTTTCCTGGCAAGGTGGTGAGAGATGAGACCTCTCACCTGCACAGTCCTGCCAGGCGTGGGTAATCGTGAGCTTCCCAGGGCGCCCCAAGGGGAGCTTGATTGCCTCAGTGATCAAGGCGAGTGGGAGAAAGGGAACAGGACGTGCTTGTTTCTTTCTAAACAAATTCTGATATAAAAGCACCTTTAGGAAATCCTTGGTGAAAAGAATTTTAATGGGGAAAAAAATGAAAGCATTGCCTCAAAAGCCGAAAAGAAAAGACCCTCTGCACGGACACCGTGAGCTCAGTGCACAGTTCAGAGGTGCGCACCTGAGGGGCCACCTGAGGGGCGCGTCTTCTCGGGGGATCCGGCGGCTGCTAGTTGACTGAAAGGGAATTTAATAAACAGTGTAGGAGACAGAAGCACTGATGGTGGGGTGAGATTAGCACAAAAGAGAGGAAGCGAGACCTTCAGATGTGATTGTGGGACCTGGAATTCTCAGAGGCAGAAGCAAGCAGCAGCTGAGTCTGCCCGGCTGGGGACCGGAGCAGGCTGCATCAGAATCAGGTGTCGTTATGCAGAGTCTGAGGAGGTCACACCTGCCGGCAGCCCGTGGTAGTCCTGGGGGTGAGAGGGGAGGACTGGCAGAGAACTCTGCCAACTGCCAGGCACCTCAGCTGCCTGCTTTGACAGGCGCGCGGGAAGGCCCTCACGTCAGTGCTGTGACAGTCCCGCCCGCGCTTTGCAACCTGGCGCAGCAGACCAAGACAAGCAGTAAGAAAGTCAGAGCGAGGGCGAGGACACGGAGGACGCGACCTTGACAGGGCGGGAGGGGGCCCTGCGAGACAGGGCCTGGGTTAAGGGAGGACGGAGGAGCCGCGAGGCCCGCGGAGAGCGTTTCTGCAAGAGCACGTGCTGCGCCATCGGCGGCCCTCTCTGCAGCAAGGAGACAGCACTCTGAATTCAGGGTACAACCTGGCCCTCCCGCCGCGGTCTCCCTGGTTTCATGAGGCAGTTGGTTACGGCTCCCTCGTCGGGGCTGCAGACAGCCACTGAAAGGGCCCTAGTCGCAGGCTGGACGTCTGGCCGAGAACTCAGCAAGGTTACACTATCAAGTCGGTCTGCAGTCTGGGGAAACCGCACAGCAACGCTCACATTCATGGAATCCGGCTTTTCTGGCCAAGTTACACTGCAGGGTGGCAGCCACTGGCCACCAAGGGATTTTTTTAAAGCTTAAATTAATTAAAATTAAAACTTAAAATCCAGCTTTTCGGGTCCATTGGTCACTTTCCAAGGTCTCTAAGATCCAGTGCTTGAATCGGTCAGCACAGCACCGTGCCTCCGTCCTGCGGGACAAGGGCTGTCCTGGGGCCTGACGGCTAGGGTGCCACGGGGCTCTGAGCGTGTGGCGGTGGGCAGCGCTGGCCACGGGGCAGAGGCCTGAGCAGGCAGCTTCCAGGCGAGTGGCATTTAAGCTGACGAATATGAATGCAGGCGTCGCGTAGCTACAGATTAGAAAACCTTTCTGGAAGGCTGAGCCATGATCACTGGTTTCCATGGACACGTGAACATATACTTGTACAGCCAAGCCTGTGTCGTGACCGTGGACTGTGGCGGTGGGTCTGGTGGCTTGGCGCTGGGTGAGGGACCGTTACAATGCCGGAGGGGTGCTGCACTTGGCAAGCACAGAGTTGTAAACCAAAGTCACCCCCGAAAAAGTAAAAATGTCTTTTTAAAGCACAGTGACATGAGGTAAGTAGAAATGTCAGAAAACATTTGCTCAAGAAGTTTCTTGATTTCAGAATTTGCATCCTCCTCCTTCGTCTTCAGCCTATCCAGATACTATATTTAACACCGGCGGTACAACACACCAGCAAACTACTTAGGTGACGAGTGAAGCAAAATTTAGCATTTTTAAAAAAAGATTTATTTATTTGTGCATACAGAACTGAGATACAGGCCAGAGGTGCAGGGGCAGTGAGAGGCTCCCCCAGAGACAGAGTGGGGAGCAGAACAGCCAGAAGGATGAAGCACACTGCTGAGGGGGCAGCGGGCGGGTCAGGAGAGGTCTGCCGTGCCCTGTGGTCACCTCCGGGGCCCGGGGCAGGCGGGGATCGAACTCATGCGGAAGCGGCTTTAGCTTCTCAGTGCTGTGCTTTAACCCGCTGCGCCCCCAGGGAGGGCCCTAGCGTTTGGGATTTCAGTGACAAAAATTATGATAGGGAGAACGGGCAGATATTAGTGGCCACAGCTGACGGCAAGGGAATCATTGAGATTAAGTGGAAGCCACTGAGAGCCTCACGTGCTCACTGAGGAGTGGAGCTGGAGGAATGAAAAGCATGATGAAGACAACAAGCCACATGGCCCCGAGACTCCAGCCCAGGAGAACGCTCGGGGCCGGAGCTGGTCCGAACACCGCTCTCACGCTGGCAAATCCCAGCTTCGGGAGGCACACGGCATCCGGGTGGCTGCGGATGGGATGCTTTTGTCCAGTGAGTCCTGTGCTCAGTGTCCGTCCTGAAGGGTCCACAGACAGGTGGACTCGAGGCGCATGCTTCCTGTGTGTTCGACTCAGAGGAAACGAGCTGCGTCAATTCAGAACATAGATGCAGTGATGCGGCCAGGACTGTGATTTGTGTTACGCCATAGGTTAATGACACAGTTGTCCATCGCTTGAGAGTGGGGGTACATGGGGGTACACTGTGGGAAAGACAGTGTTGGGGCAACTTGCGGCTGTGCACATGGCACTGGTTTGACCGCGTGGAGTGGAGTGTGGACAGGACAGCGCTGGGGGCCAGCTAAGGGAGCAGGGCCAGGCGCGGGGCCACGGGGGGCGCATGTGGGGGCTCCCTCTTGCCGGAAAGGAGTCAGGTTGGGCCTGTGGCCTCATTCTGTTATCTATTCACCTTCCTTCTTCCTCTTTTTTCCTTCCCCCTCCCGTTTTTGACATCTATATTTTCAAAAACATGTTAATAAATGATGTCCTCCAGTCTCAGGGTAAAAGTTTTGTGTGGTAAAAGTTTGACATTTGTCATCTTAACACTCTCGGTTCTCATGTGGACTAACTAAATGTGTATCGATTAATCATTGAACACACACGCGTCTGGTCTGAAGGGGCCCGCTCCAGTTGCACATCGACCGGTTCTCAGCCTGGCTGGCCGTGGCCTCTCGGAGGAGTCCTGAAATAGAACATTGCTGGGCCTCCTGACCAACACAGTCACCACCGACCCTCGAGAGCCGAGCTGGCCATGGCAGTATTAGCCAGCTCCCTAGTTAATGATGTTGGACATTTAGGCGAGAAGGCCAAGGACACCGGAGGCTCAGGGCTGAGACAGTCTGGGGGAGTTGCGGGCGGCAAGAAACGCCCAGAGAAGAGAAGGCAGCCGGGCCCCACAGCAGGAGGGGGTGAGGTCCCAGGGGAGCTCGGAGCAGCAGGGGACAGTTGTACCAGAGTGGGGTCTCCTGCTGAAAAGGCGACTTCTGTAAATGGGACAAGCTGTACCCTGAGCTCCCCAGTGCTGCCCCTGCTGGCTGACCAAGGTAACGCAGGTCTGGTGGCCCCTGCCGGGCCTGCCCCAGGGCTGATGGCCCTCCCCGGCACCTGCCAGCCTCGGGGAGGAGCGAGTGCAGACCACCGCGCATTCAAGGCTGCGCCCACAGTGGTTCTCACCCGGTCTGCCCCGCGCAGGAGCTCTCCCTGGGTGTCCATATTTTTCTGTTCAAAAATAAACCTCCCTTCGCTTCTGCTCAGGAGGTAGCTGTGAATTCTTCCTACACAAGGCCAAGAACTCGGGAATCCATAATCCACGAACGCCATGCCTGTGCCACCAGGATTGAGACGCACCGGTAACGGGGACCCTAAACGAGAACCATACGCAGAAAAGACCCATCTATGTGCTGGAGACACCGCTGAGGGAACAATGTGCAGGAGAAGGGTATTTGCAGACGCGGTTAGGTGGAAGCGATTTTCTGTCATGAAACACAAACAAGGGCTTAGTGTATTCGTATTAGGAAAAAAAGAATTCAAAATGTCTCCCTCAGCAATAATAACCAGCATTTTAAGACGCTTTTATTTTTCAAAAAAACAATAGCGCCAACAAGAGAGTCAGGAGGCAGCGACAGCCTGGGAGAGCGCAGCGGGGGTCGGGCAGAGTCGGCAGACTCGGTGGGTGGCAGAAATGCCGCCATCTGTATCGCCACCATCACCTGGGCCTATACTTCCCAGCGACGTTTACACATGCAAAATGCCATTGTCTATTAGCTGGGGCTCGAATTTGCTCTTCAAAGAAATACACGGAATAATAAGCCGTCTCGATTCTTCCCTCCTGTTCACGTCGTCGCCTACCCCCGACTGCCGGCTCCGCTCAACAACGGCTGCCCACGCGACTGTCTCTGCGGCCAAGTGGAACAAGAGAAGCGGGCCGGGCTTTCGTCTGAAGTGAGCGGGAGGCAGCCGGTGTTGGCGCTCACGGGCCTCCACGCGGCCGGTGAGACGGAGTGAATTCCGAGACCAAGACAGCCACGCTCGTGGCGGGTCGGAGAGAAGCCACAGATGACGAGAAGAGTCAAGGAACACCAGCCACCGCCTCCAGCTCGGCGCACTTCACTCCATACGTGAAAGAAATCTTTAAGAAGACAGTGAGGCCCTCCCTGGTGGCGCAGCGGGTTAGAGCGCAGCACTGAGGAGCTGAAGCTGCTTCCGCATGAGTTCGATCCCCGCCTGCCCCGGAGGTGACCACAGGGCGCGGCAGACCTCTCCTGACCCGCCCGCTGCCCCCTCAGCAGTGGACTTTGTCAATCTTCGTCAATCTGCCTGTTCTGCTCCCCGCTCTGTCTCTGGTGAAGCCTCTCACCGCCCCTGAGCCTCTGGCCTGTACCCCAGTTCTGTATGCACAAATAAAATAAATCTAAAAAAAAAAAAAAAGAAGACAGTGAAAGCCGTCCCCGGGAGCAGACATGGCGGGGCACACCCGGCGGGCACCCCTCTCTGCCACGCCCTGCGGGTGCCCGCTGCAGGCGGCCTCGTCAGTGGGCAGAGGCCTCGCCACCCGCCCTGCACGGAGGGGGCACGCTTGCGGGGTTCCCGAGAGAGCAGTTAGAGAGCGACCGCGTGGACCGGCAGAAAACTTCAAAATCAAAGCCGGGGGCGCAGGCACAGTGCGGCTGAGGCAGGCTGGCTCTAGGGAACCGCGCAGCGTCTGCCTGTTGAATGCTTTCTTCTGCAAGTGGAGCTTTGGGCTCCTGCACGGAACTTAGCTCGTAGCTACAGGATTTTTTGAAATCAAAATACGAAGCTGTGAAGACCAGTGTGGGGCAGGGCGGAGATTCCTGTGGCGGCCCACAGCAGGGGACACAGACTCCAGCCTCCCCGGCCCCAGCCTGAGGCTGCAAAGCTGCCACCACGCGGGCACCCAGGGGCAGGCGGCAAAGGGGCCAGGCGGGGCTCCTTGCCGTCCCCTCACCCGCTGTCGGCTCTACCTTAGTTCAAGATTTATGCATTTTGCCTGCAGGAAGTGGGGTGTAAGCCAGAGGCGCAGGGGTGAGAGGGCTGCTGACTATTATCTTTACACCGCAGCTCGCCTGGCCTTCTAGCCGGCTCCCAGCCCCAGTCTGGCCGCCAGGCACCACCCAAGCTGCCCCGGGCGTCCGCCCTGACCACCCGACCCGCCGTGCAGGGGAACGTCCCTCACAGGGGCAGGCCCTGCCCGCTCGCGCCTGCCTCTGCACGGGCGGGCAGGACCCACACCAGCCGGCGCCGGGACGCGGCGCCAGGCCTCCAGCCGCGGGTCTGTAGGCACGTCCGATGCGTGCCTGCCCCTGGAATCGGACCCCGTCGTTCCCAGACACGGGTCTACAGCAGCCCCTCCGAGCCCTCCAGACCCTCCCTGGCGGGCTGCGCCGCCCCCCTCCGCTCTGCAGCTTGGTCACTTCCTCCCACCCCGTCTCCGCGTCTCCGCGTCCGCCCCGCCTGTGCCTCCTCTCTCCTCTGCCCAAGGACTCGCGCCTGTCGGGGGCCCCTTTGCGCCGGAGGACGCGGCCGCACCGGCTTCCCGCGCAGAGGAGTGTCTGCGGCTCTCGGAATCTGCAGGCATCTGGTGCGCTCCTCTGAATCCGCCCACCGAGCTTGCTGAGAGCCGGTGGGGCGACGTGGCACCTGCCTGTGCTCCAGCCAGGGACGCCCGCGGTCGTGCGGAGGCCGGCGGGCGCCCTAAGGCGTGTCTGTCCAGGCAGGTGCCCGCCCGCGGGCAGGAGCTTTCTGCACTGAGTCGGCTCCATGGACAGCCCAGCGGGCAGCTTCCGCGCCTCAGAAGCACCACCTGAGGTTAAGGCTTCCTCTGGACAGTGTGAGTAGGGGTGGACAGAGGACACTCGGCCGCCTCCCAGGATGGGTGGGGAAGGGCTGGCAAGCAGTGAAAATGGCTTCCAGAAAGTTCCTAAAGATGTCAGTCTTCTCAGAGCAGAGGACTCCTCTGAGCACAGACTTGCCCCAAAGTTAGGCAGGAGAGAGAGGGCGTCAGTCCCCAGGTGTCACCCCGCTTCCGGGGCCACCAGGCCACGAACACCATCATGGATCACCTCCCACGGCCGAGAACGTGAGACTGATTCTGTAACAGGCGGATGCTGTCATTCTAGGCTAACCCACCTTTTGGCTCGTGCAGTTAATTCATTATTAGCTCAAAACATACAGAGTGGTTAATAAGTAGCACTGGACCTCTGAAGTCGCATTTACCCAAACTTCCCTCTTCGAAAAGAAATCGAAGATAAAACCGTAAGATGGCCGGGCCACGTTTATCTCGCGGCTTCCTTTCAGGGCCGGTTCCCAGGGAGCCTCTGCCCTCTTTCTCGCACAGGGGAGACCTGCATAGGCGCCCTGGGCAAGCGCTGCCCGGCCCCTTAGCAGACGCTGGACCCCGCAGGACGACGACGGGACGGTGTCTGCAGGTGGCTGCCCAGGCGGAGTCCCGGCTGGCCGGCCGGCCGGCTGGTGGAGGCTTGCTGTCTGCGCTCCCACCTCGACAGACCTTCCGTGGTTTTCGGTTTCCCTCCCTCCGAATGTGGCCTGACACTGAGATAACTGCTTTGCAGTGACCCGGGCTCCCCGCCGTCCTCCTGGGCCGGGCTGTGCGCACGGCTGGGAGGGGCGTGGCCGCGCCTCGAGCTTCCAGACACAGAAACGCGCCTCTGGGAGTGCGGGGAGACCCGCCCGGGGTGGGCATGATGGAGGCGGCTCTGGGTCTCCAGGCGCCGGTCACCCGCTCACGGGCCGCCCCCGCCATCAGCACCGCGTCATGACAGGATGCAACTTTCCCGAGCTCTGCGGTGGACAAGCGGCAGATCCAAGACCGAAATTCAGCTCGGCCGCCTCTGTCTGCCTCGGACCGCCTTTCTGCCCCCACAGAAAGAAGCCGAACCCCACCATCTGGCCAGTGCAGTCACTGGCGCCTGGCAGAGGAAGGCGGGATCCGTATTTTACGAGGTTCCCAAAGGCAGGGACGGCCGGGCACTGACCCCAGCTGCTCGGAGCCCCCAGCAGCGGCCAGAGGCAGCTCCCTGGTTTGCTCTGGGTTTGGAGAGCGCCTTGGGAAATGTTTAGCAATGTTGCAACTGTTATTCAAGATCTACGTTTACAAGTAAACAATTTGTTTTAGGAGCAAACAGACACCCCAAGCATCACTCCAGTTACTCCCCGCCGGCGTTGGAGGTGGGTGGAGAGGGAGCCCGCGGGTGCCGTCCGCAGTCGGCCGCCACTCGGCCTCAGCACCTGTGCGGGCCGCGCGGTCCAGGGCGCATGCGCAGGTGAGAGCGGTGAGGACCCTGCTCACCTGGCACCGGGAGGCGACTTAACTGGGAACTTGGCGTGTTGTGATGCTGATGCCTCGTCTTCGGAAAGTCATGGCAGAGTGCCAGCCCATCAAATGAAACTTAAAAGTCCTCGTGCTCATAGCTGTCCATCTACAGCTGACAGGTGTGCGTCCTTGCCCGATCCAGGCTACCAAGGGAAACGTCCCCCCTGTCACCCCAAGATGCGTCAGCGGCCTCATTGAAGTCAGTGACCGGCACTCCTGCTGCTTGCCCGCCTCTGGGTGACCGGAACCGGCACTCTGGACGGGAATTTGCTCCGATCAACCAGCGCCGGCGCTGAGAAGCAACGTAGCCTCGTGTTTGCACGGAGAGCATGGTTTGTGGCCATGTCCCTGGACACCGTGTTGCCACCTCCCGCCAGGTCTGCTGCTGCACGGGCCCTGTGTGTGCACGTCCTGCTGTGCCCAGGACCGCGGCGGGCCAGGGCGGCTCCTTCACTAAGGCGGGAACTGAGACACCTGCATCCCGCCACCGTTCTGCCGGGTGTCCTGGGGAAGTGGCTGAGGGAGTGGAGCCTTCAGAACCATTCTCCCCGCCTTTATTTTATTTTATGTTTCTTGATTTGTATTTAATCGCACACGGGCCCTGGTAGAAACACTGGAATGGTTAGAAAGAGCCTCAGAGCATCATCAAGTTGGATTTTTCTCTTTGGTCTTAAGAAACAGAACTCCCCCCTCTGTGAAGAGGCCGGTGACCTACTTCCCACCACCTGCTGCCTTGAGGTGGCCAGAGGCTGGCGCAGAAAGAGGTGGGGCTGAGTGGGGCCTGGCAGTGCAGATGAGATGGGTGAGGGGTTACGTAAGCTGGGTGCTCTTCACAGCCTGTGGCCCCTGAAACCTTTCTCCCACAAAGACTGGAGTAGGTTGGAAACTGGCTTTATAATTTTGTAATTCTGCGAGAGCCAGAAGCCTCAGAGGGAAAAATGCCTGTATAGCAGGAAATACACAGGGAGGAGTCTGCAAGGACTGGCCTGGAATACTGGCTAATCTCACAGCGTGGAGACTCAGCTGCGATGTGTACACAGGGGTCTCTCCTTTCAGTGAGGGGGCCGGGATCGGCTGGATGAACGCGTGAGAATGTTTTCTTGGACAACCTCCTCACATTAGGGGTGATAGAAGGGAAAAAGCAGACAGATCATCAGAAGACTCAAAGTCCCATCTTTTCTCAATAGTTTCTACCAGAGGTAAACCATCACCTGGGGGATTTCATGCTTTCAGTGATTTATGGTAAAGGACCCATGTACTTGGTTATCCTAACTTGATAGCTAGCCTGTACTTCACTCAGCACTTTTGGGGAGTAGGGGGTTAATTACAGAGGATTGGAGTAAGGAATTACCTGTCTCCAAGATGCCTGAAAGCCTGATATGCATACACAAGCTATATATAAAGGCCTGATATAAAAACAGAGATCTCTAGAGGACACACAGCAGTGAGCAGTGAGACACACAGCTATAGGCCTGCCACAGCTGTCACTCACTGCTTTACTGACATTACTTAGTGCTCAGTAGGAACTCAAGGTACAGATTCCCCATGGGCAACCTAAAGGTACCAGAAAAGAGACAGAGCTCTGAGACATGGATGTTTCATAAAGATGGGCCTGAACTTGTACTTTTGCTTACATGCATGAGCTAAGCCAGGGTGGACATTGAAATGAAGTGGGCACATCCAAGTTTATAAAAAACAAACAAACAAACAAAAAAACCTGAACCTATATGTGCCAGCATCTCCAGCTAGGATAACTCACTGGCTGCAAATTCATTCCAGAAGATCCAGGAAGAAGGCTACCCTCCCTGCGGACCCACCTGGCTTGTGAGACAGACTCATGGACTCTACAGGTGGGAAATAAGGCCTGTGTTACTCTTTGAAGATAAAATTATTTGGTGAAGACAGCAATCTGCTAAACCGTGGATTTTGTTGATCCCAGTGCAACTTTCTTAGAGCTTCTGCTTTGAGAGTGCTGCATCAGAAGGAGTTTGTACTAGAAGGAGGTTTTCTACACTGATTGTCCAGTCCTACTCCGGATTCTTGGACTTGAAAGTCTAAGTGCAGCGTCATGGACGGACTGATCCGGGAGCGGCTGACTCAGAATAACTGAGTAGTTGTGGGAACCGTGCCGTTAGATTTGTTCATCCCAGATTCTGGATTCAGGAGACCCTGAATGTTCTGAAAGACCATGGGAGCTTGGGCAGGCTGGAGCACCCAGCTCTGCCTGCCTTCCCCTCCTGGGCGCTCATTCACCCACATTTCCCAGCTGCCTTTGCAGCTGTGAGCACAGTCCTGCCCGATGGGCTGTCAGTGACACTGATGGATTCCCTTTCTGGCCTGGCCGTAAAAATCTGTACACATGAGCTCTTCCCTTTTCACTGGTGTCCTATTTCGAAGATGGCTGTGTCCACAATATGAATGGAGCCGGGATTCCAGATTACTGCTTGGAGCAAGGTGACTGTCCCTGAACTGCAGGGTTAGATGAATGGGGGGGAGCATTCATGACTCACATCAGCAAACTTTTGGACTGCTTTGCTAGTTGCCTATCAAGGTTAATCCGATTGTAAATGGTAAGGAAAATTAAAAACTAAAAAGCGGGCTCTCCCTGGTGGCGAGTGGGTTAGAGCACCGCATTATGAGGCTCTCGGAAGCCACTCGGCACGAGTTCCATCCCCGCCAGGGAGTGACCCACAGGGCGCGGCAGACCTCTCCTGACCCGCCCGCTGCTCCCCTCAGCAGTGCACTTCCTCAGTGGGCCCGTTCTGCTCCCCACTGTCTCTGGTGAATCCTCTCACCGACCCGGCACCCCTGGCCTGTACCCCAGTTTTGTTCACACAAATAAATAAATCTTACAAAAAAAATAGTAAAATGCAAATGTATAAATATGCCGTCCTGTCCTCTCTCTGGGCGCCAAGAGGGGAAGGGGCGAGGCGCCCAGCAGGGGCCAGTACCAGCCCCCTTGTGGTCGCTGTCTTCCTCCTTGCAGTGGCCTCCTTCGGGCTCTGCCCCGCCTCCCCCTGCCCGCCCTTAAGAAGCCACACTGGCGCCTGCCCATCCTTAACCAACCACTGGACCAGCACTTACCTTAGGGCACATCCCGCTGTCCCTCGCCCCGAGTCTCACTCCAGTTAGGTTCAAGAATAAGTCATAGGACCTAACTGGCCCGATCCGTCGCAGCTATTGCGTGGGGCCCTGGGACAGAGGGCCACTCTCCGCTGCCCCAGACGTCAGAGCGTAGCGGGCGCTGGCCACGGCGCTGCCTGGGGCCTGGGAAGAGGCCAAGGCCACCACATGAGGAGCAGAGGAGGGAGGGAGGGAGCGGCAGCCGTGCGTTGAGCTGACCTCAGCCACAAGGGCCCCAGACTTCTGGTATCTTGAGCAAACAGGCTCCTTAATACTTACCAAAAAGTTAGTTGATTGGCAGGTAAATATCTAAAGCATTACAGAGTCAAAATGGAAATGCCGGCACGCAGTCCTACCACACGGGCTTTCCTTTCTCCTCATTATGTAAACGGAGTGTCCGGGTGCGCTGACACCCCATGCGTTCCCCGCAGCTCTCTGGAATTTAGTCCATAGCCTGCTCCTCCTTGTCTTCTGAGACCTAGATTGATGCCCCCGGAGCTCAGCATTTTATCACGTGGACTCATTCTAGACTCACGGTGTCAGGTCTCACTGCATTTGAGACTTTTTTTTAGGTAAAACAAACAAAAAAGTGATATTGGCTTGTTTTAATGCACAAATAATATGACCTAAAAACTAATCACATTTTCTTCTTCTTCTTTTTTTTTTAACTAAGCTTACATGCTTAGGAATCACGTGAAAGAGAAACAAAACTGAGCAAGCCCTACCTGCCATGAGGCATGTGAACCAAGCCACGCACAGAACACTGGGGACATAACTCATTTCCTTCCAGAACCTGATAATATACCAAACTGCAGCCTCTTTCATGGCATCTATTTAGTCAGAAACAGACCCAGCTGTCTTAATTGCCAGATGTAGGCATAGAAAGCAATTGTTGCCCTTTGCAAACCAGATCTTTTTGCATGTGAAACTGTTGCATAATGGTAAAACTCTCTCACTCAGGCTGCCCCGATGGGTGGGTACTCCTAATCTCCAATTGTTAAGGCAGAAACTATCCAAGGACTTCCACAGAGTTACAGAGCAGAAGGTGCCCTTATTCTCTGACAGGCTCATGTTACCCGGGTAACCTCAGATTGTGAAAATCAGCTAGACAACTCTCCTGACAGTGTCTGCCTTAACTGCACTGTCTCCGGGCAGTGTTTGGGGTTGAATATTTGGGCAAAGTGAAGAGCACTGCAGGCTGCTGCTGACACATCAGTCGTGCAGGAATCTTTCGGTAGATGCTCAGCAACAGGCAGTGAGCCAGGGAGTCACAAAGCTGAGGGAAGCCAGGGAGGGCTATGGTGGCCAACTTGCTGGTTTGCCAGGGAAATCCCGCATCCCAGAAAACCATTCGGGTACCGACAGCTGGTTACCATTGGAGGACGGTTCCTTTTAATCAAATGGCTAAACTCTAGACTCTATACTCAGCTACACACACACACACACGCACACTCACGCACACCAATGCACGCACAGTGACTTTGTCACTTGGCTTGCACGTGAAGAAAGCCATCCTGACTCACTGCAGTGCTGTGCACCTGACTGTGCTGTATCCTTATGGATGCCGTGCTGCACTCACTTGTCAATGTTCCAGAGAATCCCTCTTTCTTGTGAAAATTCTTCTAGAACTTTCTGTAGATTGGAACCATGTGCACAGGGCTTAACATTTCCTTATGCCCAACTGGTACTCATGTCCCTCCATAGCAGTCGCTGGCAAAATCTTGTGGTGGACTTGAGGTTGGTCAGCCATTGCTTATGGAACTGGGCCAGATTTAATTAGATTACTGCAAAGCCCATGCCTGGCAGGTTCAGACACAAAATAGCTTTAAGATAAAATGTGTCAAGTTTTCCTCTTTCTTCATGCTATTCACACCCTCAATTGTGAGAAACGTGACATCGTTTTTGATATTGGAGTCTTTATTTTATTTGTAACTGCTAAATAGACTTTCCTTGTTGTAGAAAATTAATGTTAATGTTTTCATCCACTGTATTGTCAACTTCTTAATAATTCTCAAGACTATTTTACATAGACTCATAATTAAAAAATTGCTTTATCTTATCATCAGTAATGCCACCCTGGAGTTTGCCCACAGATCACCAATTGCACAATGTAGTTTCTTCTACGTGTTAATCACACAGTGCATGGTGCCACCTCATTTAAAAATGTGTTCACACATACAGGGATGTATGTGACTTTTTAAAAAAGGAACAAAAGGTCCTTTGCAACACTGACGGTGACCACACAGCAGGTCCCACTTACTGACCTGAAAGGAACAACCATGACCTATTTGATGTCCACCTTCCCAGGTGTTTACTTTGCACTTCTAAAGGTATACAGGGTGGGGGGCACTCAAGTATTTTGCAACTCCCAGTCTTTAATATAAACATAGAATCACGTTGTCTATTGCTATTCCATTGTTCGATTTGACTTTTTGATTCACGTTCTCTTAGAGATGTATGTGATCATGTGGTGTCCATTTCGATGTCTGGTGAGAAGCATCCAGTTAGTCCATTGACTAACTGTTTTCTGGACCTTGGACACTGAAGGTCCATTAACAGGGGTCTGTTAACCACTGTTGCATTGAGTTTCTGCGCCTCATGAAATCCTTCCACAGGAGAGACGCCGTAAAGCTCGCCCACCAGGCGAGAACATTTCACGCTGAGAAAGGTCAAAGCCACCTTTGTGGAAGCTTGCTCGGACCCACCTTTCTTAGTTTTCTATTTGCTCATTTTAAAAGACGATTCGGTTCTGGCGATATGACATAGAGCTCTGATGGCAAGATCAGATGTTTTTATTTGACAAATCATTTTTCTGCCACAAAGTGCCTCCGTTTGCCTTCCCCAGCTTCCTGATGAGTTGTCTTCTCCTCATACATTTTTGTTGAATTTTTCTATCCTTGTCCTTTGGCCATATTAGTAAATTTGGTTATTATTATTATCACCTTGCCACTTGATTCTCTTTAGTTTATGTTATTTTGTTTTTGGAATCCAGCAAATGTCAACCTTCACTTTAAACCTTAATTTTAAGGCATGCCCTGTACCTTACATTTTACAGAATGAAACATATTTAGGGAAATGATCACACTTGTTTTAAAGGATTTATTCACTTTTGTGTAGAAGAGTTGGGAGCAGAACAGAGGTGCAGGGGGTGAGGCAGAGCGGGGAGCAGAGCAGGCAGATGGACTGAACCCCGCTGCTGAGGGGCAGCGGGAGACAGGAGGGTCTGCTGCGCCCTGGGTCACTCCCTGGCCAGCGCTGGACTCAGGCCGCAGGGGCTGGCGATGGCTGCCCAGCACTTTGCCTGTGGCCCCTGCATCACCAGAGAGACCCAAGCCTTAATTTTTTAAATTTCCTTTAAGTATAATCTCGTCTAAGAAGAGTGATGTGAGTGTTTTCCCACTAGCACGCTGGCTGTGGAGTGATCGGGTTGGTGACCGGAGCAGTAGGCAGGAGGCCAGTCCTACAGGGCCTCCGAGGCAGGCGGGCGCAGGGCCTGGCGCTGCTCAGGACGGCGAAGAAGGGGCGCTGCATTAGCGGGGTGAGTGGACGTCTTGCCCAATGGGCAGTAACGATGCTAGAAACACCTGGAAAAAGGCAGAAATGAGCCAGATGGTCAGAGGGGCTGGGGGTTTGCGGCCCTTTTACCTAGGTCGCCATGTACACGGTTGGACTTATTTTTACTTCTGTGATTTTCGGCACAGCAAACTATGGAGCCGCTGGCCCTGGCTTCCCAAGGCACTGAGGGGACATCAGCTCCGCTGAGAGTGGCCGCACGCAGTGACGGCTGTGGCCGTGGCCTCCCTGGTTGTGGGACCCTGTGGCCACCACTCCTGGTGGAGACTGTATCAAGCGTGAAGTGTGTGTGGCTACATTATGTAGCGATTATAAATGCTTCTAGTCGTATCTTCTAATTGTTTAAAGTTCAAAATTATAGGTGAACTTTGATCAAACTATGTGCAATGCTTTCCTACAAGCATTGAAATCTATAATTTTCTGCCTTGAGTCTCCCTTGAGAAATTAGCCTGGTACACAGGCCTTGGTAGCCTCAGGAAATAAAATTGCAGTAAAATTGACCTTTGTGAAGTTGCTCTCAGAAAACATTAATCACTCAGTGGAAGGAATGACCAAAAGTTGGAGACAGAAAGAAATGACTTTTTCAATATTCTGAGCAAAGCTTGATCAGCCCCAGAAAAGGAACTCTTAAAATATTATAAATAGAGCCAGTTTGCTTCAAATACTCATGCCGTTCACAAGTAAAAGCGATAGCCTCACATTAGAACTTCTTGCGTAGAATAAAATGAGACTCGGCACTAACCCCAGGGCTCTCCTCTCCCCTCTAGATGGGAGCGGGCCCAGCTCCGGCCACCCCTGCCGCCGGGGCTCTCCTCAGGCCGGATTGCTTGAAGAATACTTCATGATTGAGGAAAAGTTCCTGACGCTGTGAGGGATGACAGATATTCCTGACAGTTGTGTGACAATTTAACAAATATTTTACAGAAGGAAAAGGCTAGAAATACGCCTTAGCCAATATGAAAAGTCACAAATTCCCCCAGCCTCCCTCACCCCCCATGAAAACAGCTTTGCTGCCGCCGCCCGGCAAGGGCTAGCTGAACTCAGCGAGGCTTGGCCAGAAGGGCCCTTTACACTACACGAACCCCTGTGCAAACTCGGGTGTCACAAGTTAACAAAATAACGCAAACAAACAGCCAGTGACCACTTTTTGCGGAAGACACCGATAAACAGACATGTGAAAAGCAAGGAGAGACAGACGCACGCCCGGCTTGGCGAGAGCCCTCTGCGTCACGGTGGGCAGTCGGGTGACACTCCCCGGGGTGGTGTGAGCACCGGGCCACGGCAGGCCGCGCCAGGTGCCGGCTCCTGGCCTCTGACCCGGGGCCTCGCCCGGTTTTGGCAAAGGCCCCTGGAAACTCCCACGCGAGAAGAGCCCCCTGCCTCCTGTGAGCAGATGGTGACTGCGCCCCCAGAGCCCAGCCACCACCCCCACTGCGGCAGCCGCTACCGGAGTCTCCCCAAGGCTGGGGTGCTCCCTCCTGCTGTGGCCGTTTGAACTGAGCAGCTCCTGGGAGCTGCCCCCCAGTCCCCCCACACACCCGTCTCTGTGCTTGGCCTGGGTTGTGAGAACCCTCCACCTCGGACCCCTGGGACTGCGGCAAGAAATGACAGGAGAGGCGGCCGTCACGGAGGAGAGGGCCTCTGTCTCTGCCAGGCCTGGAGACTGACGCCCTCCGTGTTCATGCGAGGGGAAAGCCCTGTGTTACTGACGGCCTGTGGCTCAGGGTTTTGTCTCTGGCGCCCAGACCGAATTCTAGTTAAGAGAACTTCAGCACCTACTAACAACAACATGCGCATGACTGGAAAGCAAACATGGGTGAATGAGGGGAAACGGCTCTGGTTAAATTAATATTTCTATTTCCAGTTCATTTAACACGTCTTTTTATTTATGCAGCTCTGACTGTTAGATCTACTGTGAAATTTCCGCCCATGGACCAATAAATCAGATTTACAGCAGTGCACAAATATAACAATTAGACGGCACGGCAATAAATCACGGCTGTGAGCTCACAAAGTGAACTTCTACTTCCTGTCTGCAAAGCATCTGAGTGGTGTAGCTGAGAAAAGCTTTGGTCATGGCGCAAACCAAAAGCTTTGGTCTGTCTTCACATCATCTCCCCAAGTGTCGATAATCTAATTTCAGCGTAAACGCCACCCTACGTGGAGGCTTACACAGGCGGTGTCATTCTGAGGGTTGCCTGGCTCCCCTTCCTCAGGAAGAAGGGTGACATACTCATTTCGACTTGAGGCAATTTCCTGTGAAAACTCAACTACCCAGAAGGGAAACTTTCTATTTCTTCTCTCCGTCAAGATTCAGCGGCTTAATGCTCTCCGCGGGGTAGAAGGCCCGTCATCAGCACCTGAATCTGGATCTTGACTGTCAGGCTCTCATTAGCCTGGCAGCACAAGCGGCTACAGGGAGTCGCTCAGCCCCCGAGAAACCGGCGCTTGAAAGCCGGCGGCCCGCTGCATCCTGGCACTTCCGCTATTCACCCGCCCTTCACCAAGCAGCCCTGGGCCCCTGGGAATGGCTCTCGGGGCTCAGCCACACACCAGAATGGCTCCATGGGAGTAAGCAAGCGGGGTGGAGCGTAGCCAGCACCAGGGGTGTGACTGGCACCAGGTGCCACGCGCTTGCCCTGGGGGCATCACACGGCCTCGGAGAATCACGTCACAGGGCTGGTGGTCTCACTTCTAAGACAGAAACCGCGCCTCCGTTATTACGGTTTCTATGCCTTTGGCTGCTGGTTGAGCCACGGAGGTGAGGACGCAGCCAGTGAGTTTCCATTTCGCCCCACGATTTACGAGCAAGAGCAGCCTCTTTTACAAGATGTTGAAACATACGCCACAGTGTGGCACCCAGGCCGTGCGGGGTGACGTCAGTGACGCACTGGGATCCGCACACGTCTGTGGTTCCGAGGATGCGGAGCAAGGGGGGCAGCTGCACGAGCCGGCTTGCTGGACGAGGCGCGCTGCTCACGCTCGGTGGCCCTGACCCGCGTGACCTGGCCTTTGCTAGCTCCTAGACTCGTGTTTGTGCTGATCCCCTCCCAGAGCACATTGTAAAAGTATTTAGAATCACCTTAGTAAGCCCGTTTCATCTGATATTTATTCATGCAGCAGCTCTCTGGAAGAAGAGACTATAAAGCAATATGTTAGCCAATACGCCGGGGGCCTGCGGGTCTATGAGCTTTGCCCACCTTTGCCTCTGAGGCCCTCGGGCTCCCTGACAGGAGCGGCAGCACCAGCCTGAGGGCACCACGGTCCCCCAGCCTCTGGGCCCAGAGCAGGAAGAGCCAGCCGCTTCTGAATGGGCTGTCGGTCAGCAGGGAAGTCTGCATAAAGTGAAGCCACTCACCAGCTACATATAAGCTCTGAGCCCTTGGTTTTTCAAAAACATCCAACATATCAGTATTTCTACCTGACCCTGCTGACTTACAGATGCCTGGTTCTGAAGAGCCAAAAGCGGACGCTCGCTGTTAATAACTCCAGTAGCGGTTTGGGGAGCAAGGTGAAATGTGCCATCTGCTCCAGTGACCCGCGTTGTGGGCGTCCCACACTGTACGGAAATCCCACCCCACAGTGCCGCAGGTTATTGGGGTCCGGAGGGAGCACTCCCACACTTTCTTCAGGGCACTTTTTAGAAATCATCTCTATACCAGCCTCTAATGGGGCTAAGAGCAAGGCCTGCCTGATCTGAGCTTTCAGTTGCTTCCGCTTGTTCTCAGAAAATTCCTGTTCTCTACGTCTGCATGTAGAGGCAGAGAAAGGACTGTCTCATTCCAAGGGCTTCCGACGTGAGCACCTCAGAGATGACCTGGAGTCTCCTCTTCCCAGACTGCTCTATCAAGTGGTTATTGCTGACTTTGATCCCGCCATCTCTAAGCATTCAACTCTGCCTACAAAATGCTTCCTTGCTCAAAAATATTCTACCTCGGCCCTCCCTGGTGGCGCAGCAGGTTAAAGCGCAGCACTAAGAAGCTAAACCACTTCAGCATGAGTTTGATCCCCGCCTGCCCTGGAGGTGACCCCAGGGCGCGGCAGACCTCTCCTGACCCGCCCGCTGCTCCCCTCAGCATTGGACTTTGTCCATCTGCCTGTTCTGCTCCCCACTCTGTCTTTGGTGAAGCCTCTCGCTGCCCCTGCACCTCTGGCCTGTACCCCAGCTCTGTGTGCATAAATAAATAAATCTTTAATAAAAATTTCTACCTCAACCTCACTTTTTGTACCCAGTCATCTCATCTCTAATGCCTTTCGTCATCAGTCCACGCGATCTCTATTGCTACCTGCACTTCCTCCCACCTGCTGCACTGTGACTTGCCATCTACTAGATTCTAACAGGAATTGCTGCTTCCGGAGGCCAGAGCTCCCTTCCACATGCCAGTTCATGTGACATTTCCTCACTGCTCGTTCTTCTGCCTCCTACAACACCTGAGCTGGCTTCTTCTTCTGTGACGTCTGTCGTCCAGATGGGCGGAGCTATACCATCCACACTGCACTTGGGTCTCTGAGCTCTGGCATTCTCTCACTGACCATGGTCATCTTTCCATGACCACAGTCACATGCCCATTTACCATTTAACACCCAACTCAACTGCTTTCTTTTCCATGAAAATGATCTCTCGGTACTCTGAAATGTCAAAGTGCTTTGTTTTACCTGTTAAAAGCCTTCAATTATGCCATTAATTACTTGTGTAAAAGCTACTTACTTTCACAGTGAGCTGCATGAAGCCTGGGAAGCTTGGGGATCTTTTATATCTTTGAAGGAACAGTGTGATATCGGGATTCCATCAAATCCCCAAGAATTTCTCACGTTCAGCTAGGAAGAAGTTGCTGATTGACTGAGTAACAAATGCAAACACTTTTTTTGTCCACGAACTTCCTAGAACCACAGGATGTGCGTGCAAGACATGGCTCGCAGTCTGAAGGTCTTTTTATCTGTGGCCAAATCCTCAACATGAAATTTGCTCCCATGAGTGCCACTTTCTTTTGATAAAACTGAAGAAACTGAATTGCCTGTTTCAGGTAAATTGTGGCCAGTCAGCCTGGAAGACCTCACACCCAGGGAAAGATCACAGGCGGAAAGTCACAGTGTGAGGTTCACTGGCCAGTGTGTCCAGAATAGAGAAGTCCACAGAGACATCCCAGACTGGAGAGTGCCGAGGACGGGGGAGGAGTGGGAGAAGCTGAGTGTGACAAGAACCCTGTTACTCCAGACTGAGTGAAAGTATTTTGCAACTAGAGAGAGGCAGTGTTTGTACCATGTGCCAAAAGACTACAACGTCAGTCACACCGTGCTAGTTCACACTGACGTGGTTGGTTTTATGCTATGTGACTGTCACCTCGATGGGTTACGTTACAACGGATCGACACGTGTGAACATCCTCTGAGGTAGGGCGGGTGGTGGCTGCCTTGCAGCAGAACTGCTCAGAACAACTCAGGCCACGCGCAGTCTCTGCCCGGCCTGCCCCTCACCCATCCATCCACGTGCAACCTGCAAAGCAGCTCTGATTCGGACCCAGCCTACAGGGACCCGCTCCAGAACTGGCTTCCATCAAAGGGAAGAAAGACATTGCAACCTTGGGCGTGCCTAGCTCTGTGTTTTCACTGAGACATACAGTTGCTTCGCATGAGTTTATCTGTGTCTTCCAGGTCTTTCTCTATTAACAGTGGAGAATCAAGTGCCAAATATAAAATCTCAACACCAACCCCATGCTTTTATCACAAACTAACCTGGTCCAATCAAACATCGTGGCTGTTATCAAAAGATTTGAGACGCGTCTCCACGGCCAGCGAACCCCGGGTCTTGTGTCTCGGTGGGGAACGTGTGCGGCCCGACAGCACTGTTGACGCGTGGCTACAGGAAACAGGCCACCGCTGAGTCTCATGACTCCTGGTACAAGTGCTCTGTCAGCTCATTTGGAAGTCAAGGTGATGCTAAGCCCAGCAGGTAAGACAGGCATTCAGTCCCGAACATCTGACAGCGGGTAACTGAAATACAGCTGAAGCCTCACCCCGCGCCGCCGTCCACTGTTGACTGCAGTCTGTTTACTCTCTGCTATCCCGTCCATTTTGTCTGAAAACACTGCGTTTCAGTCTCCTCTCCTCACATCTGTCTCCTTCCCTTGATTGGGGTCTTTGCTGAATGTCCCTGACCCCCCTGGCAGAAACAATCCCTACTCAGTCCCCACACTGAGCGGCAGATTACACTTATCCTCTCCACACCAGGCACGGTGCAGCCACTGGTGTAACCCTGCTCACTGGAGACCCAGCCCGTGGTGTGCAGTGACGTCCTTCCTGCAGAGGCTGCGTCCCTGGAGCACACCTGCAATCACCCCGCTGAGAACCGTTTGGGGATAAAAGGAGCTCATTGCTGGTGCATCGTCACCAACACGCTACCAGGCTAGCTGGGGATACAGCCGTCTGAATGACTAAAAGAACCTTAAAAAATACGAGTCACAAAGCAGACATGAATAGATATGACGGGTACGTGATTGTAAAAGACGAGCTGTGTCCAGCGCAGTGGCCGCCAGGGCCTGCTGCCCCAGGGCGGAAGGGGTGACCCCAGTCCTGTCTGGAGAGCGGGGGGTCACGAGGTGGCAGGCCGAGGAAAGGCAGGCTGCCCGTGTGCAGGGCTCGCGTGGATGCTGCGGGCTCCATCGCTGGGCTCCCTGTTCAGCTCGGAGCTTGCCAACGGCCCCTCTCACCACCTCACCCCTGCACACCCAGCACGAGACAGAATTCAAGTGCGCTGCTTTTGAGTTGATGGATTCATCTCACGAGGCTGAAATTAGTGATCATACTAGCCAGCAGAACGCCCTCCTCCCTGCAAGCTGGGCATAGGACACGCACCCTGTGTATCAGTGCCTTGTTTCATCAATATCGGTATTTTATTTAGAAACAGACTTGCTGCCGTTTAAACAGGCCGACAGAGACCGCCGCCTTGACGCCCGCCCGCACCCGAGTTCCTAGCGATGGGCGTCGTAGGCCGCAGAGTTCTGGTCTCACGTCTCAGCCCGAGGGGGTACGAGGCGCCGTGGGGGCTCTCCATGCGCGTCTGCAGAACGGCTGCTAGTCAAGGGCAATGGGCTTCCCGCAGCCCTCACCTGCGCGGCAAATAGTGGACGCCAGGCCCCGGACGCAGCGCCCGGCCGCGGGGTCAGCACAGGGCCCGCCGCCCTCTCCCCTGGCCACCCCCTCTCCAGACTCATCCTGAGGGTTGATTCTGCTCAGCGATGACTGAAATATCTGGCCGTCTACACACAAGACCCTCTTCCCAGACACCTGTCCTTGTTCTGAAGCAGATTCCTTACCCACTTGCAACATCAGTGCAGATGACATAGGACAAGTTACACTCAGATTCAGTGTCCCCCAGGTCACGATTTTTAGGCACCAAGTGATACTGAGAAATAAAATTCCTCCCTGAGTGTGGTTTGGGCTGCCAGAATAGCCTGGCCGAAGGGCTGCGAGCACAGGCGACGAAGGATGTGGAAATTAAGAATACAGAGAGCAAGGGAAATAGTTCTCAAAGGGATGTTTTATCTCAACAAAACAGCGCAGGTACTTCGCTCTCGCAGTCAGTGCGTATTCTCAATAGATTTAATCTCCAAGGAGAGCAAGTCAGGGAGCGTTTCAGCAAGGTCGTGTGTAAGTCGGGGAGAACACGGACAGGCATCGGGTCACAGCAGGGCGAGGCGCCTCTGCGGGCCGAGGAACGCCGGGCCTGGCACGCTGAGGTGGCATGCTGTCTCTGCCATAGCCACCGCCCTGCTTCGCCATCTCTGCCAGCCCCAGGAGGTTTGGGGGAGAAAAAGCCTCAGCTTTCTGCACCCAGCAGGCCCGAGCGCCCTCGCTTCTGAATCCCTTAGGATTTTCTCAGAGCTCAGCGGCCCGAGGGAATACACATTTGTGAGCCGCACCCAAGGTTGCTTCTACACATCAGCTCTGGAAACAAAGGAAACCAGAGAACACGGCAGGACCCCAGGGCGCCCACGGGAAGCCCGGCGGGCCGGGCGCAGGCGACTGCCGAGGCCCCGGCCGCCCAGGGCAGCAGACCCTTGCGCGCTGATCACCCCACCGGGGGCCCTGCCAGCAGCGCCGCGCCCCCACGTGCCGTGTCCACCCCGAGGACACGGACCCGCTGTACCTCGCGCTGGAGCCGCTCAGGCTCGCCAGGCAGGCAATGCCAGAGCCGACGCGGACAGACGGGTCTTCCCCCGCGCGGCGCTGGGCGTCGGGACCCTGCTCGGCCGCAGAAGCCCCGCGAAAGCGCCGCGGACGC
>NW_004567111.1:586720-591355 GCF_000260355.1 Condylura cristata | reverse complement strand
CCCTGGGGTTCAGAGCCCTGGAGTCTTTCAGAGGATGGAGGGGTGGGAGGAAGACAGGAAGGAGGAGGAGGGGAGGAGGAAGGCCAGGAGGAGGTGGGCGGGGAACAGCTAATTGGCACTAAACGAAGCACCAACTGGCCTATAATGTGAACTAAAGTATAGGTTTGGGAACGACATCATTGTAGTTCAGAAGCAAGCCCTGTGGCATCTGCCGAGTCCCAGGACCGCAGCGCTGGTTCCAGCCCTTCTGGAAAGCTCGCCCAGAAACTCTCTGCCTTTGTACTGAGCTGGTATTTGAAGTGTCAGAGTAAATTCTGAAACAAATTCTGACTGAATTCCGTTAAATGCAGGCGCTTAAAGAATTGAAGGGAAAAAGCTTGCCAAAATACGTTCTGAAAATTGTCAAAGCAAGATACAGAAAACATTCCAAACATTTTTTTTTAACAAACCACTGCCAAGTTGGCTCTATTTCTGATTGTATACCCATGTTCTTATCTAATTGAATAGACCATGGATTAATGGAAAAAATTGCACAATATCATCAAATTAATAACAGTCCCGCAAACTACATTTCTCTGCCAAAAAACACAGCCAACCCAGTCCTTGTGCTGCGTCCAACTGCATTTTCAGTGCTAATCCATTATGGTGTTTATTTTTTAATTTCTGTTGAATATACCCGAAGAATAAGCAGAAAACACACTAACTTAGTATTATCAAGAGAATGGTTACAGTTATATCTGTTCCTAGTTTGTGTGGAGTTACCATTTATTTTTAATTTTTTTATCATCATCACACTTTGGGTTTTGAAGTGCATTTTTCTGTACTGTTTATGGTGGAAGGGTGGTTTACACAAAGGCTGTTTTAGAAACAAAAACTTGAGCAGTGAGCCACACTCCCCACCCACCCTTAGTGCCAGCCGCCCCGGCCCCTCCCGCACCGGACGGCGGCTCCGCTTTGCCACCTGTGGACGGGTATCAGAGCACCCTCCGCAAGGGCAGGGCTGAGGCAGGAGGAGCTGCGCTGCTCCCTGGGGAACCGGCTTTGCTCCAGAAAATCTTCATTCGCCAGTTGGGTGGAACTTTTCAGAGAAAGTGCTTCACTTCCCATGGGCAGCCGGGGGGTCGGCGGATGGCTACATGTGAGTCTCTCAGCAAACGGTGAGTAAGAAATGAGCGTAGGCAAGTGTCCAGATCATCATCGCAGTGTACAAGGTCGTTGTCCTCAGACAATTGTCAGATGAGAAGTCAATGGAATAAAAGCCGAGAGAGGCTGAGCTGGCTGGACAAAGACGCACCCCTGGGAGTGTTTACAGATTAGGGTTTGGGGGGGCGTTGTGGGGATTCTTTGGAGCCAGGCGCTGCTCATGTCTGGGGGAGGGGGTACCATGAAGGGAGCTGGCGGAGGCCAGCTTCGAGGACACTCAGGGCATGGGTGGGACGGAGGCGGAAGTGGCAGCGACACTGAGCACCACTGGGCCCGCGGCTGGGCGAAGCGCCCCGGGCCAGCAGGTCCCCGAGGGCGACACCGCCCCCCTGGGGGAAGCCCCAGTGCGCACCTCCTGTCCGCTGGGCTGGGGCCTGATGTCTCCATCTGACACTACGGGCCCTCCGGGTCCGTCTTTTCACCGCTTTTACCTCTGATACGGAGCTAGTAGGCAGAAGCGGGCATTTGCCAAGTCGTTTCATGACAACGAAGAGAAACAGAGTCTCCGTTTCACTGCAAACTCGGCGAGACGTGGCCTGGCCACCGGCCGGGTCTCACTGCCCTTCTGCGAGCGGAGCCACGCGGCCACTTCGGGGCGGAGGCAGGAGGTCGTCTCAGGAGGGGCATTCTCGTCTCCACATTTATGCCAGCAGGCAGCGTTCGGAAGGCAGTTTCCGGGGCCAGGCGGGCCAGGACAGCTCCGGGCTCCTGGAAGGGCCTGGCAGAGCCATCGGCTACAGCTCTGAGGGCAGGTCCGGCCTGGCACATCAGTCAGACCCGAGTTAACCACATTTGTGGCATCATTTCCTCCTTTAATAACCTGGCTCACTGTCATGTGTAACAATGACGTTTGACGTTTGTTGGCAGGCGGCAGCTCGGAGCAGACGCCACGCATTAGCGCTGAAGAGGCGGCGGCCAGGAGGCGCAGGGGCCGGGCAGACACCCGCAGGACAGCGGCAGGGCAGGACGCCTGTGGAGCCCGTGGAGCCGCGCCTCGGGCACCTGCGAGGGCTCTCCGCGGAGCTCTGGGCAGCCCAAGGGGCTGCTGTTGCAGCGAAAGCCCCTGCTGTTCATCCGAGTATGTCGCAAAAACCTTTTCTGTATTTATGAGCTGAAGCTTGGACCAGTTTAACAGATCAGGTCGAGGGGAAAAGCGTGAGTCTAGAAAAAACGTAGGCGCACAGGTAAAAGCCCAGTTTTGCCCTTCCCCATGCCAACTCTCCACCTGGGGCTTCTATCACGTTACAGTGCAGCGCGACTTCAACTCAATGAAAGTGAAAAAAGGAGCATTCATATACTCAGACTTTTTTTTTTTAAAGATTTATTTATTTATTCATACAGAACTGGGGTACAGGCCAGAGATGCGGAGGGTGAGAGGCTTCACCAGAGACAGAGCGGGGAGCAGAACAGGCAGATCGACGAAGTCCACTGCTGAGGGGAGCAGCGAGCGGGTCAGGAGAGGTCTGCCGCGCCCTGTGGTCACCTCCGGGGCAGGCGGGGATCGAACTCATGCGGAAGCGGCTTTAGATTCTCAGTGCTGGGCTTTAACCCGCTGAGACACCAGGGAGGGCCAACTCAGACTTTTTTTGGAAAGAACTTTAGACTTTAAAAAAACACAAAACCCGCGCAGAGGCGGCCGAGGCCTGGCCTGCGTTTCGGAGTGACAGCCGGGAGCCCCGGCAGGCCCGCAGACGCTCCGGCCTGGGTGAGCGCTTGCTCCCAGCTTCCTTCCAATCGCCCACTTCCTGTCAAGGATCCTGAGCGGGCCCCACCCTGCGCTCAGCTTTGCCTCTTCTCAAGTCTCCTCCAAGCTGGGACGGTTTTGTACTTCAAAGGGCTTGGTCTGATGCTAGGAGGGGTTGTTTAGAAAATACCACAATGTAAAATGTGGGCAGTTACTTTAATGGTTAAGTATTTTCCAACCCTATAAACAAAATTTCTCTCCAAACAGAGACTGACTGTGCTTTGAGTCAGTAGCTGGTTCATTAAACAGTAGTATTTTATTTGCGTGTGTTTGAGCACCAAGAGATTTTTGGGTCTTGGTCATTATACAATGGAAACAGGTTATTGACCCTAATAGACTCAGACATATAGTGCTGGTCAGAAAAACTAGCGGGGGTTTCACACTGCAGCCTAATTTCTCAAGCACTGGAGAGAGTTTGGGACAGAATGATTGATCGGCGCCCTAGCCATGTCGGAAGGAAGGTTGGCCTTCATGAGAGGGAGTTTTGTTTCTAAACCCGCATTCGTTCCCCACCAGGACACCTCTAAAAGCTTGTTGCAGACTGAGGACCCCGCCTAGAGGGGGCTGTGAGTTCCCAAAATGCGGCAGGAGGTACATCCGAGGCAGCCTCCAGCGGAGGTGGGAGGGCCCGACCTTGCAGGCCCTGGGAGGTGAGGCTCTACGGAGGAAAAGCGCCAATTACTCAAAGTCCTGCTCTGCTAATTAACTCAGGCTATAACCCTGCTTCACATCTCCAGCTTTAAAATTGATCTAGAAAATTCCAATCCTGGGTAATGACACAAGATGAAGATATTTTCAGCAGTTACAGCCTCGGGTCCCAAATTTAATCAGATGTGCTTGTAGTTTCATTAAACAAGGTGAGTTATCATTCACATTGTTGCTTTAATTAAGCTCATTTGGACACTAGGCTCATTCCTATTAATGCGTGCATTATTTCTAAAGGACAGGAAACAGGAATACTTTACAAATACGCCGCCTTTACTTTTTGCCATCTTCAAGGTAACACTTGATTATGATAAAAAAATAGAAAATAACCATTTTCTCCTTAAATTTTAACAGTAAGCTAAAATTTCATGCTTGTGGAATATTTTAATAGTTGCGGTTTCCTTACTGAGGAATCAAAGAATGAAATGTGAAAGTGTTGCATTTGAATGACAATAAAATAATACAATTCACTTAGAAATAGCTTTCTAAAGTGTCTGCTATTTGTGATGGTTTACCTTTTGCTGACAGTTTTAAAATGTATTAGGTAAAATATGATCTTAACAAGAGGAACAGCTCAATGGTTCAAGTATTCATTTATTTCAATAAATCCCCCAAAGCTAGGAGAATTCAACATTCAGGTGCATGCTGAATGCCTTCAATTCTGTTATGTCATGGAAATTTCTTTAATGTACTCCTATCTGTCAGGAAAAATGCTGTGAAGTGGGTGCAGCATACAAGCTTGGGGTTTCTCCATTTTGTCCTCTTACGCATTCGCTGGCTGTAATTTCCCCTATCAAGCAAAGATTGTCTCTGTGATTTAACCAAGACTTTGATGTGCTGGTTTATCCCAGTTCTAGTCTGGTTAAGACTGGCCTGTGCATCTGGTCAGTTGTTAATACACTAATTCATTCAAATGCAGAATGATGTGAAGAATTAAAAAGTCAGCAGTTAAAAGCATATTAAACAGGGGCCCTCCCTGGTGG
>NW_004567111.1:573501-586334 GCF_000260355.1 Condylura cristata | reverse complement strand
TCTGTATGTACAAATAAATAAAATCTTTATATATATATATATATAAACTTCACAATAACTTCCAGTTGAATGGGAAATAAAAGTGGCAATTACTAAAATGTGACATGATCTTTACATGGGGCGGTACCTTCCAGAAAACAGCAGCACAGAGAGTGTTATAAAAACACTTCCGTGTGGAGCCTCATTAGCGCCCCACCTGGGAGTGGGTGCAGGCTACCCCACGTGTGGCTGCTTCTCCACCGGTCACCACCACCAAGTTACGTCACAGCGTTTGGTTGTCTGGTTCATTCCCGAGCTCATTTTCGTGGCTCACTGTTTATAGTCTACACGTAATGTAAGTTTTCTCACATGTTTTGCTTGGTAACAATGCACGACAAATAAGACAACCGCGAAAAGAAACAGTGGCCTTCACATCCCGTCAGCTAGTGGACGAGCTTAGGAGAGGAGCAGCCGAGAGGAGCAATAGCGGGGGCAGGCGGACATCAGGACAGCTGCACGCATGTGCGCCCAGGCGACCGCAGGCCTCAGCAAGACGCTGCCAGACGGAGCTCTTGACTGTGAAGTGTCTTTCACGTCCGTTTTTGCCTGGAGGCCTCTGCTGAGTGGCGAGCTCTGGTGCGGTCAGGGACAAACCAGCAGCCAGCGTGGTCCGTGAGGTCCGACCTGGACTCTACCTGCCCGCTTCTGACCCAGAGCCTTGAATAATCTGTGTAAGTTCACTGACGTGTTCACTGGCGTGCTTCACTGGCGTTTCCCTTTGGGGTGCTGCTGCCTTTTACAGCTCTCTGTGGGGGAGGGGAGCTTCATGGGTTTGGATCCCATTTCCTTCACGGCAGATGACGTAGAGAATCTTCCATACTGGCTGTTAGTATGTGTTCCTTGGAGACATGTTTGTCCAAATCCTTTGAACATTTTCACGAGTCCTTGAGTTGCCGAGTTGTAGGAATTCTTCCACATTCTGACTATTAAATCCTTGTCACAAAATTCAAACAAATATAGCTAGGCCAAAAGCCAGTGGAGAAAACTCAGCAAACTCCGCTGGTATGTTTTATGCCTTTATCTTTAGATGCAGAACTTGGCATCATCTGCCACGAAGGGAAGGGACTCAGGAAGCTCCTCTCTAGCCCACAGAGGGCTGTCACAGAGCAGCAGAATCCCCCAGGGGAATCACTAAGCACACAGAGATTAGCAACTAAAGACCACGCGTGAGCTCCTCTTGATTCCCCTTCCTCATACCTGAGATGCTGATTAGCGCAGATACAGAAACTGAAACTGTCGGACCATTCCCCAGTTTCCCACAGACCACGGCCCTCTGAGCTCGAGTTTCAGTGTCGTTTCCTGTCTCAGCAATTACAAATTCTGAAGACAGGCAGCTTCTTCCTCCAGCGCTCTATTCTGTCCACAATTACATAATCTATCACCACGCTAATCCCTTCCTGACGTTCGAAATTCATGAAGGATTAGCTGTTCTCTTCAATAAATATGTTTCCTCCCGAACAACTGAAATTGGAAACGAAGCAACTCAGACACATACCAGATACTGTCTTCTAACAGATTAAGATCATTTTTTCTTAGGAGATGTCCAGATAATGGGAGAGAATGCCACTTGATTTTAGTAACTCTATCTTAGTCCTTTATTTCATTTTTCACTGCCAGGTGTCTTTTGAAAAATAAATCAAAACACAAACTATTCTTCTGGGTTCAATCTCACATTCAAAATTTACAAACAGAGCTATGCTCACAACTTCTCATGACAGTTCCATTTCATTTCATTTATTTATCGCTATATCCTGTCAGCCCATATGATTCAGGGCGGGACAGGAATGGATCGTAATAAATTAAAAACCCCACTGGCTCCCCAGCGCTGTGGGGACGTCGTCCACGCGCGGACTGGCCCTCCCGCTCCGTCTCCAGCCCCTCCGCCATCTTCTGCTTCCACTGCAGCAGGTCCAATAGTGAAGAGTGAGTTAGCACTTTCGGAAATAGGAAAATTGAAATTTGAGCCAAGGGAGTCAGCAGTGTCCGGCTGAGAGGAAACCGTGGACAGCAGCAACTGGGGTGCCTGGCCCGGTGGAGCCTTCCAGAACTTCAGGTGGGCAGAGCGCTGGGCAAACGTTACCCAGTTGATGGTGACCACGGCCTCAGAATGCCGGAAGACGACAGCCAGGCACCCACCTCGTGGCTGCGGAGAGGCGGCAGCCCGAGGGGCTGGGTGGCATGCACTGCACAGCTGAAGCTGCCTCCACGCCGGCTCCTCACCGTCTCCTTCCCAGCAGGCTGCGCCGGAAGAGCCCTGACTCGGGCTCCCTGGTGGCCAGAGCGCAGCCCTGTGAAGCTGCCCGCAGCTGCTGCAGCAGAGTGTGATCCCCGGCCAGGGAGGGACCCCAGGGTGCCACAGGTCGCTCCTGTCTCCCCGCTGCCCCCTCAGCAGTGCATTTCAGTGGATCCGCCTGTTCTGCTCCCCGCTCTATCTCTGGGGAGTCCTCGCACCCCTGCACCTCTGGCCTGCACCCCAGGTCTTATATGCAGAAATAAATAAAATAAAACACTCATTGGCTCTCTATAATATGTCCAGTACGCTGCTCTAGTAACTTAAAAAAAATCAAAAAGCATAAAGAATTTTTCCCTTTGCTGTCTTTAAGTATATTTAGAAAAGCAGCACAATAAGAGATAATAGAGTTACCTGTCCCTTATCTGGAAAGAACATCAGAGTATCCATTGTTTGGATATAAAACGGTAATTAAAAACCTTGTCATCTAAAGGTTAATAAGATATTCAAAAGAAATGATGTTATTATAACTAGGTCCTTCAATTATTTATCCAAATACTAATTTAGTTTATTCAGGTACAATTAAAAATTTAAGTCTTTGAAAGGTATCGCGTTTTCCAGTCTCAGATTTAGAATTTGATGTGCCCACGGAGGCACAGCTCCGCTCCGGTGAGGCCGGAAGGAAGGGTCCTTCAGATGCCTGGACGCCAGGCTAACCCAGACGCCCCCTCTGGTCCCCCCGATGCCCCTGACAGCCCCCCTCAAGCTCCACAGAAACGAGCAGGTTGCTAATGTTGGAGGCACATGGGGGCGCCTGACAGACTCCGCTTAGGCAAAAGGCAAAGAGTGTGCACTGTCTGTTCCCCAACATCTGGACTTCTCGGTGCGTCTGGATGTAAGGAGCGCCCGAGCTCCGTGCGCAGCCATGTCGGGGAGCCAGGCAGTGTGGTGCTTGGGGGTGCTCCCCGTACCTGTAAGAAAGAAGGTCGCATGGTCTGTTCTGTGTGCCATGACAACAAGATCATTACCCGGCCTCCAGAGGCGCCTATTACTGGGGCCGAGACGAGGGGGCAGGGGTGCGCGTGAGGAGCCCTGATTGAATCTGCCCGGGCTCTCACAGCAGGGGCGGGCAGCCGTGAACCGGGTGGAAGCGACTCTTCACAGGAGGGTCGTTTTTCCTGATTAGTTTGATCGATTCATTTGGATCATAGCTACATGACTCCTTTTTGATTAAAAAGAACGACGTTGCTGGAGCCATAATGGAAGACATTTAATTTGATGGCAGAGAATTAAACACGTAAATGGAATGCATCTTGGAAGCGCGCCGTTCGTCCTCATTTGATGCAGCTCTCGGGTCGTCAGCGCCCCCGGGGCAGCCATTAGCTCCCCTCTCACACAGCTAGAAGGGCTTTCTGTCTGACTTCCCGGGCGCTGATGAGACAGTAGCAAAAAAGGGCCTTCCGCCCACCTCATGCACATTTGTAAGTGGGCATCCAGGCTTGCCATGACCACAGAGCGTGAGCAATGATGCCTGGTAGATGATGTGTGACTATAAACTATGACGCGATGTATAAAGATCGTTAATGACATCAGGGTTGTCTTCCAAGGCGCAATTAATGTTCAGAACTGCGCCATGTTGCACCCTGAGTGGAACACTGATGGGGTCCGGGGAGGTGGGAACAAACACGCCGCTCGTCCTGTTTCTCCATTCTCCCCCACCCCAGAAGTCAGCTGGGATTTCTCTAGATCTCTGCTCCTGAGATCATCTTCTCTCAGCTTCTCATCTATGTTTAACGCCCTTAACAATCACAGCCATTTTAATAACACTGAGAAGTATCTGTGACAGTTGCGATATTCTCAGGAATTGTGAACAACTAGACTAAGTCCACGAAGCCTGCGGGGCAGGACAGCACAGAAGAGGGTGGCCGGGGAAAGGCACAGCAGGCGCCCCGTCATCCAGTGACCGCGGAAATGCCCAGCCCTCGTGGCTCTTCAATCGAGGCCACGGGTCATTTCCCCGCCACAGGTCCCCCCATAGAGAAACAGATCCTAACGTGGCCAGGTGCACCCCGTAGCCCGGGACGTGGCGATGGGGGGTGAAGTGGCGTCCCCTTTGGGACAGCCACTCGCAATGCATACTGGGGGGTGTCTAATGTGCCTCCCCTGACCCCCTAATTCCTCCTTTGGCACTCTCTCCTGAAACATCAATCCTAAACATGGAAAGCCATTTGTTAGCCAAGAGGATCACTGCAAAATCACTCAGCGGAAGTAAGCGACTGGCTGGGGGAGGCTCTGACTACTTTTCTCAAGTGGAGATCGCCCCTTGGCTGGAGGTCCGTCCCTCCCCCGCCCCGCCCGAGGCTTTTCATCCTTGAATCCATCTTAATTGCCCACATGTCATGCCTATCATTTTTGAGGTGCTTAATTTATTTGACGTCTGTTCAATTGAAGGGATTTGGCTGGAGACCACAGATGCCGTGTGTGCCCGGGTAACTAACTACCTTTCACAAGAGCATCATTCCAAGAGAAATGTGTCTAATTAACTCTTCCCTTAATTAACCGGGGCGCTCACGACTGGGGAGGGCATAAGCTCTGTCATGCTCATGTCTACCGGAAACCTCGCAGATTCATCAAAACATCAGCAGGTGAATAAACAAAGCCGTGGCGAACAGGGGCTCTCGGCTGGTGACACACTTTCTGCGTACATGGAAAAAGGTTCAAAACCACAGTCTTGAGCAACATGACTTGTAGCATAATGTCATCCAGACCTTCACAGCTCATCTCACCTCCCTTGTGGGGAGTCCTTGACCACTGGAATTCCACCCAGAATTATCGCGGCTCGAGAAGCCGAAGACCATGATCGCTATCGATTTACGTTTCTCAGAATCCTGAGTGACATCTGAGGTCACCAAGACTCAGAGTTTGAAAGGAGAAGGCAGAGTTTATTCCAGTCCAGAAAGCGTGACGGACACCCTGGAGCCAACAGCATCCCGGGGGAGACACGCAGGCCAGGAACACACGTGCGGCGGGAAGACCTGCCCCTACGAGGAGGCGTCGCTCGCGGGAGGGCAGAGCTGGGCACAAAGAACCAGCCACTCTTGTGCGCTCATTCCCAATTCCCAGTCTCCGTTAACACACCGCTGCCCTGCTCGCTGACCTGAGACAGCTGGGACGAATGGAAGCTTCTGCTTGTACGAGGGCATGTCTTATTCGAGGAACTGGCCAGCGTGTGGCTCAGTTCTCAGCCTCAAACTCACCGTGGCACCACACTTTCATTGTACAATGCCAGCGTTCTCCTACTTCTGCAGCATGGAGGGCTGCTCGCAGGTGAGCAGAGGCAGCCATTTCATTCTTCATTTGAAAAGCGCCTCTCTGCCAGAGGAGCTCGGCTGGCCGCAGGGAGTTGCGCGGAGGCTGTGACCCACGAGCTCCGTGACCCACGAGCCCTGTGACCCACGAGCTCCGTGACCCACGAGCCCTGTGACCCACGAGCTCCGTGACCCACGAGCCCTGTGACCCACGAGCTCCGTGACCCACGAGCTCCGTGGGTTCTGCGGACGCCGGGCTGGGCATTTGCCTCCCAATGCTCTTCTCTCCTGCTCCTCCTCCTCCTCTTCTTTGCTCTTAATGTCCCGGTACTTCAACTACCAAGATGTGACTTTTTCTAACATATTAAAAAAGGAACCATGCTCCTTCTCGTTGCCGATGTTTCTTTATATCAAACATCGCCATTTTATTTCATCGAATATAAAGGAGAAACGTAGTGCAGCTAACAAGGACATTATGCTGCAAACATGACGATCACCAACAAATAAGTAAATAAATAAAACTCGGATATTCTTTTTATATTAAATGATGCAAATGTATCAACCCCCTTATCATAACGCAATGGAACCGTCTTTGATATAAAGTCCTTGTATGAGTGCCAAGATGAGCGAGGACTTAGACAGGGGAAGCAGCAATCTGATGAAAAAGTGCCTCGGAGACATTCAAATATCCTCAACGATGCTATAACATATTTTCCTGTAAAACGAGATGGTTCCTCGGCTCTTCCCACCTCCCCCGTTCACAGTGTTCCTGCTGGAAGGACCTTCATCTGCGGTCTGCCGGAGGGTCACAGCAGAGACCTAGCAGGGAAGGGAGTTCCTGCAGCCTCCCACTTTGCTCCTCTTAAAGACAAGCAGGTTTACCACCCAGCTCCAGCTGAGACCGCCTATCAGTTTTTACAGAACCTCCTGAAAAATAAAAGTTCGGGGCTGTTCTTTTAATCTGAAAACTGTCGGATCTTAAAATACGTCTTCTCGCAGATCTCATCAACTTTCTAATTAATAAGACACCTATTTACTGGTGTTCTTTGGTTTGCTGGCTCAGAGCAGAATGCTGTAAATAAAAAGTGAAAAACAATTCAACTGCAATTTAAAGGTGGCAAAATGCAGACATTCCCAAAGCTGCTTTACGTCCTGCATTTGGAAATCATAAAAATAAAATCCAGGCGAATCAGAGTAGCGATACAAAGTCTGTCCTCTACGAACTGCGAGGCGCTGGAAACCCAGAGTCGCAATCCACGGAAAATGCAAGCGCGTGGAGAAGAGCGACGCATGCAGCAGATCCGGCATGAGAGGGACAGGCACGGTGAGCCGCGCCCCGGCACTGACCTTGAAAGTGCAGGCACGCGGGCTCTCAGGGAGCGCGGACACGCGGACGCCTGGGACTTACGTAATGCCACAACAATGCTCCTCCGGTAAATACAACTAAATTCATTAAAAGTAAAACAGGGAGCTGAACCCTGACTGTCCACACCCGAGAATGAGCAGAGATTCTGGGGTAACCCTGACATCCCCACCCGGCCATAAGAGAAATCTAGTCCATTTTTAAAAATTTTTTTTTAAAGATTTATTTATTTGTGCATACAGAGCTGGGGTACAGGCCAGAGATGCGGAGGGTGAGAGGCTTCACCAGAGACAGAGTGGGGAGCAGAACAGGCAGATCGAGGAAGTCCACTGCTGAGGGGAGCAGCGGGCGGGTCAGGAGAGGTCTGCCGCGCCATGGGGTCACCTCCGGGGCAGGCGGGGATCGAACTCATGCGGAAGTGGCTTTACTTCTCAGTGCTGTGCTTTAACCTGCTGCACCACCAGGGAGGGCCCATTTAAAAAAATTTTTTAAAGATTTATTTATTTATGCCCTCAAGAGCATGTCAGCGTGCGGGGGTGGGCGGGCTGAGAGGCTTCACCAGGCACAGAGCAGGGAGCAGGACAGGTGGACCACTGAAACCCGCTGCTGAGGGGAGCAGTGGGGAGACAGGAGGGGTCTGCTGCGTCCTGGGGTCCCTCCCTGGCCGGGGAGAACTTGTGCTGCGTGGCTGTGACAGCTTCAGAGTGCTGAGACTTAACCCCTGCGCCCCCAGGGAGGGCCCAATCTAGTCCATGTTTTATGCTTCATTCATACCAACCATAAAATAAGGATCACAAGAATTTGAGAAAAACCCCATACTTAAAGAGACTAAAACCAAACTGGAACATTTGAAGGAAATAAAGAACAAGCTGACATACAGAGGAGAAAAGGCCAATACTCAAAAAACCTAATCTCGTAGAAATTAAGGGGCAATCTGCATGGGTGGCGCATGAAACGGTGTTATGAATCGAAATCGAAGGGAACCGTCTGTGGATTTGAGCACGCGATGGCTGGAATTGCTAGCGCGACGTCTAAGGCGGTGAGACCCGAGGAAGAAGCGCAACGGGGCCAGTCGACAGTGGCCAGAGAGAAGGCCAGGGTCTGCACAGCGAGGCGGCGGCGCCCGGGGGTCTGCTAGCCAGGGGGCTCTGCCTTGCCGAGCCCAGAGGGTGAAGGCAAGTGGCACAGCCATGTATTTTCCAGGACGAAAGCCCGGCCCAGCCGCCACGACACTGCCTCTGAGGCCACTGCCACGCCGGGCTGCTCGCCAAGCCAGCGGCTCCCAGGATGACCTGACCCCCGCGCCCAAGCGCCCGGCACTCCAGCCCAGAGCGCTGCGGCTTCTAATCAGCTGCTGCCCCGCGGCCCCTGACTCCCCTCTCCAGCACCCGACCCCCAGGGGCTGAACATCCCCGGGGTGCCACCTGCTCCCCGCGTCTGGGGTGCCACCTCGGGGAGGCCCAGCTGACCGGCCCAGGCCGCCCCTCTGGCCTTCTCGCCGGCCGAAGCACCTCCCTCTCCGTACACCAGCGGCCAGTTCTCCTGAAAGATGCACTTGCCAGGAGCCACAGCGGCCATCTGCCTGCCCCAGGCCCACCCTTTCGCGCGATCTCCTGTGCCCAGAGCGCTCCAGCCCGCCCCTGTCTCACCCCAGCTGGCTCAGCTCCCGCGCCCACCGTCCTCTCCCGAGCCCTCCTGGCTCCGGATCGCGCTCCAAGCGCGCCCTGACGCTGGAATTAGCCCCCCGAATTTGGCTCATTGGCCTTGATTTTGTCTCCCAAAGCCCACCCCACCCCACTTTTCTGTTAGCCTCTTCACTGCACAGCAGAGGGCAAAGTGGGGGAGGGGATGAACCCAAATAGGGGGGCCAACGACACCCTGCCGTGGGGAGAGATGGCGTCTCCAGGACTTCTTCTGAGGCCTTGGTTTCCCCAGACCACATCCCCTGCGCCCCAGGAAGCCTGGACAAAAGCAGGTGAGCACCCCTTCTCCCAGCTGGGCCCCCCAATACCCTGCTCTGCTACCCCAGTAGAAACAGCGACAGAATCCGGAAACTGCTTTTCATCTGCTCAGACGCTGGTGGGCAGCATCTCGTGCTCCTGCGTCCCGTGGGCCACTCGCGACCCCTCCCCGCCAGGCCCCTGCGACACGGTCACCTCTGCCCACCGACCAGGCCCCGGGTTCAAGCCCGTCTCCCGTGGGGTTTGTGATGGGGCGCCCAGGACGTCTCCCTGTACCGGCGGGCAGTGGCGGGGTCAGCCGGCCCTCGGCCCTCGCGTCCTCCCGCCCCGGCCTCCCTCTCCGGCCGCAGCGCGTGGAATGAAGCATCACAGGCAATTTCGCTCTGGCTCTGGGCAAAGGCGATTTTTAATGTCCTTTTCATCAGACTGACTTCTGAGAAGTGTTTTCTATTTTGGAAATTGGAATTCAGTTCTTTCAGGTCTGGGAAACACATCTCCAGCTAACTAGGAACATTCTGGCAACTCTTTCCTATGTCCAGCGCCAGTCTGTTTCTATTCGTTTTTAAAAATGTACAAAACATCTTTCTTTGCTTAAAATCACTTCTGCTTTGGGTTCTTCTTTCCAAAACAGTAGGAATAAGCCTATCCTTTTCCCATCAAATCATAAATAAAATGTAAGTTTAAAAGCCTTAAATGACCACAACTTCGTATCATGGTTTTCAGCGTTTTCCCAAGTGATGACAATTGCGTTTAGCTGACTGAGTATAACCAAAGGCCTCATGTGTTGCCAAAGACTAGTGTGTCTGTGCTCAAGTCCCCCATCAAGTCATGGGGGACACTGAAAGATTTGGCAAAGCAAACACCTCCACTTTTTTATTTTCAGAAATGTAAATGAAAGATGCTTGCGAGGGAGATTTTGCTGCTTTTGCAACTTCACAGTTTGCAATATTGGGCTGTGACTTCTCTGGCATGTCAGAGGAACTCTGATCTTGCTGTTCGAGTCGTACTGAGAATCACATTTAACTTTTCATCACCTGTGACCTAACCTACCTACTCGGCAAAATAAAGCACTATTAGGAAGCCGAGTGTGACTCCTCGGAGCTAAGTGAGGCAAAAATTTACTTTTTGTCTCGAGCCAGCCAGCCTGGGCATGAAATCCTTCCCTGAGACGCTCCTGCTTACCTACCGGAGTATTTGAACACATTTCTAAGAAAATATCGGTCGAGTCCATATGTCATTGAACTTGAACTAGCTCTTGATAAAAGTAGTTAGTAGTTCAAGGTCCCAGCCGGAGAGAAACTAAGTTTTGCCCACAACATCACAAGCTAGACATTCGAAAACGTCACAGTTTGCTGGAAATCATCCTGACTACTTAGAGACAGAGAGAGCGGGGTCAACGGCGTCGGCCATGGGGGGCCCGGGAGACTGAGAACTGAACTGAGGCTGGGGGGTCCGGGAGGGACGCACCCCACGGGGGAGGGCGGCCTGGCGGTGGGTGTGCGGCCAGGTCCCTGAGAAGAGGGGCGAGCCTGGACCGGAAGTCACGACAGCGTTATGAGCCAACGTCACCCGGGCCAAAGTAATGCCTTTCAAATGAAGGAGGAGCGGTGCGAGGCGACGGCCAGGAACTGCTTCTCTAAGCCGTCCACTATTAATAAGTGACTGCTTGATACTGCAAGGACCTTGCTTCCTTGGGGAAGCGAGTGATGCCACTTCCTAGGTTCTGTGCCAAGGCCCAGGGCGAGGGCACATTTCCTGTCTGCATCTTGTGAAAAGTGAGCATGCCCGCTCTTCCTCCCGGCTGGGACGTTCTGAGCTTCTAGCGGCTGCGGCAGGCACATGGCTGAGTCTTGTTCCCTACTCACATTTGTTAAGAAGGTGGTACGTGCTTCATGGGCCACCGATGTTCACATCTGCGGATTCAGAGGGCTGTGCCCTGGGATCGGAGACCAACAGCAGCTAGCGGGCACGAGGCAACGCTCCCTCGGGAGGATGGCCTGTGCTTGCCTTTTGTTGTGGATGTATTGATTTTACATTTTGCATGCATGCGAAACACCTGATGATTGGCCTTGACAGTGGGGGAGTGGAGCTTCCGAGATAAATTAATGAGGTAAAGGAAGAGGCTGGCTTACAGAACAGCACGAGCTATTTTATTGTTCTGAATATTAAAGCAAAAATGTGAGAACATTGCCAGTGATTGAGAATGAGAATTCATCATTTTCCCTGTACTTTGCGCAATTTTCACTGCTAGAAGAACATCTCGAACTCCACTGGAAACGCTAAATTTGCTTTGTGAATTGAACAAAAAGCTACACTTAGCAAGTTTGTTCCAAGTGTTTAAATGCTGATTTCAGGAATAATTAGTGAGATGACTTTCTGAGGATCAGGGCATTTGCCAACTCTTTCTCCCTGGGGAAAAAAAAGCCTTTTTCATGTTTCAACAAAACTAAATGCCAGGAAAGGCCGCCTCAACGTGCCCGACTGCCGGCCATCTCCATGGGCCCTTCCCGCGTCCAGACCTTGCTTGTGTTCTTGGGACGACTTTGTTCTGCAGACGGTGGGAACTGGCCACTGCAGACGGTGGGAACTGGCCACTGCAGACGGTGGGAACTGGCCATTCCGTCCGGAAGCCGCCGGGAGGCCCCGGGACACCACTCCGCTGCCTTCTTCCTGCCTTTTTTTAAAGATTTTTATTTATTTATACAGAAATGGGGTACAGGCCAGAGGGGCAGGGGCGGTGGGAGGATTCACGAGAGACAGAGTGGGGAGCAGAACAGGCAGGTGGATGAGGTGCACTGCCGAGGGGAGCAGCGGGCGGTCAGGAGGGGTCTGCCGCGCCCTGTGGTCAGCTCCGGGCAGGCGGGGATCGAGCTCGCACGGAGGCGGCTGTGGCCAGCCTAACCTGTTGTGCCACCAGGGAGGGCCCCCTTTCTGCCTTTTTAATATTACATAAACATTCCATTTGTCATTCTCTGTCACTTCCAGACCCGCCCCTGGTTCTGGGTGACCCGAGACTGATTGACCACCGCAGGCATCTCTCTGCCTGGCGTCCTCTGGGGGACGCGTAGGCTCGGGGAGGGAGCTTTATCACTCCAGCCACTCCCCGGGGGACTGAGCAGGGAAGACCTAGTAGAAGGGGGGCCTTTCAATGCGAAGCCTTCTCAGCCAGCTCCGGGACCGTACCCCAACAAAGCTGCGTGTCTCCCCAGAGCCCTTCAGGTCCGCTGGAAGCTGCCCCACAGCTGTGCGGCAGCTGCTGCACAGCTCCCCAGACCGAGGGGCGTTCGCTCACGCAGCCTGAGCCCCACTGCAGACCCCCATCTGGAACTCGAGACGCCCCCGCCTACTGCGTGAACATTTCCGTCTTCCTCTCTGTTGCATTTGCTGCTTTTGTTTGCTGGAGTTAAATGAGCAGCTCCCAGCCAGCCCTGACTTTTCCTCTCCTTAGCTGCTTTGTCCTCAGGAGAGGGGATCAAATGTGCATTTACACTCCCTGGACTTAAGAGCTGGCCTTGGCCTCTGATCGCTGGCTAGGCCCCCTCATCCCCATCCCATGAGCAGGGGCAGAGTGCGGGTGTCTGCTGCCCCGGGCCCCCAGGCTTCGGCCTGGGCTGCAGCGCGTGGCCGAAGCAGGAAGCGCAACACGGAAAGGTGAAAGCCTCCTGCTGCGTGCCCGGCCCTGCTCTCCTGACCTTCTCCCCGAATATTGGATTTTAAACTTCGACTTTCCAGACCAACTTTTAGAGTGAATCTGTTCTTACCCCGTGTGGATGGTAGCATAGCAAGAGAGAGGAGTGGCTTTATTTTCGGTTAGGTCCCAACAATGTGGCAAGTCTAACATTTCCTATTAGTTTCTACTTCATAGCACCGTGTACTTCAAATGGGGTTTATGTCTAAATGCTGCCGCTGTCGAACATTTTACTTTTTTTTTT
>NW_004567111.1:571518-573372 GCF_000260355.1 Condylura cristata | reverse complement strand
ACCCACTCCCCATCTCACGCCTCTTGAAGACGCGGGTTTGCTGCAGACTGTGGAGCAGGAGCTTCGGCAGCTGCAGCGGCAGATGAAAAGCGAGCGAGCAAGGGGTCAGTGCCCGCAGTGAGGCCTCGTCCCAGGGCTGGCTGGCCGAGAGCTCCGCCCAGGCGACGCCTGTGGGAAGGTCCCCAGGGAAGGCGCTTGACGGGCCTGGAGCCCCGGCGGCCTGGCTCTCTGGGTGCCACGCTGGCGTCCCATTTGTCTTCAGGAGGAAGTGACCTGATGGCACCATCCCCTGGCCGCTGCCCCCGCCGGCTCCCAGCACAAGCCTGGGCCCAGCACGCTCCTCGAGACTCCCGGTGCCCGCGCTGGTGGGGCAGGGATGAGCCCTCACACCTGCTGCCGATGGCGCATTTCCCGCCCCCGGCTTAAAACTTTCCTTAAAGTTTGCTCAGATCGTGTCTTTAAGATCGCTCCGTGTGTCTCCATGCCGGGGCGGCCGACAGACGTCAGACACGCCCCGCCCCGCTGACCCCCGTGCCCCTGACCGCTGCTTCACTGCCGCACAAGGGCGTGCACTTGTAAGCGAGCACCATAGTGCCTCTTGAACCTTTTTATCTTCTTACCCGTGTCTGGGGAAAAACAATTTCCCAATCTCAATTTCAAGGGACGAAATGGGGGGATGTACCTGCCGTCCCAGCCGAGGCGCCGGGCTCACAGCAGGCGGGAGAGGGTCAGCACCGACATCTTCCGGGCTCGTCCACGTGGTGGTTGTCTCAACTGTCAGAAGTTTCCCCCTTCTGCGGGATCTCAGGCAGCCGCAATTCCACCGTCACCCCAAGAAGTTCTAGGCTGAGGCTCGGAGCCCGCGCGCCTGCAGAACCCACCGGCAACTGGGGCCTGAACAGAAATGGCCTCAGAGATGTTCCCCGGTTTGCGGCCGAGCTGGGTCATCTCTCACCAGATAAGTAATATTCCAGACCGTCAACACGAAGTGAGGGTAGTAACTCAGCATGTTGTCTGAACCCACCTTGTGGACTTTAGAGAAGCCCAGCTTCAGACGCGGGGCGTTGGGCGGCGGGTGGGGAATGTCACAGCGGGAAGGAACGATCCTATATCCTGTAGGTCTGGCCACTCGCAGAATTATAAACGAATGTTGTCTCAGAAAGACATCTCTGTTAACATGAGACTGACTTTTCATGTTCTAAGACACTTAACAACAGCACAGAATTGGAAAAGCATCTAGTGCATGTTATCATTCAACAGGGCATCAACTGGTACAGTAGAAGTCAAAACTAAGAATGAAGTAGAGCAAATGATATAACAGGATTGTCTAACAGAAAGCACAACGGTGACCTTTTGTAAGGGTTGACATTTTTTTCCAAGTTCCTTCACAACTATGTCTGGATGGAGCCCGTGACCGTCCCGTATGGGAGAGCCAGTCTGAGCTGGCCGAAGGAAAAGCATTCGGGAGAAATAACGTGTTGTCCGAAATCTGCCATTACTTTCAGAGCTGAGAACAGAAAACAGTTAGAAATCAATTTCTCCCCTTGAACTTCTAACATCTTGTTCTATATTAGCTGTTACTTTTTGAGAAATCTATTCCTCAGCAAATTATTTCACTGGCATAAGCTTGACCAAAAAGACTGTGTAGTAGAAGTAATAATTTTGAAGCCTGAACAGTCAGAAGCGAAGGAAAGAGACGTTTAGGAAAGAGAGAGCGAGTCTTCTCTGCAGCAAAGCCAGGTCGGGACAATCGGCCCTTAACGTTGCGCTGGAAGCAAAGCCTGACGTTGGTGCACCCTGCGTCCCCCAACAAAACCAGCCTCCCCCATTCTCCTTCCCATAAAGGCACCGGCG
>NW_004567111.1:550473-570743 GCF_000260355.1 Condylura cristata | reverse complement strand
ACGAATGTTGTCTCAGAAAAGAAAATGAAATAGTGGAAGTTAAAGTTTGCTTTGTTCAAAGCATTTTTCAGACAAGGAAGCCTGAACATTCTTCCAGAAATCCATAGAGGGGGATTTATTTTATTTTTTATAAGATTTTGTTTATCATTATGTAGGAGAACTGGGGTACAGGACTCCCTGTACCCTGAGGGGTAAGAGGACTCCCCAGAGACAGAGTGGGGAGCAGAACAGGCTGATGGAGGAAGCCCACTGCTGAGGGGAGCAGCAGGGAGACAGGAGGGGCCAGCTGCGCCCTGGGGGTCCCTCCCAGCTGGGGATGGCTCTGGTGCTGCAGGGGCGGAGAGCTTCACGGTGCTGAGCCCCAACCCCTTGTGCCAGCAGGGAGGCCCCCACAGAGGGTTTCAATAGCACAGAGAAGAACATTTCATTTATATAACTGTACCCAGAGACATCTTGTCCTGATCGAGGTGAGTGTTTCCAATAAATCCAGTTCCAAGCACCTAGGAACTGCTCTCCCAAGAAAACCTGGCTTGACTCTTGGATTTGCTTTTTGAGGGAAATAAATGGTCCCACTTTCACTGCCCAATTTTAAATTTTGAAATTTCGACCACTTCTCCTCTCCGACCTCCCCTTTCATTGCAGTCTCTTACCAGCTAGATGCCATGTCTCCCTCAGATTCTGAAGTCTGTCCCCCAGTTGCATTCGTCGAAGCTCTAATCCCTTATCCCTGGAGGGGTTTTTTTGGGAGATGATGCGGTCATGAGGGTGGGGCCCCCAGCGGGAGATTACTGCCCTGGTAAGAAGAGAGCAGCACGCTGCCCTCGTCGCCCTCCGAGTGAGGACACAGTGAAAAGTGGTGAGTCTGCAGGCAGAGGAGAGCCCTCCGCAGAGGCTGGCGAGGCGGCCCCCAATCCCACACTCCCAGACCCCGGAAACGTGAGCAAAAGTGCCGGTGGCATAAGCCCCCCCCACAGGGTGCTACTGCCGTGTGCCTGTGAAGCTAAGCACTGAGGCCCGGAGAAGTGATGTTTCCAGGCATCTTTGATTCTGGAGGACTCAAGAAGAGGAGGCTTAGTAAGCCATGTCCAGCCAGCCTGCCCGGCTCGGCCCTCCGTGCGGGTGCCCAGAAGGACGGTGGGGGCAGCTGAGTAGGGCTGCCCTGGGACTGACCGAAACCGCGGGCAGGCAGCTGGAGCAGCGGCCCCCAGGGAAGCTGTGGTCAGTGTGACGGACCCTGCATCACACACAGTGGCCAGGGTGCCCTCGCCCCCGGGAGACCGGGGCCAGCTGGCCGCGAGGACGGGGAATTTGAGACTGTTATCTTGCTGTCCGCAGGGAAAAGGGGCTGAAAACCACTTGGACACATTGATTCTATGACACCTGCTCACATCAGTACCTATAAAAATCAGCATCATGTTTGTGTTTAATCTCTATTTTTGATATTAGGATGAGATAGATGAAAAAAAAAATGTAGGAGTAACCCTGAATCAAATCGATTTCCTCTGATGCTCAACCGCAGTGAAAAGTAAATCAAAGGGACGCGGGAGCAGTGGCTTATATCCGTCCCTCACCGGCAGGCACGAAGAGGCGCAGTCTGTGGGGCCTGGGCCCACCCTCCTCCGCTCCTCCCAACGCCTCGCAAGGCCAGAGGCAGGCTCGTGTCCTGGCCGGGCCCAGGCGGCTGCATCTCCATGGCTACCGAGGGGTACTGGGGTAAATGTGCTTCCAGCAATAATTGGCTCTTATTTGTGTGCAAACGGCTGAACAGCATCTTCCAATTTTAAGCACGATCCGTCTAAAGTCAACCGCTGTCATGGATAACACCAGAGAATCCACCCACCAAGAACAGAAATGAGGTTTTAGCCAACATAATTCTTTCAATAACATGAAAACCTCTCTGGCAACTCGCTCATTCCCCTGACACACCCTCCCTGCTTCGCCACATGCCCTTGCTGCCCACCCCGGGCTTCACGCCAGTGAAGACTGAGCTTGCCCAGAACCCTCGTAAAACAGGAAAGCAACAGAGCGATAATGGGATCGGAAGGAAGAGAACTATGGGAGAAAGGGAGAGACCATCATTTTTAGCTACTCACTGCTACAGTGCTCTGGATCAAGTTTACAGAAAAATGGCCATGTCAGTCTAGAAGCTGCCGTTAGACACCCTTGAGGTCATGTTCGCGGCTCCGTCTCTGTTAGCGCACCGAGGAATTTCAAACTTAACTTTACGTTCTGCTACCTTTCTCAGCAATGACTCATTCGAAGACTGTCGTGTGACTGCTCACTGGCCCCTGAAGATCGAGCAATCGTTTGTTCATGAAAAATAAAAATAATATGACTTAAGGCAACCTATGTTTAGCAAGATTAATATTAACCCTGAGCATGTGATCACAGTTTTCTCCCGAGGAAAGCCACTCCCATCACCTCATTTCACAACAGTGGAAACTGAGGCCCAGGGAAGTCAATATCCCTGGAAATCTGTGGGGTGAGCATACTCAGCACAAAAACCTGTCCTCCCGGGAGCTAGTTCAGGCCTTTCCAGGCATCATCATAATCTGCGACTTTAAATAATTATGCATTAGAACATGGATCAATTTTACATAATAGATACCATTTATACTCAACGAGCAATTAGAGAAAATTGCTGTGCATGTTTAAAGATTTGGGAATGGTCAGACATTCGGAAGACAAAACCAAAATATTTGTCAATGTTGTCATGAGCTATTTCAATCGCATTTGTTCTAGAATAGTAACTTTTAGGGCTGAAGAACAGGTTCCAAAGGACATCACAACAGCAAGAGAAGAAACAAAAACAACACTTGGTAAGCACCCGACGGGCGTCTTGTCTTTTCAAAGGACAACCCCTGCTAAATGCTTCCGTTACCATGAAAACTGCCAGTAACTTTAAATTAGATTCAACAAAAGAGCGAGTGCTCCACACGGATATTCACGCTTAGTTTCTGGAATCGAGCCTTTGCCAATCATCTCATTTTGGACTTTGAACTGCCAGCTTTTGACTGTTAACACCGCAGTGAATAGCCTGCTTCCAGACACATCCACGGTTTGGTTTCATAACCCGCCAATGGCTCAGTCTGCAGCCGGGACGAGAGCACATTCCTCCACAGCGCGCCTGGCACAGGGGCGGGGTTAGATGGGGAGGTGAGAGCTAGTCACGGCTGTGTGGCCGGGAGAAAACTCACCGAGGAGCGGCAGGGCTGGGTCTCCTTCCACCCACGGGACATCTGGCTTCAGGGCTCCCACAGGAGAGGACCACAGCTGGGCGCCAGAGCACCCACTGACAGGTCACCCCCATGGGCGCCGCCAGGGCCAGAGCCATCCCCAGCGGAGCCCCTCAGTGCCTGCAGCTGAGCCCTGTCAGCATTCAGAAACGACTCAGGGCTCCCTGCGGGTGCAGGAGTGAAGTCTCAGCACTACGGAGCTGCCCACAGCCCTGCAGCACGACCCTGGCCAGGGAGGGACCCCAGGGCCCAGCAGACCTCGCCTGTGTCCCCGCTGCTCCCCCCGGCAGTGGGCTTCTGTCTGTTCTGCTCCCCATCCCACTCTGGTGAGTCCTTTCTCACACCCCCCCTCAGCTCTTATCTGCTTAAATAAATCTATTAAAAACTGATTTTAAGCAGTAAATAGATGGCTGCAGAGGACTACTGGGCTTGGTGGCGGGGACGGATGCTATGCACATCTCAGGAGGGTGAGCCTGCATCCTTCAAGCACACATAGGCAGCATTGCATACACGCATTGTAAACAGACGTTGCCTCCATAAAAAAAGAATTTAACAAAAAACGAGGGCCCTCCCTGGTGGCGCAGCGGGTTAAAGTGCAGCTCTGAGAAGCTAAAGCCACTGCAGCAGGAGTTCGATCCCCGCCTGCCCCGGAGGTGACCCCAGGGCGCGGCAGACCTCTCCTGACCCGCCCGCTGCTCCCCTCAGCAGTGGACTTGTCATTCGGCCTGTTCTGCTCCCCGCGCTGTCTCAGGTGGGTTCTCTCACCCACCAGACCTCGGGCCCAGCTCTTATATACATAAATAAATAAAATAAATCTTTTTTAAAAAGGTGACTCAATGTCCCAGCGGAGCCTTTGTAAAGTGAACTCCACGGGCTAAGCGCGGCCGCTCTGAGGCCGCGTCCCATCTCCCGAGGGAAGCTACTCCCGGAGCAGGGCGCGGCCAGGGGCCGTGTGGACAGGCAGGCCACAGGCAGGCCCCTTGCCGGGATCCTAGACGGTGCCGTCACCTGTGAAGTGCCAGTGAAGACGCAGCACCAGACTCCTCGCGGATGGGTGAGGTTCAGAGGAGAGTTTGCTTGGAGACGGCTGTGGAGTGAACGCGAGTCTCTGCTGGAGACCTAAGCAGCAGCACCTGCCCGGGCAGCGCCGCTCGGGCCCGCGGGTCCCTGGGCACCGCGGGGAAATGAGGACAGGGCGTTTGCATGTTTTAGCCTATTGCCGCTTTTGTGTGTCTTCTCCTGGCTGGAAGGTGGCTCACTTAGAACGCAGTGAGTCTCCTCCGGAGGGGGCAGGGGGCGCAGCTCCAGCGGCCGGAGCCCTCTCCCTGGGGGGCTCGCTGGGCTGCGTGCAGGGCGCGCCACGGCCACATGCGGCTGGCACCCCACCCACGGGGCTCGGTCAAGGTGAGAGCCTGGGAATCTGCATTCACCTGCCTCGAGCCAGGTGGCGGATACACCGCTGCTACCGGGGGCCTTGTGGGCGGCTGGACCCCAGGACGCCCCAGAAATACTGTGTGAGAACCACATTCCCCCTCTGTAGTAGTGACAGAGTCGTGTGTGCAAACTTGGGGAAGTGCCAGATCTGGGGTCCTGTTTCCTCTCCACAGTGAGGTGTTCGGCTTCTGCGGCATCGGCAGCATTTTCGTGGAAGGAAACGCCACTTCTAAAGAATAAGCCATTTGCTTTCTCCTCATTCCTGACCAGACTTGAACCTTCAGACATGTCAAGGTTTTGTTCCTTACGAGCACGCTCATCAGCGGCGTTCTGGGCGCCGAGGGACCCTGCGAGGCTGGTGAGCAGCAGTGTGCCCTATCGCGCACTGTGCTATTCCTCTTAATTAAAAAACAAAACAAAACAAAACAAAACAAAAACTTTCCTTTTCAGTGTGTCCATTATATTCCTATTCTCAGGTCGCTGCATTTTGCTTTTTGGGGTCAGACAACGTGAACGCCATAACACGCTCTCAATGCACGGAGCAAACTTTGCTGAGAACACACTCCCCTACCTGTCCCCGGCCCAGGCCGAAGTCCGGGGACCCTCGGCTGTCCCCCAGTGCCTCCCCACACCTGATCGCCCACCAGCCCACGCCGGGCCTGCCCCGTGTTCCTCCAGGTGATTTGCGACTCTTTTCTCCCCTTTCATCTTATCAACCTAGAAACTAAAGCGAAAGGGAGGCACGTTTGCAGAAGAGCGGAGGCCTGGTGTCCTTGTGCGTCGTGCTGAAGCACAGAGACACGCGGGCTGGCTGAGGAGCCGGCGTGAGGCTGCTTTCGGGCTGAACCCCTTTTTCATTCCCACTGAGCCAGCAGGAGGACAGAGTTTCGGCACGCCCTCACACTACCCCTGTTTGTTCGTGAATTCAGCTTAACAACGTGCGTCTCTCGGCACGGGCTGCAGTGACGCGGTGCCCGGGCCACTTCCTCGCGGGTCACTGCCCAGGACACTTGCCCGGCGGCTACGGGCTGGGGGGGACTGCAGTGACAGGCCTGCCTTGGCTCTGCAGAACGCAGCCTGTTAACAGAATGAGAGTCAGCTGGAAAGGATCTAGAAAAGTTGTATTACTGCCCAGTTTTTCTTTTTTCCTGAAATATCTCCTTTCTGGGAACACCCAAACCTATCTTTCTGCCAACACGCTTCTATGCAGTGATTTCTATCAGAAACTGTGCTGAGGACAAGGAGTCCTGGATGCAAAACAGGAAATGTCTTCTGACCTGACAAAGATACTTCCCAGGAGCCTAGCTTTGTACATGAATTCCCAAATATTTGGGGCAGGTCTTGCATGTAAACGAGAGCGTCGGGGCATGTCTGGCACTATGGGACACGGAGCAGAGCCAAACGGACGTAAACGGACGTAAACACACGCAAGGATGAAAGCACTCTGTGTGTGGAGGGGGGGGAGAGTTTAGAATGACTGTGAACACGTGAGGTAGTCAGTAAGTGACATAGCACTAAGTATTAAGGGTCGGATATATCACCAGTTTTGCTTATTCCCAGCAAAACTAGGTAACGCGATAGCCGGTCAATCATAGAATGGCTTTACCACCTGCTATGGACTGTGCTATCACAGATCTTCATGCCAGTGTTTGCCAAAGTGCTTCATTTATCAGCCATGACCTTTGAAAATAGAGAATAACACTAAAACAATGCAAAAAATATTTTGTATTTTCGATTGAAATTTCATAAACGTGTGGAAATTAGGGACATGTTCTTAAATGAAGAAGAATTCACAAAGGAAGTTATTTTGGCATAAAACGAAAATACAAGCACAGATAAAAGAGTGTGGAATGTAGCAAAGGGAGCTCAGAAGAGAGTTAATAGCTGCAAATTTCTATATTCACAAAGGCAGACATGTCTGAAGTCAACAGCCTGACTTGATACCTAGTAGCCAGGAAAAGAAGAATACAGTAACCCCAAATTAGCAGGAGGAAATAATAAAGAAAGCACAGAAATTAGCAAAATAGGGGTAGACAAATAGGAAAATCAATAAAGTTAAACTGGTGTTTTTTTAAAGATCAATAAAATTGATAAACCCTTAGGTTAACTAAGCAAAAAAAAAAAAAAGAGAGAGAGAGAGAAGATTCAAGTAACTAAAATCAGAATTTAAAGAGAGGACATTAAACTGATGTTACAGAAAAAGAAAGACTTCTGAGACTACCATGAACATTATCTGCCAATACATCCAACAGTCTAGAAGAAATGGAAAAGCTCTTAGCAACACAAGCTACCAAGACCGTATTACGAAAGAACAAAATGTCGGAACAGCTCTATAACCAGTGAGAAACAGTGATAAAAATCTCCCCAAAAAGGAAAGCCCAGAGCCAGATGGCTTCCTGGAGAATTCTACCAAACATTTAAAGAATTAACATTAATCTTTTCCAAACTCTTCAAAAAAACTGAAGAGGAAAAGAAAACACACACTCATTTCATGAGGTCAGGATTACTTTGCTACCGAAGAGACACTGAGGTACCGCAAGAAAACTGCAGAGCAATATCAGGTGCCAGGTAAATATCACTGCAGCATGCCTCAATGCACGCCGGCAAACCCAACAGCAGCACGCTGGACGTGCTCCACACAGGACCAGGGGCGCTGTTTCAGGACCAGAACTTGCTAAACAAACAAAGGGCCATCGACGGCCATCAATGTGATGTAGGCTTGTTAATGAAAAGACAAAACGTGCAACCGTCTGGTGGAGAAAAGCACTTGAAAAAAGTCCAGCAGTTGACCGTGATAAAAATAATCAACAGCTAGGAACAGAAGGAGATGCCTCAACATAATGAAAGCTATAAATTAAAAGACCACAGCTTCCCTCATGCTCAATGATAACACATGACAGCTTTTAATCTACAATCAGGAGCGAGCAAGAGAGCCCAATCCTGCCATTTCATGGAAATCTTGGCCAAAGAAATTAGGCAAGAAAAAGAGATAAAAAGTCATTTAAATCAGATAACTAAAAGGATGTCTGTTCACAAGTGACAATATCTTCTATAGAAAACCCAGCAGAATTCGCATACACACACCAAAAAAAAAAAGACGAAAACAAAACCCACATTCATCAAAGTTGCAAGATGCAAATTCAATGCTCAAAAATCAATTGCATGTTTATTTATTAACAATAGACAGTTACAGAAATTAAGAATACACTCCAATGCATACTGTACCCCAAAATGAAATAAAATACATTGAAAATAAGGAAATAAAAGACTTACATGAAATGAAAATAAAAAAGCAATATACCAAATATTGCTGAAAAGAAATATTGCTGAAGAGAAGTTAAAGAAGACACAAGTCAATGGGAAAAGCTCTGTTTATGGATTAGAAGACTAACATTGTAAAAATAATATCTATATTAGCCAAAGCAGTCTACAGATGAAACTCATGGCCCTTTTTGCAGAAACAGAAATAAAATACCCTGAAAATAAGGTGGAATCTCAGAAGAGATTCCAAAACAAATTGAAAAGAAGAGCAAAACTGAAAACCTCACACATCTTGATTTCAAAACATGTCGGCAGTTGGACGCTCCCTGGTGGCGCAACGGGTTAAAGAAGAGCACAAGGAAGCCACCGCAGCCCCTGCAGGGTGAGCTCGATCCCGGGCCAGGGGGTGACCCCCAGGGCGCAGCAGACCTCTCCTGGCTCCCCACTGCTCCCCTCAACAGTGTGTTTCAGTACATCTGCCTGTTCTGCTCCCCACTCTGTCGCTGGGGAACCCTCTCACGCCCCCCACCGCTGGCCTGTGCCCCAGTTCCTGTATGCATAAATCAATAGATCTTAAAAAGAAAAAAAGAGAAAAAAAGCATGTCACAAAGTTAGAATGCTAAAAACTGTATGGCACAGCATCAATACAGACACACGCATCAATCGAACGGAAGGAACATAATAAATAAATCCTCACAGATAAATCCTCACAGGTAGGTCAGATGGTGTTTGACAAGGCTGCTGAGACTACCTGAGAGGGAAAGACAGTCCTTTGAGCAAATGGTTTTGGGGAAGTATCCAAAGTTGCAGAGATGAAGAGGGGGTAGCAGTTACCAGTGGCTGTAGAGAAGACACAGAGCTGTTCTTCATGTGGGGTATGAACGGTCATCCCAGCATGACTTTGACCCTGCGGCCTCTGCAGAGACGGCCTTCCACACTGGGCCCTCCTCAGGCTCCGCGGCTCTGGCCCACCTCTGTGGAGACACAGCCCCACCCATCTGCACTGGCTGGGAAGACGACCTGGGGGTTAAAATGTGCAAAGGCTCAGCAGGATGCCCCCTTGGGAGCACATTAGGTGTTTTCGGAATAACACAACTCTGAAGGTTTGCTCTAGAGCTGCACTTGGCCTGCAAGCTCAAATGGCAGCTGACAGGGCTATTCTTAGCTTGCAATAATGTTTAAATGTTTAGGAAAAAAACAAACTGCTCAGAAATGAGGCGATTAAAAATGTGGCCTACTGGGGTGTGGTTCAAATGTCTAATGTCAATGTTTTTGCCCTGAACTTGTCAGCTGTGAAGAGTGACCGCCGCTTGCCCTGTCAAAGATTCAGGACTTTGACGAAACCAGAGGCACAGTGCACCGAGGCCTTCGGCCGCTGACGTCATTTGAACAATTCCACGCTGGGAATTTGGGGTCAGGGTGACTATTTTACCAATGGGGTCTTTCCACCTGTACTGAAGTCCGGGAAGTAAGAATTTAGTATTTTTCTTACAGCCTTTTCAATAAAAGGCCCACATAGATTTTTATCAGGAAAAAAAAAAAAAGGTGAAGATCAGCCTGGAGTGCATTCCCCTTTATTCTAAGAAAGTCAGGGCACAATATTTCATAGTTCCACTGTTCCTCATGGAGGAAGGACGGCTGAGCTGGGACCCCGCTCTCAGGCCTTGGGGCTGAGCACTGTCCCCTCACTCTGGGACAGCCTGCCGGTCTTCGTCACTCTGCGCCGGCCACCTGCTCCTTCAGGACCGCCGCCATGGCATGTTTTGTCTGTCAAATCCAGCACCCTCGGGCACTGGAGGTTTCAAGTGGGCTGACAGACTGTAGCCCCAGAAAATACCCAGCCACGGTTCGAGTTACGAAGCCAGGTGCACAAATGGTTTGTGCAATTATGAACAATCTATGCCAAGACCTTGCTCCCCTTCACTACAATCTACTTTAAAGCCCATCATCTTTTCTTTCTTTCTTCTTTCTTTCTCTCACCAAGTCAAATGCTGAGCATGAAAAGCTTGCCCTGGGATGGATGGGCTTGCTCTTATTTCTGGAACCTCGCTTAGTGACACACGGGGCAAATAGAAAAGTCTGTGTTGAGTCAGAGGAGAAGAAAAAGATGCTCTAATTACTAACCATAGTTCTGGAAGTGGCTGCAAATATTGTACTTAGGCTAATAACCATGTGTAAACTTAAGCTTCAACAGCGCGCTGAGCACAGTGCCACGACGAAGCTAATTGCTGGTTGTCGGTAAAATGTTCCACGCACTCGAGATGCAGTGTGCTTATGACGCAAATACAGTGGCAAGCGCACCCCCAAATCAGCAGCATCTCCCCAGCCCGCTCAACTCGGGTCTTGTGTGAGCTACCTCGGGGTACAAGGAGGAAAAGCCGAAATGCTCCCGACACTCGGACTTGCCCATATCTGACGCTCTTCCCCACGCGGCATTTTAGAACATTCTGGTTTTCCTACTGGTGATGGACATCGGAAACATTTCTCAATTGTTTCAGACTATCTGTAACCAGCACTGAGTGTCGGTTATTTTATTGACCTCTGTGGAAAACAGGACAGGGCTTCTCAGTTTTGACTGGCTGGTTTCTTGCCAAGGGCGTTTTCAGAAGTAAATTAATAGTAGTATGACCCACACACTTTATAGAGCTGCTTGTATGATTAATCCAACAATAAATAATTAAACTTGTACAAATCATGAGTAAGCAGGCTTCAAAAAAACATTTCATTGGTAATAAAATGTCTTTGACAGGCCTCCCTCATGGTGCAGGAGTTCAAACCGCAGTGCTATTAAGCTATCAGCAGCCACTGTGGTCTGCGTCCATCCCCGGCCAGGGAGGGGCCCCTGTCTCCCCGCTGCCCCCTCAACAGTACATCTCCATCGATCTGCCGGTTCTGCTCCCCACTCTCTGTCTTCTGAGCCCTCTCCCCGCACCCTGCTCTTCTACACAAAAATAAATAAAAATAAATCTAAAAAAAAGGTCTGACAAAGAACAACCCTTGGGTCAAATTTCGGGAGACATTTGAGATAAAATCATAAACATCTTTGTGATCAATACTCAGGAACGTTCACTTATCTGAGTTGGTGACAAGTCCGATATTCTCGGGGGTTGCAGGCGTTTAATATACTCATGACTTTTGGGGGAATATTTGTGGGGTGCTGTTTTTAGACCTTTTAGGCAATAGGAGTTGCTAGTCGACTCTTGTCTCCCCACAACCCGGAGGACCCACATTCTGATAACAGAAGAAGCTGTTCCCCCTCAGCAGAGCCTCACACCCCCCGCACAAAAGCCCTGGCCTCCAGCGACCTCAGGGAAGGAAGGGCCTGGGGTGAGGCAGGATGGAAACAGAGCTTTGTCTCCTTCGCTTACTTATCAGCCACCTTCGCCTGGGCAGTGAGAGGTGGGCAGACGCACTGAGGCCAGGTGAAGCCAGGGCGGAGCCAGAGTTCTGATCGGCACAAGGTGGCAAGTGCCCTTGGGCTGTGAGGGAGGCGGGAGTGGAGAGCAGACAGGGAGGGGAGAGAGGAGAGACAGAGCATCCGGGAAGCAGGTGGGGGCGGGTCTACTCCCCGGGGCTGCCTGTGGGTCTGTGCCAGAGGCCGGGTGGCCCACAGGGTGCAGGCGCCTGAGCGGGGAGGCTCCTGGGTTTCCTGAGCTGTGCACAAGCACCCAGGCGCACCCAGGGCTAGTTATATCTGTTCATTTTGTTCACTCTGCAATTCAGTCTCGAAAACAGTCAACATTTGACATTTTCTTCAAGGGCACATTTGATGATAATATCAATTCTGCCATTAAGTTTTCAGAACGTCAAGGACATTCGGCTCCTCCTCAGGGCCAGAGCGCTTGCCCAAGACCGATCCTCTGGGTGACATCTCCGCCAGGGCCTTCGACTGCTGGGAAAGCAAAGCCAGAGCCCGGTCGTCTTCCAAACCGACAGCTCCAGCGAGCCGGCGCTGCGGGCTGCTGACGGCTCGGGGCCCTGCTTCTCTGTCACCGCCTGGAAGCCGCGGCCAGGAGGAGGGACTGAGCCGCTGACCGCAGGCCTCAGAAATGAAGGACGTCGGGACAAACCCCTAGTCCAGGGTGCACTGCTGGATAAAGTCCAATAAAAATTCCAGAAATTTTATCGAGCAACAACAGCAATCACCACAGGTCAGTCGTAGGACATTTGGATACAAGTGGTTAAGACAGACGCGTGGTAGAATACCGAGAGCTTGTGAAACGAAGCTCTCTGCTCTGCACGCCAGACAGGAGGCGCCTGCGCTCACATCAGCCGGGACCGGCGCCTTGCAATAGCTGAAGTCACCGGCAGAACGTTGAGTCCGTCTTTGGAAAGCAACTGTCAGCTTTGCAAATTCGCAGACTCTGCTTCTGGGGACCTCGTCTGCGTCCCGACCCCTCCGTGGGAACACGGGACCGGGCGCGTCACACAGGCGCCGTGGAGCAAGGACCTGCCGGCCGGCGAGTAAAGCGGAGGGCGGCTGTCCGGTGCCCAGAGTGCAGCAGAGAGAGGAGACAGGCGGCGTGCACACAAAGCGCGGCTTCTGGGGAGGGCCGGGACCCGCCAGAGTCAGCAAGGAGACATCTGAATGGGCTGATGAGAGAAGGGGGAACCTCCAGGGGAGCCCCCTTTCCGTTTCCCCATAGTGCCACACTCATGCCCATGAAAACTCTCTGTCGCCACCGCAGTGCAGGACGCTAATCTGGGGAGGAAGGCGGCGCGCCGGCCAGACTCCAGATGGCCGCAGGGGCGTCTCTCGGGTCCCCAAATCAACAGCTCAGCCAAGGTCACTGCGCCGAAGGGCATGGGAGCTGCCGTGGCTGCTCCGTGCACGCACAGGGCGAATCCAGGCAGCGCACACCCGAGCAGGCCGCGCGGGCGGTACAGCGACGTGCCCTGGCCAGCGCGGGGCAGAGAGGCCTGGGGTAGGACGCGCCGCGGCCACACTCCAGCGGCACGGGGCGTGTGTGTGCGCTGAATGGACACGCGCTCTGCACGCGTGTCCTGGCCGCCCGTGGCGAACGCTGACCTGTCACCCAGTTAGATGCATCACGGTCCAGTAAATTGGCTGTGTCCATACAATGCGTCCACCGCTCCGTGCGGTCGTGTGGAGACCGCCGGAGCCGCTGGAGCGCAGGCGCTGGAGCGGACAGCGTGGACGGGATGCCTGGGCTCGCTCCCGGTTGCTCTGCTCCCTTGGGGAAGTCGCCTAACTTACGTGGGCCTTGCTTTCTCTGCCCGGCAAGAAGAAGCAAGAACGCGGACGGCCCGCAAAACCGCCCGGGCTTCAGGGAGCTGCGCTTGCTTGCAGGCGGCGCCAGCGAGAGCTGGGGGGCCGTCCCCCAACACTGCTCACCGCTGTCCGGCCCGTGCGGACACGCCAGCCCCACTCACGGCGCCCACGCGCTGATTGCACTCTGAGGAGCAGTAGACTTCATCGTCGAGCAAACCTGACGGAGAGACTCCCAGCCCCACGTCTTCTTTGAATATCCAAGGAAACATCATCTCGGGAACTGGAAACACCTCTCGCCCCCCGGAGCACAGGTCCCGCCCTGCTGCCCAGACCCGCTGCCCACTGAACCACGGGTCTGACCAGTAGTGCGTCTTTTATTTTTTTTGCACAGAGGGTTCGGTGGGGCCGTGCCAAGCCCAGGAGCAGGTGCTCACCAAGAGCACCTGTTCCGGTCACCTGTCTTCCGTCCTGGCCTTGAAGCCTGCTAAGCGTCCGGGACAGGGCGCTGGGCCTCCCTGTCACCTGGCCCTCGCCCCTGCGCCCCAGGGAGCCCCAGCAGCCTCACGTCCTCCTCCCTGGGGGGCAGGTCCCTGCTGCCCGGCTCCCACTGGCCCTCCCTCTTCTCCGCGGTCAGCAGCTGCCATTTCCCTCTCTGCCCCCTGCTTTTGCGGATACTCCTCCCTGGACACCCAGGCCCACACAAACCCCCGCGGGGGCGTTGCTATCCTGTCCCGGGGACGCGTCGAGCTCTGTCACAAGTTGGGCTGGGCTGGCGGCCTCTGCACCGACGTATCCAGTGGCTTGGCGTGGACTCTGCCTCCCTGCGGTGCTTGGACTAAAGCGATGCATCGTCCCCGGGGACCTGTAACAAGAGCTGTGGGCTAACTACTTGGTGTCACCGCACAGATGGCAAAGGGAACTGGGCCGGTAAACGGGGTAGCACATGGCAAAGCACTGTGCCACATGCACCGAAAATGATGAAGTTCTCCTTCTGGAAGGCCTTTATCCTTCTCCCACCCCCCCTTTCCCTCAATGGTGATAGCTCGTTGCTTTAGGAACCAAATAAAAAATGCTGTTCCCTCTGGAGGGGGGAGTTTTAATCACTTTTAAAGTGGGGTCTGAATCAGAGGCCCCCGAGGGGCCCACAACTTGCGTCCGCCAGGCTTCTCCGAACAGCGCGTGTCCCCACGACACGGCAGGGAAGCCGAGCGGCTTCGAGCATAATTTGTTCATTTGCACTTTAATGAATAAATTAGTATGCCACATCAGTTCTGCTCCACTGTCATGATAAGACTTGCATTTATATAACCTGCAATCATTTTCACTGTGGGCACTAGGGAGAAATGGAGATCTAAAGTTGACGATCACACATGTGGCTGTGCCGTTGCAGAGATGTGAGAATTTGTAAGTGACTTGTAGCAACATGCAAGAGACACGCTAAAATTAAACGCATGGCTGTGGTGACAGCTGCTATGGCATTAATAAAGAGACAATAAAAGTAGGCACTTGTATGCTTCCATATGTCAGCAGCTTGGGAAATAAAACGAGCCAGAGCCAAAGGCAGCTGGAGGCGAGGTGATTTGGTCACGTGGCGAAGCTTGCCCTTGACTTGAATCGCAGCACCATCATCTCCAACATGCTGTGCTGCGAGGTTCCCTGAAGAATTCAGGTCCCCAGTTGTCTGTGCTCTTCTTTGCCATGTCGAAATCCCACAGGAATCCTCAAACCCATGGGGAGCCGAACTGCTAATGAGATATCACACTTTCACATCATAAAAGTCGGTGGAGGCTTAGCTGTAACTTGCCAGAAAGTTCAGTCAACTTTTTTTTATTATTATTACAAAACTTTTCAAACATATACAAAAGAAAGAAAAAGTGAGCCCCCCCCCCGCCCCAGTATGGTTGACATATATCCCGTCCACGTCTCTACGATCTGGATTATGTTGAAGTAAACACCGGGCATTACACTAGTGTATGTCAGATAGAAGACATACTTCAGATACGCTGATCAAAATACAACCTCAAGCTATAAATCCTAAAAGACATACTTCACTGAGATAAATTTATACTTAAACTGTAATGACAACGACTTTATAGTTCTTAGTGGTTTGTTTAACTAAGGAGGAATCCGTTGTAATAGGCTGGTATTTGGGTCTTTTTCATCTACCCTTGCTCCACCTCTGTCTCAAATTATTTTTCCCCACATTATTTTTGTTAATAGACCATGCCATTTTTTAAAGACTTATTTTTTCATGCACACAAGAGCTGAGGTGCAGGCCAGAGGTGCGGGGGGTGAGCGGACTTCCCAGAGACAGAGTGGGGAGCAGAACAGGCGGATCCACTGAAATCCACTGCTGAGGGGCAGGAGAGGGCCGCTGCTCTGTGCGGGCCACTCCCTGGCGGACCGAACTCACATTGCAGTGGCTGGAAGCAGCTGGAGAGTGCAGGAACGTTAAGCCCTGCGCCCCCAGGGAGGCTCTGCAGGGTCTGTCTCCAATGCATTCTAGAGAGCTCTCTGCCCCCCGGGAAAGACAGCAGCCGATAGCCCAATGAACAGAAAGTGTGGTTCTTGTCCTGATTCCCTGATTCTGAGCTACAGTCACGAACATACATAGTTTGGCTCTGATGCCTCATGGCAATTTGATATGGACCTTCAAGTTATTTTCTGGTGATTGCACTGACCCTGAAAAATGGTGATCAAAAAGACTGCTAATTAACCTTCCAATCCAGAACATTCTTTAATTAGGTAGAAAAGCAGAAAAGAAAAACTTGCAGCATTAATCCAAAAAATAAAAAAATAAAAAAAAGCGGGCCTCCCTGGGGGCGCAGCGGGTTACAGCGCAGCACTGAGCAGCTGAAGCCGCTTCCGCATGAGTTCGATCCCCACCTGCCCCGGAGGTGACCACAGGGCGCGGCAGACCTCTCCTGACCCGCCCGCTGCTCCCCTCAGCAGTGGACTTCGTCCATCTGCCTGTTCTGCTCCCCGCTCTGTCTCTGGGGAATCCTCTCACCGCCCCTGAGCCTTTGGCCTGTACCCCAGCTCTGTAAGCATAAATAAATAAATCTTTAAAAAAAAAAAAAAGCATCACCTGATGTGTACAGGTTTTATTAAGGCGTCAGGGCAAATCATTTCGGATGAACAGGAGCCCCGGTTTCTGTCATCCCCCAGGTCACAGTCCCTTTGCATGCTGAGACTAACAATGGGCATGCGATTTGAAGAGCCCTGAACCTCCCTCCCTCCCGGTCCTCCCACAGTTTCTGGACGCCTGCAGTTTGTTTGTGCACATTCTGGCCACTCTTGGAGGTGCGAGACACGAAGCGCCTGCTGAAGCAGCAACGGCTCGTCAGATAGAGGACATGTCCGCCGCCCGTCTCCGTCGAAGGGCGAGCCTGGACTGCCATCTCCAGGGCCACCTTACGGTCGCATTCTACCATTGTTTACTGAGCGCCTGCTTGTGAATGGGCGCCGTGCTTGTTTCCAAACTCAGTTTTGGCTGCTCAACGTAGCAGAGAAGAAACAGCTGAGGAAACTGCAGCACTGGACTAACGCGCGCGGCCAAGATCACAGCAGAGAGGTAGGAGGAGACAGGCGTGGAGGCGGAGGCTGAGGGGATGACAGATGGCCGGGACTCAGTCTCGGGAAGGCACTGGGCGGCAGCCGGGGGGAGGCACGGCCCACGCCGACCTGTGACCCCCGAGGCTCGCGAGGGGCCCGGGCATCTCTAAAATGCGTCTGTGGGCGCCTTGGGTCCTCACTGCTGCATCCTGCGATCCTGCGTCGCCGGGGCGGGGGGCCGGCACCCTGCTAGGCTCCCCTGAGTGGCCCCAATAAAATTCCCCGAGTAGCAAGTGCACCCCCAGGAAGCAGGCAGCGGCCCAGCAGAGACGGAGGTCCCGGCGAGGAGCTCAGTCACTGAGGCCCCCTGTCTCCTCTTGGCCTGTATTACACCGGAGCGAGAGGCAGGGGAGACACCTCTGGAGGACCACAAGGGGCAGCGGCCTGCGCTAAGGCCTGGTGACTCTGACCCGCCATGAGAGGGAGAAACAGGCTGCTTCCTCGGGGTGGTAACGAGTGAGCGCTGGGCTGGGAGCGGGCCGTCCTGAGGGCAGGCTGGGGGTCCTAGAAGCAGACAAGTCTCGATTTCTGAGAGCCTGACAGGATCTTCATCACAAGAAAACATATCTAGAGATATAAAGCTCAGCGAATTGATATGCGAGAGGGAATCCAGGGGCCTGGTGCCCCGCCCAGCCGCACCTGGGGCCCCGGCCCTGCGGTGCTGAAGGGACACCTGCCGCGGGGCCTGTCCCCACCGCCCTCTGGGCCCAGGGTGTCTCCCACCACCCACGTGCTCCTGCACTTCTCCCGCAGCAGCTGTGGCCATGGCCACGAGAGGGCGCCATCTCCGCCTTCTTCCCAGGACCTGAGCGTTAGGCGGATTCATCCCCCACGTTTCAATTCCTCATACACCGCGTGGTTTCAATTTACAAAATACCAAGAAATCTGGCTGCAGGTGGTAGAAGGCTAAGATGATCTGTCTAAATAACTCACCGGATTTACAGAATTACCGTTCATCTATAATATTTATGAAAAACAGATGTACAGAAAAATCAGTGTTTTGAGCATCATACTTACTGTCCCTTCAGATGAAATATCATTGCTGGACCTTCCCTGGTGGCCCAATGGGTTAAAGCACCGCACTATGAAGCTGTCCGCAGCTGCTGCAGCACGAGTTCGAGCCCCAGCCAGGGAGTGACCCCCAGGGTGCAGCAGACGGCTCCTGTCTCCCCGCTGCTCCCCTCAGCAGTGGATTAAGTCAATCCACCTGTTCTGCTCCCCACTCTGTCTCTGGTGAATCACCTCACTCCCACACCTCTGGCCTGTAATCCACTTCTTGCATGCATAAATAAATAAATCTTCAAAAAAAAAAAAGAAAAGAAAAGAATCATTGTTTCTATTCTTGCCACCTTAAAATGCACTTGAGATGTATTCTTCTTCATGGAAATTATTATTTCATATTAAACAATCTTTGCAACTCCTCCAATATTTCTCAACTTAGTATCTTCATCCCACGTTACTTTGTAATAAAGCAGAATCTGCCCACTGCTACTCCTTGCAAATCCTCCACTTCAGACAACTCTGACCAGCTACCCACAGACGCATGACATTCCAGCACACCTTGTCCTGAGCCCCTCTTCAGTGGCCAGTCCATGTAGAGCAGTTCATGATTCGAAACATGGACTCATTTGCGGAGAAGAATCTGTCTGCTCTGGCTCAGCACAAGACGGCATCAGATCATTTTTACTGGACACGGTTTCCCGTGACGGGGAGATCAATACGCTCAATCTATCCCACTCTGGAATACTCATTTATTAATATTTCAGTTTTGTATCACTAGCTACACTATTAAAAATGAGCACTAAATGTCACTGCACTCAGCCTAAAGCCCAGGGTATCATCCGTCCCACTGTGCCTCTTCCCTTGAGAGGCGCCTTTGGGGATTTGCATCACGGCATTGCCGGCAGACACGAGGAACTAACTCACCGCCATGGTCCGGACACAGAGCTGAGACCGCCCTAGTCTCAAAGAGCAACAGCAGACGGCCAAGGGGAATTTCTGGTCTAAAGTTTTCCCTCATGTATCTTCTGACAACTCACTTTGATGAGGAGAAAAGCACTGCCCGATTATTTGTGGGTAGGCTGAGCACTTCTGCGTCTTAACGTGGTATACACGTGGCCCGCGTTTTAAAATTATCACCTTCTAACTGCAGCTACACTTCAGTTTTGTAGGAGAAAAGCACGTGCACACATCAGTGGCATTCATTCTGACAGGATACGCGTGCCCAGCTGGGACGTCAACAATGGAGATTCAAGGAAGAAAGCGGCTGAGCGATGCCCGGGGCAGGGGCTGTGTGCAGCCTGAGCCTGAGTGTGCGCTTGTGCTTGCTGACCCAGCAGCTGGCATCGCCATGACACTCGCACACCGGCGACCTGGGAAACTCTCAGCGCCTCACGTCCTCAAACAGCCGCTGGACATCACTATGTGTGGACAAGCACGTTGGCGAAGAAAAGCACCCCAGAAGGCCTGCGTCAGCCACCGCAGACAGGCCGGCCCCCCCGGGGGCGGCGCCGGGAGGGACCCCCAGAGCGGAGGGCTTGGCTGAGGGCGTCTTTGGTTTGGCCTAAAGCGCCCCCCCCCCCAGCCCTCTGTGCGCCCTGCGGCGCCTTCTCCGTGCTGATTTGTGACTCACTTAAAAGGACAAGGCGTCTGTGACCTTGTGCTGAGCACTCTACCCCCAAGCCCACCTGCAGGACAGACTCGGCGCGGACTGCCTCCCTTGGAGAAGTGACCCTGGCCACAGAGAAGGCCCAGGCGACTCTGCAATGTAGCGGGACCCTCGCGGGAGGGGCTGAGGCCCCCCGAGGGCTCCCCACCCCCTGTCCGGAGTTTCAAAGAGCCCTGTCTCCGGTCTGCAAAAGCGGGCTAGAAATGCACCCCGTGTTCAACCCCTAAAAACAAGTCACTGAACAAAGACAGGGCCCTGGCCACCCTGCTCGGGGACAGCGCTTTATCCCCGCGGTGGCAGATCGGCGCGGCCAGGAGATGGAGCGCGGGCTGGCCGGGCTCCCGGCGCCAAATGGCTTTGTGCGTCTCCTGCGCGGCCTCCGCCCCACGCAAGAGGACCGGGCAGCCGCCCTGCACCCCAGCCGGACACCGAGCCCGCCGCCCACTCCTGGCCGCTTCGCCTCCTCTTCAGCAGGATGCGGAAGCCACGGAGGGCAGCGCACTTGCGGAGAAGTGCAGGCGTCCCCTCCCGGCCCCGGCGTCCCCTCCCGGCCCGGTGTCCTCACCTGGCCCTCGTGTCCCCTCCCGGCCCCGGCGTCCCCTCCCGGCCCCAGCGTCCCCTCCCAGCCCGGTGTCCTCACCTGGCCCTGGTGTCCCCTCCCGGCCCCGGCGTCCCCTCCCAGCCCGGTGTCCTCATCTGGCCCTCGTGTCCCCTCCCGGCCCCGGCGTCCCCTCCCGGCCCCGGTGTCCTCACCTGGCCCTGGTGTCCCCTGCCAACCCCGGCGCCCCCTCCCGGCCCCGGTGTCCTCACCTGGCCCTGGTGT
>NW_004567111.1:545156-550128 GCF_000260355.1 Condylura cristata | reverse complement strand
GCCCCCTCCCGGCCCGGTGTCCAGGCCCCCCATCCTTGGGACCCAGGGCTCATGAGACAGCAGGCCTGGCTGGAGCGCCGTGTAGGCCCCAGCTGGGCGGGGAGGGGTCCCCGTGCCAAGGACCGCAGGGCCGCTCTAGTGGGGTCCTCCGGGAAAGGGGCAGCGAGGACGCCTCCCCGTGGCCCGCTCACGCCGCTGCCTGCTCCCAGGGGCCGGCTGCGGGTTCACCCCGCACGAGCGTCGAGCGGCGTCCCTGCGCTTGGCCTTCCTCTGACCTGCTGTAACCGGCCAGCTGGCCCCGCAGCCGGGGCACCCAGGGTGTCCAGGCCCCCCGACACTGTGGCCGCGGGCTGCTCTACATCCGCTCCGAAGCGTCGGCCGCCCTTTCACTCCCAAGAGGAAAGCACGAGGCTCTTACGGATGCGAAGCTGCTGAGCAGCGCTGGCTGGGGGTACTGACCAGGGGCGTGGGGTGCGGGCGTGGTTTGGGGTGCGGGGGTGTGGTTGGGGGCTGCCGAGACACCGACTGGCCAGGTGGCTGATGGGGGTGAGCAGCTTCGCTGGACGCAAGGACCCCCCCGCCAACATTCTGGGTTAAAAACCCAGTTTTCAAGTTAATCTAAGTGGAAAAGAGCTTGAAAATTGTCTCCTTTCCTCTGGTCATAACCAGTATAAGAATTTGCCACAAACTGACGCAAAGTTGTAAGGACACTTAGCTGTGTTTAAAATGTGGAAATTTACTTGGACGATTGCCAGGATTCGTGTTGGAAAATAGATGCGAAAGGGATGGAAAACACATAACTCGCCCTGCAAGAAATCCTAGGGATAGATTTAAATACTGGAGAAAAATAAAAATTAAATGCATTTACTGTCATTAAAAAAAATAGTTTCTTGATGTAAAACAAATGGTGTATTGATTACCTTTGCTGTTTTAATTGGAGTAACATTGGTTTTGAAAGCTGCGGGTGATTCAGAAGTATATTGATTATCTTTAGACACAGGAAATCAGGACTTAATGTTGGAAATGAAAAACAAAATGAAGACCTAACCATTTAGGGTGCTTTCATTTGGCGGCGTTCTACCCAAGTGTGACCACCGTGGGCAGACCAGTCACTGCTGACACACCCGCCGTAGTTTCAGGATGTGTTTCTCATGATTTCATTAGTATTATTTAATCTTTCCAGACCACCCTGCTTATTAAAAATTATTTGAAACAGTGTTGGAAGGTTGCATTTCTTCTGTAGCTCAAAAAATCACTTTATGTTCTGTTCAGTGATAACCCAGAAATAACCATAGTAGTAGGCTGTTAATTAATTATAGCTTCTCTTATCGCCAAGGAAACGGCCCAAAACAAATCCCAGCGACTCGCAGTGGCCTGGTGCCAGCCGGCCGGCTTGTGATTGCTATAGTAACTCCCCGTGAGGACCGGAGCGGCCACCATGTCTGCTTGCGGGAGCTGTTCTCCCAGCCAGGATTGCGGAGTTCGCAGCGTGTGCTGAGGCTTTCCGGCCTGCGAAGTCAGGGGACAGCAGAGGAGCCAGGGTGGGTGGCATCGAGCTCCCGCCCCGCCAGGCTCTCTGCCCAGGCCGGCGTCTCCACACAGCGGCCCCTGCTCCCACCGCCCAGTGCCAGAGCCTCCTCCTCACTCCTCGCCCAGGAAGGCTCCTCTGATCAGCTCCGTCCCAGCCCAGGGCTTCTGTATGCGACACCTGCTCAGAACTGATCAGGCTTCAGAGCAATGGCAAGCACGACAGGCCTGCCACAGGCCGCTGCGGGGGGCGGAGGCCTGGGGCTTACTCTGGAGGTGGACAGGAGGCCTGTGGACCGCCCCGTCCTGGGACAGGACACGGGAACGTTCCCTCTACATATTCCCTCTTGCAAATTCTGCTTAAGTTTCAAGGAAACACAACTGAACGCCTGACGAGTCTCTGTAAACGGGCTGTTCTTCCATGACACCGAGGCAGTCGTCTTCGGTCAGTTATGACATCAGTACGCTCAGTGCTGAGCTGCGAGGTCATCATCGGTGGGGTTTCTGAGTCATTCAGCGGGTCTACCGCTGAAAGAATAATTTTCAAAAATCATCTGTATTTGAATGTTCTTAGTTCCGCCATTTAATCCAAGACAGCTGAAAAATAACACCTCCCCGCGCCTCTGCAGATTTTATGCATAACCGAATACTGCATGGAAGCATATTGTTTCGGAGAAGAATCTGACAGGCGGACGAGTAAGGGGAGTTTGAGCTGGTGGGCTTGACGTGACCGGCTGGGGACCCCAGGTGGCCACCGCCGCCCACTGCCTCCCCTGGGCCCGCAGCCCTTCGGGTACAAGAGACCGGAGGTTCGTTTCTGAGGGAGAATTTCCCGGAAAGTAAGAAACGGAAAGAAAAGAGAAAGGGCTGAGTCAGGGGCTGAGATTCCTTTAACACTGTGGGTTTGCTTTCGTTCCCCACATTATTAGCATCGTATGTTAATTAAAATATATTATATTATTATACGATTAATATACTGCTATTATATTAATTTTTAAGACATGTTGTTCTAGAGGAAAATGAGACTTGAAGAAAGCGGGTGCTCTCAGCCCTTCCTCCCTCCCCAAGACCAAGTTCTGAGTGACGGAGCCGGACCCCGGGTCCCAGGAGCCTTTAGGGGACTGATGAGAATGGGGAACTTGTCGCGGCTACTTCCCAGCCAGCTGCCCACCAGGTGCGGTGGGCTGTGGGCACCTGTCTCCCCACGCGGGCGCCGCGCCTCTGAGAGAGGGCACAGGAGACCCGGGCTGCCGGGGGACAGCGGCCGGACTCTGACGGCTCACAGCTGGCGTCGGGGCGCACACGGGGACGCCGTGGCCCTGTTCAGCTGCGGGACCCTCCGGCTCAAGCCGGCATGATTGCAGGCCCAGGAGAGCGGCCACGCCGGGCCCAGAGGACCCCGCCCTTCCACACGGGACTGTGGCCACGAAACGGAAGATGGTTCGTGGTTCTGTGAGCCTCTGCGCCTCCCCGCCTCCCCCCAAAATACCATCAGCGCTCTGGAAGCAAGCGGTGGGGCAGCCACAGCCCGTGATGGGGCGTGTGATGGGCGTCGCCTCGGCCGGAGCTTGCGGGCAGCTCACCCACGGTGCTCAGCTCCCTCCCGCCCTGCTCAGCCTGCGCTCTTCACCCTCCAGCGCAGCTCTGACCTTTCCTTTTCACTTGCTGAAAACTCTCAAGCTTTGGAGCTCAGTGTTCTCAGTAATGCAACCTATCCCCCACCACCCCAGTCCTTCCTTTCCAGCGGGTGGAAGTGGACGCTCATCCCCTAGTGTTGAAAAGGACTGGGGGGGGGCAATTAGATTTGGGGGGTAAAATTCCCCTTGTCTTGTGCCCAAAAAACACTTCCCCTGGCCTCGTCTGAGCTTTTGTTCTGACACAGCAACGGGTCATGGCATTTCAGTCGAGCCTAGTTTGAGGAATGAGAAAGAAAAGGCCTTTGAACATGAGTCACCTGGAAAATGAAGGCGCGTTCCGGTAAGGACAGATGACTTACTTATTAGCTTAAAGATAAACCGGTGGGGTCACTTAACGCACTCCCAGCCGGGAGGTCTGTGTGCCTGCGGATTCCAGCGGCCTGTGGCATAGAAGGCGAAAGGCCAGCACCCACATACCCCTGAAGCAGATGGCCGGGCATTCATGTGCTTCCGGGGGAGTCTACAGAGCCACACTGTCCGGCGCGATTCCATTGTCAAAGAAGCAGTCACGCTTCTGAAAGTTGACTTTCAGCGGGAGCAATGTGGGGTCGTTTGCATTTCCTTAAGCTATGCCACCTCTAGTGACTCCCTGAAATCATCTCCCTCCCCAAGCGAGACTCAATCAACTACCAGGTGAAGAAGCAAAGGAAGCAGCGTGTGTCTCAGTCACCAGTGACTCCAGGAGCTTTTGCTGGCGGGAGCCTCGAGCGATTCCTTCCAGCCAGCTCCCTCCTTGAGGATCCACATTATACCACACCCAGCTGGAGCAGAGGGGTGGAAGAGACGCTGGCACAGCCCTGTCTTCTATATGATCCGGAAAGGAGAGAAATAATCGAGAAAGTCTTACATGGAAACACACTAGTTTTGTTCTTTCCAGAAGGAACTGGAATCTTCTTCCCAAAGACCTCGCCTTCAGGGCTGGGGCCAGCTGCCCTGGCTTGAATCTCAGTTCTGCGCTGAGGTGGGGCCTCAGGGTCCCCTGTCCACCTGCATGGCGGCAGGCTGAGGACATGCCCACCTTCCAGGCATGGTACAGACAGCCTCTCCTCAGGCGTGAGTGCGTTCGGCACACCTGGGGAAGGTTGACGTGCTCACTATTATTCCCACCATTTCACAAGTCATGAACATTAACAACACTGATGATGGGGATATCTGATTTTTCCAAGTTCAATTGAAAAAAGGATATATGTCCCCCCTCCCTGTGTTCTCCCTTCTGAATAAGGAATTCCTTTGTTTCCTCAAAAGCATGTCTATGACGAGAGAGGCAAGGCTAGTGTCTTCTGGCCCCTGGAATTAATGGTGCCTAGAATGTCTTCATATAGCAGCTTCTCGCTGCTTGCAGGACCAGATTCTGCGTCGTTCACTAGCTTGCAGTCCGACTGTGCCAAGTATTTGAATATAGCTCTAGCAACATCCGTCTTTCTACATTCCAGTGTCATTTGAAGGAGATGCTATTTCTTAACATTTTTAATTTCTTGTGTGTGTGCATTGATGATATTTAAGTAGCAGAGAAAGGGCCGTTCATCGTTCCCTGCAGACACAGAATTAGGAAAAGGCAATGCCTTCTGCAGGTGGGCCGCCCCTCAGCCGCACTCTGCAGGCTGATTGGGTGGAAGCTGTTACAGCTGGATATTTTCCGACATTTTGTCTAGAAATGGAGATCCATGTTCACCTTGAGATGACCTCAAGTGACGCTTTTCATGACGCCGCTGAGCACAAGCTTCTTGCTCCTGTGCCCGCCCCATTGG
>NW_004567111.1:521011-543726 GCF_000260355.1 Condylura cristata | reverse complement strand
ACCGAGAAACTTTAAATTCTTTAAATTCCTGAATCAATCAGTCAATCACTCTGAGTCCCAAATATGATGTGAAACAGCCTTTAGAACAGTAGCGAGAAGCAGTCCATTCAAAGGCCAGTGCTACGAGACGGCACCTGGGAAGTCTGACTCAGCATGCACGGGCCGCAGTCAGCCTCGGGCAGGGTTGTCACCTTATAGCAGACGGGGCAGCAATGGAATCAAGCAAATGGTCAGATTTCACCCCAGAAGATGGCGGCCAGACTCGAATGTGTCCCATGGAGCCAAAGCCCCCAAAGGCGCCACTTGGAAAACCACAGATTTGGTGCCTGTGAGGGAGCAGAGCTAAGACAGAGCTGTCTGAGGGGCCAAAAATGTCATAAAAAACAGTGGCGCAACGACATCAAGCACCCCATTCTGAGGCTCTCCGAAGCCACGAGTTCAATCCCCCACCAGGGGGTGACCCATGGGGCACGGCAGACTCCTCCTGACCCTCCCGCTGCTCCCCTCAGCAGTGTCCTTCGTTGATCCGTCTGTACTGCTCCCCACTCTGTCTCTGGTGATCCTCTCACCCCTGCACCTCTGGCCTGTACCCCAGTTCTGTAAGCATAAATAAATAAATCCTTTTTAAAAAATAGTGGTAGAGGATGATAGAGATTGCTCACTGCTTTCAACATTTATTTAAAAAAAAGAAGAAGATTGAGCACAGAGAAGGCACCGGCCCAGTGAGTGCCAGGTACAGCAGTGGTGGCAGAAACGTGGCAGCCGACGTGTGCTGCCCGAGGCACGTGAGGCCGGGCATCGTGGACAGCAGGACTCCCCTGTCCACTGTCGCCCGGGCCCCACCGCCAGCCGGGCAGTGTCTTCTGTCTGTGGAGCATCACACTCACCCCAAGCCTTGCATCCGGGGGGCATGCCCATGGACTCAAGCACTCAGCTGGCACCAGTGGTGCCCGGGGCTGCCCGAGCCGCTGGCCGCTGTCACCGGGAAGCTGGTCTCGAGTGAGCGAGCTGCCCCACTCTGCCCAGCTTCTCTCTGTATTTAAACACGCCTTGGCACTAACATCCGGCTTCCACACTTTGATTTTTAGAGCTCCCCGAAGGCGTCGCCTCGAGTTCATCCCTTGGTTCCACATTTGTCAAGCAGGGTATCCTATTAGAGCTTCCAATTTTGGAAGCTAATCCCCGAGCTGGAATCCGTTTAACTAGTGTCATGGAAAAGAGGGCCATCAAAAAGTGACTTTGATATTGAATATTAATATGGCTTCATATATATATAGCAAACTCTAACCGCCTAAAAATAATCCAAGCATTGGCATAGAAAGCTTATGATATAAATGATGACTGTCCTAAAAAGTGGTTAAAATTGGAGTGGCTAATACGCTCTTACATAACGGCCTGTTAGAGATGAACTTGACTGATATTTATTCATTCTCCCTCTGCCAGCCTGACAGTGTTCCAGAGCAGAGAAATAATGTGCAATTCGGATTTCACCCTGCTCGTCCTTTAAAAAAAAAAAAAGAATTCGGTGTTATTTCGCTCATTCCATGGTAAAGGTTACAACCGTCCCCTTCAAAACTGCCGAGAAGAGCAACTCCTTGCAAAGCGCCGTCTCCTGCCTCTCCCAACATGGGTCACGCTCAGGCCGCTCCCACTTGGCCCCCAGATCCAGAAAAAGGGGCCTTTACTCCCAGCCCCGCAAAAGGCAGGCGGAATCTTAAACCTGGGCAGGGGTGCGAGAGACCCTTCAGAAACCGACCTCCGGGGGACCCCAAACGAGGGCCCGGAGGGCGGCGCGCGCCCCACCGCGCCTCTCCGGTGGAGCTCGGGCTTGCAAACGCGGCTCTTCCCGCTCCCCCGCGGGAGATAAACGAGACGGATGCAGGACTTGCCAGGGGGAAACTCACTTTTCTCTCCATTTGCTGCTGCGGCGCCCACCTACTGCGACGGTCGGTAAACCTGACCTCTTACTTCAGAGGAAGCAGGTGGACACGGGAATCCGTAGCCCCCACACCCCTCAGCTGGGGCGCAGGGCCCCCCTGGCCAGTCGCAGAAGGAGGCGCTGCCCGACCTGGGAGCGGGAGGCGCCGGGCTCCGTCTCCAGCTGGGAGGCGGCTCCGCGCTGGTCCTGCGCCTTTCCGCACGCGAGGAAGGTGGGCGCAGGGTCGGGAGGTAACTGGACGGTGGGCCCGGGCCCAGGTTGCGGGGAGCGGCGGGGAGCGGCGCTTTTCGGCGCCCACCCAAGGCGGCCGAGGCTGTCGAGGTGCGAGGTGCGGATGGCCCGTGGCGCGGAACCAACGGTGAGGGTGACCGGCTGGCCGGGCGGGGGCCCCGTCAGCCTGGGCAGTAGCGCCCTGGCCTGCGAGGCGAGGGTTGTGCGCCGGACCCGCGGCTGCACCGCCCTGGAGGTAGGGCAGGCGCGAGGAGAGAAGTGTGAGGCTTCGGCAAACGTGCCTGCCGCGAGCGCAGGGCCTGCGAGACGGCCTGGCAGAGTGTCGGCCGCGTGTGTGGGCACAGCCGGCCCAGGGGATGCAGACACACGCACACGGAGCTGTTCTTGCTCGCCTCGCGCCCACCCCTGTGGCCGGCGGAGAGGGTCTCGGCCCTGCTGCACTCAGGCCGGCTTTCGGTAGAATCCTCCTGCGCTGTGAGTTCAGCAGTCACAGTGAGCCTACCCTTTGTCCACTTCCTCAACAGACAACTAAAGGCCCACAGGCGTGTGCACACAGGGTGCCTGAGGGGGAAGTCAGTGCAGCTGCGGAAAGCCCACCCTGCCGACTTTACCTCTGCGCCGCCGGCCCCATGGCACACAGGCCTCCCTCCTGCTATTGCACTGAGTCTTTACCCACCGACTTCTGCTAAACCAGATTCCTGATGTCCGCTTGCCGGGTGGCCAGAGGTGCTTCACACCTGACCACCCTTAAAGTTTTAAGGAATGCGGCCAATCCCGAGACGCCCCAGGGACCGTGAGTAGCAGCCTCTTCTCCTGCCTCGCCCCTGAACCTGCCTGATGACAAGGCTCGCTCTGCATCGCGTGACGGGTCCAGGCAAAACATCCAGCACAGGAGAGAAGATAGCCGTGGCCAGCCCAGCTCCCCTCTTTGTGTAAAATGAGCTTCGACAAGACCCGCTGCATAGGGATGCTCTTTCAAAACACCACGATGTCTTACTTCGCGTCACTGTGTAAGATCATAATGCGAAATGATGCCAGAGTTACAGTCCGCTAACCGTCACCCCCGACAGTCACCGAGTAGCATGTTTGCTTTGTCCCAGGGCATCGGGATTGCATGCGATGACTCATGCGTGTAATTGTTTAATAAATGACTCACAAATCATCTAATTTTCTAGCTTTTCCAACATAATTAGACAAATTAACATATATGAATTTAGCCTATTATCAATTCGTTATGCAAATTGAGGCATGGATGACTCAATTGAGTAGCTCAATTTTTTCGATAGTAAACAATTTACTTGGACTTTTCCCCCTCTGTAATTATGCATACTTTAGGTGAACTTTAGAAACATTTGCATTTACGAGTAAATGTCCACGGGGGAGAGGGCCTCCCAGCTGCTCTCTGGGCATGGTTATCACCGGCAGAAGCTTTGGAAGCATCTGGAAGACTTGCAGTAGTTCTCCTGGTTGCTGGGCTCCTGACCTAGGGCGTCTGGGTGGGAATCTGTCACAAACTGCTTTTGTGGCTGAGAGATGGGTAACACCGACACTTCAAGGTAGAAGGCACAGGCCGCAGCTCCAGCTATTTCAGAGGAACCATCACCGGAATTTTCCTAATAGTGCGATTTTTGTTCACTAATTCATGGCATCAAAGTAATCCTTTTGGAAATCTGCTCTAGTAAGAATGCAGCATCTGATCTTTAAAATTAAGCTCACCTGCTAAACTGTGATTTTAGAGTACTTTGTAGAAAGTAACCTAGAGATCAGATGTATTAAATGCCTTAACCTTAAGAACTCCTTGGTAAATTTTCCCAGCTGTCTTGCTATGTGATGTTGAACCGTTAGGAGCATAAAACCTGTAAATGTTGACAATGTTTGTTTGAAATAAGGAAGACACAATCAAAATACACAATAAACACCACCCTGAAGTAGTACAGCTTGGGATTTTTTGGAGCTGTTTAGTTTTTTAGTATTTTGGGTAAGAAGGAAGGGAGGGGGCGAAGAGGGAGGGAGGGAGGGGACAGGGAGCCTTGGCAAAGGTACAGGAGAAACACACAGCTCCCGCCCGCGCCTCATTCTGGCTCAGAACAATGGGATTTATTTGGGTGTCTCCACCCGGGAGCCTCTGGGAAGGAGCGGGCTATGGGCCATCGCCTACTTAGGCTGGGTAATGTATTGGCTCTCCCAGAACTGCCTAGAGTTTGGAAAGCCAGCAGTTATAAAGCATCTAAAATGAACAAAATGTTTAAAATAGTAATACGACAAATGAATAGCCAGCTACGCTTTGTCACAAAGATTTTTTTTCAAAGATTATATGACCTGAATCCCCAAAATGTAATATTTGCATTCAAATATTTGTCCTTTTGAATGTAAAGCGAGAATAACTCCATTTAATAACTTGATCTGAATTTTCCAGATACCTACAAATAACTTTTTCTAGTGATAAAAATAACAGAACAAAATAGATCTGTTGATATTTGCAGATTTTAACATGAGCTAGAAAAGCCATCCACGATGAAGATTGCAGATAAATATATTTAAAATAAATTAAAACTGTATTTTAACAAACATTCTTCAGGAAAACACCAGTAACACAATATCGGGGAGATGTGTGGGAAATTTATCACTACTGAGAATAATCATCCATGTGTGTTTCTGGGTGAACTGTAACCCATATAATATTTGGGGGGTTTTGTTACAGTATACAAGGATTTTGCTGTCTTATTTTTGAAATGATATTTTATGAAAGTGACTTTTTATAGACCTCTTCCTGCAAGTCCATAAATATAATAAAACAATTGCTTGGTCATTACACACACACAGGTAAATAGTAGTTAAATGGACTCACATATCTCTACCATCCACTTTCATCCTCAGACTTGTCTCCAACTAGACAACAAATTGCATATGCTGTCAAATTTCACTGTGCCTTTCTCCGGTGCCTCGGTTAACGGTCCCCTCCTCAAACTCTAGTAAAAATTAGCACAGACCATGGGGCCTCTCCAGTGGCCCAGCGGTTACAGCTCTGTCACTGTGACCTGAGTTCGATCCCAGCCAGGGGTGACCCGCAGGGCGCTGCAGACCTCTCCTGTCTCCCCGCTGCTCCCTCAGCAGCGGAGTCCAGTGGATCTGCCTGTTCTGTTTCCCACTCTGTCCCTGGTGACTCCTTTCAAACCCTCCCCCACCTCGCCACTTCTGGCCTATACCCCAGCTCTTAAATGCATAAATAAATAAAAATCAATCCTTAAAAAAATGAACACAGGCAAATTAGAATTTGCTCTTATTAACTTGTCAGTTTTATTCTTTGTAGTCAGGAGTCTCTTCGACTTTTTGACTGGCAGCCAATAAAACAAGCCTTGAGACATCACCGAGCCCCAAAGGCTCACCGGGCTGGCTCAACTCTGACGCCCATGGACACCTTCCCCAGTGAAATCACTGACATGCGACGACCCCGCCCCGGGCTGCAAACCCCAGGGGGCCTGAGTCCTGGTCTGTGACTCTCACTGGGCCTTCATCAAACCCTCTGCAGCCTGGCCCTGAGGTCAGACCTGCGGAAGCGGGCTTGGTTTTCCTGCTCTGGCGTGCACTCGGGACTGTGCTGTCTGTTGACGCCAGGTCTGAGCCATCTTTATCACAACAGATACCGGGCAGGGAATAAAGCAAAGTATTATTTTGTCAGCTGGCTTCTGAATGAGCCCTTCATTTCCCTGTCAAGGGGAACACAGCCTCTCCGGGATAAACAGGCTGTCTTTAAAACACCCTCCCAGCAGAAGACTTGTCATTTCAGATGACCTGAGCTTCCTTTCCAGCCTCCAGGGCTGACCAGGGGCTCCCCGGTAGGAGGCCGCCATTGGGGCATTCTGCGCCCTCAGCCGGACTTTCCGGTTGTTTCCAAATGAATTAATTGCGGAACCTGCTTGTTTATTTCCACATCAGGCTGCCCGCGGCAGGGACAGGGACTCTGTCATCGCCCAGACTCCGTGGCCTCACCTGTGGGTGCTCAGGCCACCTGGCAGCGTCCTGCAGGGCGGGAGGCTCAGGTCGCCAGGCAGCGTGCGGTGTGCGGGGCTGGCTTTTGCTGCAGCCGGTAGCTGGCTGGGGAAAGCCGACTCGTGGAGACCGACGAGCCTGACACCCTGGAGCCTGCCCGCTCCTCCTGGGCCCTGTCGGCCGTTCGCAGCTTCCCCCAGAGAAATGGCCACTGGCAGAGTCCACACGCCTCGGCCTCACGTCCTTGGCATGACCAGGAGAGGTCACGCCGCGGTCAGAGCTGAGAGGAGGCCAGAGCTGGCCCCTGTTCAGCCTCTCTGGCCTTAGCTGTCTTCCCAAAGGGGCCGCTCATGTCATTCTTGCGTTGAAGCCTCAGCGGGAGCATAGGAGTGGACTTGCCAGCTCTGTGGCACCGGCCAGGTCACAGCCCATGCCCACCGGCCTCTGCCCTCATTTCCGGCTGCCATGCATGCTGCCAGGCAGCCTGTCGCCTCAGTCTCAGTGCCGCCCGGAGCCGGGATCCCACAAGCCGATCCACCACCTCCCCTCTGGCTGGCTGGCTGGGACCCCTGCACACACCAGGCTCCTCACCCGTGCCCCCCTTTGCACCCCACATCAGCGCTGTCCCTGCGGGGGCTGGGATGATGGCAAGGCACAGAAGACTCCCCCAAGTCTGTGACCCGGGGCAGCTGTTTGTTCATCACCGGGCATGGCATCGGACCATGGTCAGGACGGCGGGGGCGGGGCTCGGGGCTAAAGGGCAGGGGAGCTGGTCTGGCCACAAGGAAGGGCCTCTCTCAAGGGAGTAGCCCTCATGCTCTCCATGACTCTGTTTATTTGGCCTTTAAAATTCATGACTCAACATTTAAATGTGCTCTGAGGATGACAGTGAATGCATTTTTCAGAGCTTGTAGGACATGCCCACTGCAATACTAAGCAAGCTGTGAAAGCTGTCTGCAGGCAGAGCGAAGCAGTCGGTCAGCTCCACACATGCTAAGCTCTTCCCTAAGGAAATCCAGCACCTAGGCCCCACCCCAGAGCAGAGGAAAATGGTGACTCCCTCTTTTAGGAAACTCTGGGACATTGGGATTCTATTCCTTTTCAGCATTTTTCCTCTTTAAGTTGGAGCTAACAGAATCCTCATTTTACTTTGAAAACCACAACTTCCTATTACTGAGTGAACGATCCTAGGATTGCAATTATGTCTTAACCTTTTGAGTTGGCCACGAACGATGGAAATTCTGTCTGTGCTAACACTTGCTTTAATCTGGACTTTCACGTGCCAGGGTGTGAGCAGTAAAAACTGCGAGCTGCAAAGGTGAGGCCCATGTGCAGGTATTTCTGCAAGACACAGATCTGAAAGTAGCCTGGCTTAATAAAGGAGCTTAAATTTCACCCTCAACTCCATCTTGTGAGAGGGGCTTCAGGGAGGCGGTGGGCTGCGGGGGCTGGCCGAGGCACCTGCCTGTCGGGTCCCCAGGGTGCTCTGTGCCCCTGGCCTCTCCGCGGCGGGTTCGATGCAGACTCTGAAGCTGAGCTGAACCCTGGACGCGTCCTTGCTGGTGCCCACGGGACCGGCTCGCACGGGTCTGCGCTCTTCCAGGAAGACCAGGCCTTGGCCAGGCCCTGGGGGCAGCCTCCAAGCAAGGGTCGGGGTAGATTGTGCAGAGAAAAAATCCTCACCAGGAGCCTGGTCTCCAGCAGAGCAGGACAGACGGGGACTGAGCCAAGGAGGGCCAGTGACAGTGCGGAGCGCAGCCCGGCCACCCGCCCGCAGCCCGGCCACCCGCCCACAGCCCGGCCACCCGCCCACGACGACACGACGCCTGTGACAGCGCGGAGCGCCCAGGGAGGCCTCTCTGCAATGAGTGAGTCTGTACTGGGGAGGGGGGTGCAGATTCCTGGGCACGGAGTGGCCCCGTGCGGGGCACGGCACGGGGTGGACCGTCAGCACTCTGCTTCTGGCAGGCCGCCACGGCTGCTGTCCCAACCTGCAAGACACAGGGCCAGGACGCCCCGGGATCCCACACTTGAGAGAGAGAAATGGCGGGCGACCTTGCCGGGGGAATCTCCTTGAGAGCGTGAGGACCACGAGCAAGAAACCGGAGCTGGAAGGGAGGCGCCTTCAGGCTGAGAGGACTGCGGGGGGCAGGCCCTGGCCACATGCAGCTGGCTCCCATGAAGCTGCACCCCCACCCCCCAACCTGGGGTGCAGTGGGCGCGGCCGGGGGTGGGGGACTCGTGCAGGGGGAGCCACTGCGCAGAGGCGCTGGGCTGGCCAAGGTCCACGCGCTTCCCCGCCTCCCCCCAAGGACAGTGGGCAGCCAGGCCTCGGCCGCCGTCCAGAGCGCACTTGTGCGAGCCTGGCGAGCCACAGATTGTTACCCAGTCAGAGTCTCAGCGTAGTGAGCCGGCAGGTGCCACTCACCTGCCTGGCAGTTCCCAGCCCTCGGGGTGACCAGGGCCATCACCTGTGCCACCTGAGGAAGGGAGACGCCGCAGGCCAGCCCCAACCCCTCCCCGCCCCCAGGTCTGTCTGCAGAACTGAGCCTGCCAGAGGGGTGAGAGCTGGGGAAGGGCCCAGTGGACAGTGGGGGCCAGTGGGGGGCTTAGCGGAGATAGCAGTGTTGTAAACCAGTGTCCAGTCAATACATTTTTAAAAATACCAAAAATAAAAGTAAGTGAAGGATTTGTATGCCGTTTGAACATACAGGCCTCTGCTTTTTCCAGTAGTACCTTGACTTCCATCCGATTATCTGTCGGGGGAATTTGAAAAACATCAACCTGGGGGTGCTGCATATTTTAATAGTTGTCTTCTTGCCAAAGGGACTAGTTGGGAGGGAACGCAATGGAGGCAAAAATGCAGTTTCTACTTGCCAGATTGAAAAGAAGCCTTTGACTTTTATGGGAAATATTTAACATTTATTATGGTATAGTTTATGTTTATGTGCAGTATATTTTAGTTAATGGTTCTGAATAAATAAACTTGTAAAAATAATTTACCATGATTCGAAGTGCAAATTATTTGCAGTGAGATGATATAAAGGTTAACTGTTAATCGTCTTAAGTACACTTTGAATAAGAAACCAAATTTCTCATCCACTCACCAGGCCAATTTGCATATTACGAACAAATGGAAAGAGGGAATGGGAAAAGCAAACGCATCAGTCTTCTGGAATCACCCTTGCAAGTTATAGGTCTTACGACTTCATAATGTGTCTAAAAAATAGATCTATATAATTAAATGGTGGGTACTAGCTAATTGAATTAAATTACATGATTAAAAAGAAGGCTATCCAATCTGTTTATCGACTCTATATTTCTCCTCTGACTCAGCTCCACACATTTTATCAATTCTCCTACTTTGAGACATTTTTCACACCGATTATTTATGGCGAATCTAAGTTGAGACTATAAAGATTGTCATAAACACTGCAAAAACATTTTCCCTCAGATTTTCATTTACCTTTCTATGATTTAAATGGAATATTCCTTTTTAAAAGATTTATTTATTTGTACACACAGAACTGGGGTGCAGGCCAGTGGGTGGGGGTGGGGAGGGTGAGAAAATTCACCTGAGACACTGGGGAGCAGAACAGGTAGACCCCACCACCAGGGAGGGCCTCCCATAAAGTAATTATTTCTTAAAGAATTGCCAGCAGGAAAAATTAAAAACTGGACAACAACTAAATTTTTGCATAAGCTATCAAAATCCTTTGGCATCCCTCAGCCAGTTGAAATCACAGTTCATATGTTAGAGGTTAAAAGAACAAAGAATTGGGCCCTCCCTGGTGGAGCAGCGGGTTAAAGCGCAGCGCTACGAAGCTGGCCGCAGCCACTGCAGCAGGAGTTGGATCCCTGGCCAGGGAGTGACCCACAGACCCCTCCTGTCTCCCCACTGCTCCCCCAGCAGTGCATTTCAGAGGACCTGCCTGTTGTGCTCCCCACTCTGTCCCTGAGGAGTCCTCTCACTCCCACACCTCTGGCCTGCTCCCCAGCTCTTGAATGCATAAATTAAAATATCTTAAAGAAAAAAAAGAAAGATCGAACGATTTAGTCAACTTGTCCAATTGAGTCTTGAGCAAGCTGTGTTGCTGGATCAGGTCACAGCACACTAACGAGAACGGTCTCCTTTCTCCATCCCACGTCACTTTGTTCATCAGGCACGATTAAGTGTTTTAGTGCGTAAGGGACATACCGGTTAGAAGTAAGAGGCTTGATCCTCCCTGTTGAAAATGAGGGATGCGGGTTCCCTTCCCTGCTGCGCTTCTACCTCAGAAGAGCACTGACCTTAAACACTTGTCACGGACTTTCCCATCGCCAGCATCAGGCTACGGACCCTTGGAGACACAGGGGCTGCCCAGCCCCCGGCCAGCTCTGCTTCCTCTTTCCTTTGAAACGCAAACAGCACAGGAGAGGGCAGTGCTCCCTCAGCCCCCGGGAGCGGGCGCCGCCCAGCACCCAAGGGCACTGGACTCCAAGGTGGAAACGGGTCTCTTGCTGTAGAAAAGTGAGTGTGCTTTTCCTCTGGGTAAAGTCAGCCGCTGACCCCAGAGACCCCTCGATGCCCACGCGAGGTCAGGATGTTGCACATGTAACGATGCTGGACGGCTCTCCCCAGGCCTGGGGTGCGTTTCTGGGGGTGCGCGCCTGCGTGTCTGTGTGCGAGTGTGGGCTTGTGTGTGCGAGTGTGTGTGTGTTCGAGCCTCCTTGTGTGCTCCACAGTCTAAGATCTCCTTAGCCATGGCCGTGAGGTCGGGTCACACTCCAGTCTACTGCGAATTCGAAAATCAAATCCTTTCTGCTCCACTGCCTTGGGGAAGATGTTCTCAGGGTTGGGGGAAGATCTCGTTCCCAGCAATGCTTCCCCAACAAATGCCAATGCAGCAATTCCCTCTTTAAGCTTTTCACTTTCTTTTACAGCCATTTTGAAGACTCATGCTGCTATTGACGATGATTGGGTTTCATCCACACAGTGGGTATCTGACACTCAAGACAGGGGTTAACTTCCAGCCTGACGGCTGCTGGAAGAACAAACCTGGAAATTCGTGGAAGGACCGGTGCATTTGTTCAGCCTCTTCTTAGCTGAAGTAGCATATTGCATTAGGTGACTTACTCTCTCACTGACAGTTCAGCATTATTTTCTAGTGTTTTAAAGACAAACGGGGCTGGGAGGATTTAGCCTGAGTTCAAAGTTAACACAGGCATTATTATAAGATAGATTAATGTTTTTATAACATCGAGCTTTGCATCAACAAGCAATGTGATCTCTTCTGGGCCTTTTGGGGAAGACCACGCGCACACCGGCAGCCGTGTGTCTTTGTGCTTCGCCTGTGCGGCCGCACAGGGGTGCAGCTTTCCCGCTACAGGTTCAGGATGGGTCTGCTGGATTTGCTTTGTATTTTATGAGTGATCTTTACAGTTTCTAAATTAAATGTACGGGCCATTTTCTTCTGTTACGCCCTCTCTCTCTTCCCACATGTACATACATGCTTTATATGTAAGGGTTATTTATTTATATTTCAGTTATGTGTTCAGCACTCAACGACCAGTCTCCCTTTGCGAACAGGCTTCTGTTAAATGACCTTAGTGTTCTGAGAATGAGTATTACCCTTAAATAATGCTTTTTCTTATCATTTATAACAATAAAGTCCACCCTTAAATAATGCTTTTTCTTATCATTTATAACAATAAAGTCCATCTTACAAAATGCTCTGTATCCTGACAGTCAGGTATCTGCAGATCTTTTGACATAGTTTATCCATGTAATTCTTACTTTTCAGTCTTAATCATAAATGTATCTGAAAAGTTGGGGTCATAGGTTGTTTGGGGCTTTCTGAGGTCAATTCTTAGAAGTGGGAACCATAGTAAACAAGTTGCTAAGATAACATGTGTCAGGCATCCTTATTCTAAATTCCCACTTTGATTAATATTCTCAGGTATTTTAAGCTTGTCCACTAGTCTAGAAATGTGTCTTATAACTGTAGCCTATAGGGAGATAAAATCAAAATTGCCGTTACCAGATTACCACAGAAGTCACGAGCTATGATGTTTGCTCCAAAGTAAAACCCACGTGAGACAAAGAATAGCCTGCAGCACTGACCCTTTCAAGTGACCCTTGCGGACACCTTGCAGGGGGGCCCTGGGCTGGCACAGTTCTGCGAGCATCACGGATGGGTCAGCCGGACGCCCACAGTGAACTCAGTCAGGGCGCACGTGTTTACGGGGACGTGTCTGTGGGGCTCACGCCCTGGGCACACGCCTGGCTCCCTCCACTACCGCCGCCCGGACTTTTTACTGTTATGGGGCTAAGGAGCCAGTGAAGGGTAACAAGAGTCATCGAAGAACGCGTCGACGCTGGGCAGGTGCACTTTATTGGCGCTGATTTTACTTGGAAATGCCTAACCTCAGGGGTGAGACAAAGGGGGAGAGCTTTCCTGGGCAAAACAAGAGGCACTCTGCTCAGAAACGCAGGGTATGTTGCGCACAGGGCGGAAGCAGAGTGAGGGCTGGGGGCGCAGCCTGGCAAGGCCTCCTGCCATGAACCTTGCTGACAGCACAGCGGCTTTCATTACCCCCCAAAGAAGCCTCCACTCTTTCCAAAGCAATAAAAAAAAATGCATTTCTGACATGACACCCAAATTGAATACTGTTGCCGTGACAAGCCTTCACTTGGGGGTGCGGGATGTACTGGATAATCACACGTGTGACTCCGAGCTCCACGCACCTCCAGCTGTGAACGCAGAAGGAAGGGGCCAGCCCCTTTCCACTAAAAACCGTCGGTGATGGGCCCTCCCTGGTGGCACAGCGGGTTAGAGCGCCGCATTATGAAGCTCTCCGAAGCCACTACAGCACCAGTTCGATCCCCGCCTGCCCAGGAGGTGACCCCATGGCGCGGCAGACCTCTCCTGACCCGCCCGCTGGCCCCCTCAGCAGTGTGCTTCATCCGTCGGCCTGTTCTGGTCCCCACTCTGTCTCTGTTGACTCCTTTCACCACCCCTGCATCTCTGGCCTGTACCCCAGTTCTGTAGGCATCAATGAATAAATCTTAAAAAAATAAAAATAAATAAACTCCACTGGTGAACTTTGTGAAAGGTCCCGCACGCTGTGTTCCGGTGAGGTGAGTCACTGCGGCACGCTGGCCTGGCCGGGCGCTCCAGAGCATGGCTGAGCCTCAGCTGCTGAGGGACTCGACACCCCGATTTAACAAGCACCGTGAGCGGGGAACCACTGACCAGCGCCATGTCAACGCCTTTGCTTCGTCCTTCTGAGCCACTTCCCTGGAACGACTTAATAGTGAATATATCAAATATTTCATATGAAAAAGGAAACACGATTATAAAAGATTCCAACGGCAACTGAAAGAAGCTAATTATTAATTTGCCTGACTTTTAGTGCTAATTAAAATGTATGACTTCCGTTACCTATAGGTGCAATAGCTCTTTAGAAAATGCTAAAAGCATTAAGAAGATCAGAAGTCAATTTGCTGCAGTGTTTACTGACAGGCCACGGGGTAATATTCCTGAAACAGCCCCAAGTAGACCAGCAGAAGGTGGGGCCTCCCTGGCGGTGCGGGTCAGTCTCAGCACCACGAAGCTGTCCGCAGCCCTGCGGCCCGAGTGCCAGGGAGTGACCCAAGGGCCCGGCGGACCCTCAGCGCCAGGTTTCAGTGGCTCTGCCTGCTGCCCACTCTGTCTCTGGGGAGGCTTCTCACTCCTGCACCCCAGTTGTGTGTGTGAATGAACAAAATAAATCTTAGAAAAAAATAAAGCTGCACAAGTGAAAAATTGCAAAGAAAAGAATCGATGCTCTGGGGGGGCGGGTTGGGCCGTTTCTGTCACTCCTGAAATACTCGGGTGACACAGTGCGACCTGGGCTCCCCAAGGACACTCCAATGACAGGTGGCCTTTCAGGGGCTACTGCTCTGAATCTGCCCTCACCTCTAGATGACAAGCAAAGATGACGAAGATCGTATTTTTTTTTTGTAAAGATGTATTTATTTGTGCACACAGAACTGGGGTACAGGCCATAGGGCAGGGGTGGTGAGAGGACTCGTGAGAGACAGAGCGGGGAGCAGGACAGGTGGACTGATGAAGTCCACTGCTGAGGGGAGCAGCAGGCGGGTCAGGAGGTGACCCTGTGGTCCACCTCCGGGGTGGGGATCGAACTCGTGCTGAAGTGGCCTTAGCTTCTCAGTGCTGCGCCACCAGGGAGGGCCCAAAAGATTGTATTTTTGATGTGAAGCCCCAACATAATATAATCCTCGAGCAGTTTCAAAGCCTTTTATTGTATTTAGATAGTTTCCCTAAACTCAAATTGTCACGCCAGTGAAAGAATAAGGTCAGCCACCGTGTCCTGCCCTGACATTATAAAAATCATGCTCCTTTTCTTGAGAAAAGTGAATGAATGGAACAATGATTTGTGGGAGAACAAAATGTTTCGTGCACATTTTCACTTTTGAGTTTTGACGGCAGGTGTGGCCCATCGCTAGCGAATAAACCTGGAGGATGGTGTAGCCGTGTCCTGGACACGGCTCCCCGAGCTCAGGCATGCATGGCAGCCAAGCAGTGACCAGCTAGAAGAGAGGGTGACCACACAGGACACGCAATGCCGCGCGTGTGAGCCCGGCCGGGCCACTCGCAGGGGGCCACGCCACGCCACGCCTGCTGTCGGCCTGCGGTTTCTGGGGGCGTCAGCCACGCAGCGGGGGACACGTCTTGCCTTCCCCGGCAGGAAGCCATGGGGAGCTACTCACCGTTTTTTGAGCCTCGCCTTTAACAAGCACTTTCTTAAAAAACCCTTCAAGTGCATGTGTTCATCTATCTGCTGCATCGTAGTCCACTTCCGCACGATGCTCGCTTTCTGCTCCTGGGGAGGCCCCAGAACGGCGCTCAGAAGCCGGGTGATGCAGTCTGTGGAGCCACACGTGGACGGGCGTCCAGTGACAGTGGACGTGGCTGGGGGCTCGTGTTTGGGGAACGCTCATCCCCTGCTCCCCGTCATGGCCCCTGGGGCCCCTTGGCTGTCCAGCTACACGGGGCCTGTGCCCAGCACAGGAGACCTCCAAGCAACGAGGTTTCAACCAAAAGGAGAAGCGACTTGTAGGGAACACATTTTTTTTGGGGGGGGTGGTGGTGGCGGGGGTGTCTATTTTCTACTGAAAGGATAGAAGAGGAAACCCCATGAGAAGGCGAATGCGCAAATCAATCCCACGTTAAGCTTTCCCGCTAAACCCCGCGGTAGGTGCTTCTGATGGAAAATTCTGTCAAATTCCCACATTAAATATCTTGAGCTCCTGTGCAAACACAAAATAAATCTTGTGGCCCTGCTAACTTGTCTAGCTTTGCTGGTGTCCTGGAAAGGCAACCAGCCGCGGTGAGGATTCGGGGAGACATATGGGTTATCCCGAATATCTGCGCCGTCGGAGGGGCGGTCCACGTGCTGAATACGAATCTCACATTAGCCGGCACCGTGCTCTGCTCCGCGCGGGCGGCCGTGGTGCCGACGCCTCGTGACGGCCACGGCCCTTGCCAGCAGCGGCCAGGCGCTGTCTGCCCGCGGCCCCCCGCGACTCGGGCCCCTCCCACGCACACACCCCTGAGGGGAGGCTGCTGGGCAGCCTCGTGAGTCCCTCCTCTCTCCTGGCCCTGCAGGCACTGGATTTAGCCTCCCTTGCTGCTAGCTGTCTGAAATAATTATGCCGGGGTGTTTGCTAAACGGTGACTTCTTATTTGACCCAGCCCTTCGGAGTCCGCTGGCTGTCACTGCTGTCGTGAGGAAGACGCCGCTATTAGTACCCTTCTCACGCTGCTCGGCGGCTGCGCCCCTCCTGCGGCCGCTGCCATCACGCGGAGACAGAGACGGAGACGGCACAGGCAGGAGGCGGCAGCGGCGGGCGGCGCCAGACTGAGCGCCCGCTCGCCCTCTGGAAACAGGCCGCTCCCAGCCACGCCGGCAGCAGTGAGGCGACCTGTGAGCCCTCCTCCTCCCGCCCCACACCCCCCAGCCCTCTCCTTTCTCTCAGCTGCCCTGATCTCCTGTTGATATTTCAGGCAACAGACTAAGGTGATGACAAGCTTTGTCTCGCACTACGGACAAACCAAAGCAAGTCTTCTTTTATTTGTTTTATAAAGATGTGTTTGTTGGTGCACACAAGGACTGGGGTGCAGGCCAGAGGTGCAGGCGTGAGAGGAGTCACCAGAGACAGTGGGGAGCAGAACAGGTGGATCCACTGAAATCCACTCTGAGGGAGCAGCGGGGAGGCAGGAGGGGTCTGCAGTGCCCTCGCTGGCCAGGGGTGGGTCTGGGCTCCCTCCCTGGCCAGGGTGGAATTCATGCTGCTCTGGCTGGTGATACCTTCATAGTGCTGAGACTTAACCCCTGCGCCCCCAGGCAGGCCCAGGACAGTATTCTTGTGAAGGAAAAGCAAATTTGAGATCACCTGTCCCGGCTGCGTTGAGCGCCTCCACGCGGGGTGACGGCTGGGCTGACCCCGCCCTTCCTCACCCACGCTCAGAGAGCAGCTGGCCTGGCGGGTCTCCTCTCTCGCCCTCAGATGTGCTTCCTTGCACAGCCTAAGAGCTGACTTCCGCGGGGGCATCTCAGTTTCGCATCCCAAGCGCACACGGGCCTCCCCGCTAGGCCGACGATGACAAGAAAGCTGGTCCTGGTGCCCACAGGGGGTTCACAGGACCCGACTGCAGAGTCCACTGCCCACACCACCTCCCTGTGACAGCCCAGTCAAGGCCGGACCCCCTCCCCGGCACTGACATCATTAACTACTTCCCACCCCCCGCAGCGTGGAGACAGCGCAGAGGGCCACGGAGCGCGTCCTCACCCCTCTCTTTGCCCAGGAACTCTGAGCACTGCGCTGATGAAGGAGGGTGCTGAGTGCAGCCCCATGTTGCAAATGGGCTGAGGCTTCAAGCTCTGAGATAATTTCCCGAAAGTAATTGGAATATTTAGGTGGTCAAGCCAGGACTTGATGTCACTTACGTGTTAGAAATCTGCTTATAATCACTTTGCTAGGCTGCTAATGAGCATTTTTTATGGGCAGTTTGTCAGGTATAAAGGATTTAGACGCATGAGGCAGAAACGCTGGCATCTTCTTTCATCCCAGAGCCAGAACTGGACAGCCTCAGCGGCATGAAGCAAACAAACGCTCACCCTCTGTGGGCGCTTCAGACGCTCACTGAAGACTCCTTTTGTTGCTAATTTCCCGAGGCTACCGAGGTATAGAGGGGTACCAGCCACGCAATTTAACAGTTATTTTTAAAGAACATAAAATTGCTAATTGAATAGGATCATTTATAACTGTCAGATCCATCCAGAGCTTAAGAAACAGGCTCTAATTCTGACAGAATTCTCATACTGCTTTCATTTTCAGTTTTTGGGAATGCGGCTTTTACTGTCAGAGCCCACCCTCCGCTAGGCACACACCCAGGGCACTGGCACCGCCAGCTCTTGGAACACTTTCCAGAGCGGTCTGGCATTCCTTCCTCCGCCTGGAAATAAGTCGCCCTCTTCCCAGCGGGCGCTTTCCATTGGCTATGACTGACAGAATGGCGCTGGAGAGATGGCGGGTGGTGCTTGAAAACAAGGGCTAAATAAAGCCGCCTCCCCCCAGGGCCTGGGGGTTAAGCCTCAAGCTGTTGCCTGTATGGCCTGACTGCGACCCCCGCCAGGGAGTGCCCCACAGGGTGCGGCAGACCTCTCCCGCTGCTCCCCTCAGCAGTGGATTTCAGCAGACCCACCCGCTCTGCTCTCCACTCTGCCCCACACCTCTGGCCGCTTCCAGCTCTTGTATGCAAATATAAATAAATTAATAAATCGAGTCAGTGTTGGAGAGGAGCATCATGCCGTCCTTGATGCAATGACGAGAGTCACCATCTTTCTAATCAAACTGTACTGAGCTTGACCTTCATGACTTCTACAAGGTCACTTGATTTTTAGACCTTCGTTCGGGAGTTTTATGATTTCTCAAGTAATGAGTTGCTAGCATGTGCAAACGCTTTAACAGTCTACCCGAAGAAACGCCACTTTTCTGGGTATCTCTCTCTATTCTACAGCTGGATACACGGACACGTCAGCCACCATGTCTTCCTGCTGGGTGAGAGAGGCCTCAGAGAGCACTGTTAGACGCCCAAGCCTTGCCAGCAAGCAGGCGTGGGGTTCTCCTGATGTCCTCTACCGGGGCTTATTTGAACAAAGTCCAAAATGCCACACAAAAGTTAGCATCAGGAAGGTTTTGTCCAGCGGCAGAGAACTCGGCCCTGATACTCACTGAGGCTCCAGGAGCAAGCCTCCACCCCGTGCGGGGGACGTGTAAGCGGCAGCTTCAGGATTTCTAGATTTTTCCAACCAAATAAACACGAAACTTCTAGTGCAGGCAGAAGGGAGATTTTCATCAGATTGCCTCCAGCAACAGTTTCTCTTTGTTTACCCCATGACTGCACCTTCCTAGAAACACTTACTCCATGAAATTATGGCTGAATTTCAGATTTTAAACTGTCGATACAATGTATTCTAGACTTGAGAACGTTGTAAAGACTCTAGGACTAAGACAACATCTCTCCTAGCCTGCTCAGTGCCAGCACAGCCTAATACCTAATGATGCTAACCTGTTGCCTCAATTACGATTGTGCAGTTACATGGAGAAGTCAAGACGCAAAAACAAACGCGTGTCAGCGTCAGGACGTTGCGCTGACGAGCAATCCCATTCTATGTTGAACGGGGAAGCTGACATTTCAAATGGATGCAAATGAAGGAGTGGCCATTCTTCTGGTTCTGTCCTCCCGAGTGCATAGCAGTGGCTCAATTTCCCACCTTGTCTCGGGCACCATGTTCCTCTTCTGACTTTTGAGACTCTTGCTGCATTTCCTCCAAAATATTTTTAGCCCCAGAGTGCAATAAACAGAACATGTCACTTTAAATATTAAAACACATTCTGGTATAACTTGGTAAGGGACAATCACAGGCATTTTGACTGGGAAGTCTTATTTTATTTTTCCAAGAGGCATACTGCTGAAGGATAAAAACGCATTTCTTTGCATTGCGTTTCTTATAATATTAAATTATTAGGAAACAGAATGATGATGCAGAGAACCAGAGCTGAGCCCTGAACCGTAGATAGTAAGTACCTGCGTGGTACTTTAAGTCAGTCAACTCTGGATGGAAATACAGAAAAAAAGAGATGAAGAGAGAAGAGATGGGTGTTTTCGGCATCGTCACACTCGTCTTGTTCGAAGGAAAGTAGCTCCCCTGCCCCACCCCCACTGAGCTGTCTCTTTGGCTTCGTGGGGCTGCGTCTGTTAGGCACACAGGAGGCCGAGAGGGCCCTGCTCAGCTCGGGTCAGAGCCGCCCTGGAGCGGCAGGGCAGGGGCCGGCCCCACACTGCCCGGGAGCACTTGCAGGAACCTGAGTCCACCGTCTCGGTGCTATTAAAGATGCAAAACGAGAAAGCTATCTCTACAACTCAGTGCCCTACAGGAAAGTAAGTGTACCTCCGATCAACACACTGTATTTAATCTGAAACATCCTATGGGGTTTATAGACCAGACAACCTTAGTTCGGGGAAACACATCCAGTCATGGCATGGAGCCATTGCAGAATGGAGTCGCTGCATAGCAGACCTCCTGCCGGAAAGAAGGCTGAGGAGAGGGGCTGGGTGAGCTGCTGGGGGAGGACCTGGCGGAGTAACACTAATCAGCAGGGCAGACTCTGCTCGGGGCCCTGGAGTCCAGTCACTCGCGTCAGCTGACAGGGCGGGCGTATGGAGGAGCCCAGCCCCGGGGGCAGGTGGGCTCTGGACTTGTGTCCGTGTGGAAGCCGGGGCCTGTGTGACCGAGGCCTGGGCCCGAAGCCACTCGCTGGTCCTTAGTGAGCTTGCCTTTAATTTGGGGGGTTCAGAACTTAAATGCTATTTTCTGTTCTTTTCCAGCTCTGAAACTCTGAGGCCTGACCTCGTCATGATCAGGAATAGCCCAAGAAAAGGAACTGAATTGGAGTGGACATGTCCGGCTGCCCTGATGACCAGCTGAAGTTGGGACATAACCGGGAGACTGAAAGTTTCAGGGAACAGCTGATAAGCGCCCCCAAGGCCACACACGCCCTGACTCAGGCATCCGGCCGACTGGACCCTTGCTTTGCTCCACACATACTCCGTCACCTGGTTGCTGGGGCTCCGACTTTGGAGAGAGCTCTCTTCCTCTTCCCTGGGTGCTGCCTGGCTCTCTGATGAAACTCTGCCCTCACAGAATGGCAAGTGGCAGGACCACCGGAACATAACTGGTTAAGCCAGCTATGTAGTGTGCATGCTCCTTCCCAGTTCCTGAGTTAACCACGGTGTGTGCTTTGCCCGACTTCACATCAGTGTCTCGGACGTGCCTCACTGCTAAGCCAGCAGACCCAGCTCTGTGGAGAGGAGCACCTACTTCAGACACGTCCCCACGCGACCGTCACCAGGCCGGCCGGCCGGCCAGCGCTTCCCAATAAACCACCCAGCACCCGGGGTTGGCACAGGTCAGCTTCCTGCTGGCGTGCAGGGGAGTTCCGCCCATTCCAGCTCCCCCATCCGTGGGGCCTCCAAACTCACACACGCCCCACTTTGGGCCAAGATAACCTGGCCACCCCTGGTCTAGCACGTCCGTGGCTCGGGGTCTCCGTGCAGGCGGGGCCTAGCTGGGCAGGCGCCGCTCCAGAGCGGTGGGGAGCAGGCTGTGCGAGGACGCGCCTCAACTTGCAAGAGCTCCGAGGTGACCTGGCTAGGCCTGGACAGTGTCGGGCCAGACCGGCTTCACGCCCCAGGTGGAGGCCTCCACGCACTGCGCCCCCCACTTCCCTGGCCGGGTTCTGCGCAGGAAGGAAGCCCCCCATACCTTTCTCTGTGGTGATGGACGGCTTCAGCCACGGCAACAGGGAAGGGGCTGGAAAGAGAGGTCACTGGAGCGGTCCCTGGAGCGATCCCTGGAGCGAGCTGTCTGCGGCTGGGACCCGACCTGAGACCTGGACGCTCCAGATTCCTGACACTCTCAGGACTGTTCTCTGCGGTCACGAGACCCGCGCCTGCGCGTCTGGGATGCAGGCGGCACGGTGCGGGGGCTGGAAGTAACCAGGCTCGGGTTCAGGAGAAGGCAGACAGGCCCCTGCGTGAGGGTGTGAAAAGCCCCCCGGGTTATTCCAAGGTCAGGTTGAGATGTGCTTCTCTGAACAAAGGAGTGTGGGAGGAAGTGGGGCAGCTTCTCCCCACCCCAAGACCTCCCGGCATGCTGGGCTGGCCACAGGTCCCTTTGAAGCTCAAATCCAGACAAGACGCGTCAGCCCCTGGGGCTCGCGTTCTCGGGGCGCCGCCCCTCAGAACTGCTTATTTGTTTCCAGGAATCTGGTAATTTACTGATTCGAGTAACTTCAGGTGACGGCTGCTCCTACTTATTATTTGGGAAATTAGGAAAGGGACGACTGTTCAGAGAGGCAAATACCTCACCAGTGCAAATTAGACGCTCAGCTCCGAAAATGGCCCTACGCCCTCCGACAACGCACGGCTCCTCCTTCCCGGAGCCCCCAGCGCACCCCCCTTCGGACGCCCCGCCCCAGCCGCCTCTTGCTGCTCCGCCTTTTCTCATTCCCATCTCAGGGCACAGCTTGGGGCGATCTATTTTCCTATTTGGCCACAAGTCGACGCCCATTTCCCAGAATTCCTCTTCACTGTTAAGCAGTTATGCAGGTATTTTCTCAAAAACAGCCCATCCTAGACCCTCCCTGCTGGCGCGGGGGGTTAGAGCGCCCCATTATGAAGCTCTCCGCAGCCACCGCGAAACAAGTCCGATCCCCGGCCCCAGGTGACCGCATGGCGCAGCAGCCCTCTCCTGACGGCTGCTCCCTCAGCAGTGGACTTCAGTGGCCCCTCCTGTTCCGCTCCCCACTCTGCCGCTGGTGAATCTTCTCACCACCACTCCTCTGGCCTGTACCCCAATTCTGTAAGCATAAATAAATTTAAAAAACAAAAAACAGCCCATCCCTCAGAAGCCTGTGCCGTAACAAGAAGAAAGAGGCTCATTTTGCTATACCTGCTACAAAATGGGGAATTAAATCATTTTTATCCATGTACGTAATTTATGGCTCTACAGTGTGTGGTACATTGTAGTCACTCGAGGCTGAAAACAAGACCAGTTGCTATGGAACAGGGGCCCACGGAGTGGGCCCCGATTTCCTCTACAGATGCATGTATCTGGAGGGGGCTGGGCACATTTTCTTCTCTGGTCACAGACTTGGTTTTTAGGGCAATTTGCCCATCCTACCCCAAATTGGTCTGTTGCTAGAGTTACAGATTGTGGAAAGGAGATGAAGGACATAATTAGTTCTCCTTTTCCCTGGAAGAACACTCCCATTTCTTCACTTAAAAATGGCTCATCCGGGGTGTGATGGAGGCACTCTGCGCACTGATTACACGCTGTCAAGGATTCTTAGGAAGCAAGAGATTTCCCCAGAGGTGCTTCCATTTAGGGGGGTTAGCTGGACTCGGTGCCTGCCGGAAAGTGTGGGCAGGGACTAGTGGCC